>NC_090356.1:5780719-6118219 GCF_035084215.1 Heptranchias perlo | reverse complement strand
AACTCGGTAAGCACAGCGTCGTCACAGACAAAACTTCCCCTAATTTGATGCTAACCGGAAAGCTCACTCAAGACAAGGCATCAGAATGACTGGAACGAGAGAAGGACATTCCACACTGGTGCAGTACAGCAGCTGTTAAAGAGCTACAGTTAAAGAAAGAAAGATTTGCATTTCTACAGCGCCTTTCACAACCTCAGGACGTCCCAAAGCGCTTTACAGCCAATGAAGTACTTTTAGCAGTGTAGTCACTGTTGTAATGTAGGAAACACAGCAGGTTGCACACAGCCAGGTCCCACAAACGGCAATTTGATAATGACCAGATAATCTGTTTTAGTGATGTTGGTTGAGGGATAAATATTGGCCCAGGACACCGGGGAGAACTCCCCTGCTCTTCTTCAAATAGCATCATTGGATCTTTTACAGTCACCCGAGAGGGCAGACAGGGTTTTGATTTAACGTCTCATCTGAAAGACAGCACCTCCAACCGTGCAGCACTCCCTCGGTACTACATTGGAGTGTCAGCCTGGATTATGTGCCCTAGTCTCTGGAGTAGGACTTAAACCCACAACCTTCTAGACTCAAAGGTGAGAGTGCTCCCACTGAGCCACAGCTGATACCTAAGATGCACTGTTGGTGATAGCAGTGATCTCGTACTCGCAGCGTGGGTCAGAGAATGGGCTACAACACTGCAGCCCGCCTCTCTAGCTGGACCCCCTGCTGGGATGGGGAGGGAGGGGGGGGACACAGAGTTCTGTCTTGTGTAAAGGGAGCTCTGTACCTAACTCATGCTGTAAAACTGACCTGAGAGTACTCCTGAAAAGGACTCCACTTTCACAATGGGTGTAAAAACGCAAGCACAACATTTTCCAAATGTTACTCCCCCTGTGTGCACCACAGAGTCAAAATAAAGCAGTAAAGGTCTGGAAACAATAACATTGTTTGAATATTTTGCTAAACAGCAAAGAAATCCAATCTGCTGTATCCGATAAAGCCACAGGCTGTGGGCCCTGTGTGTCAGAAATCGCAGGTTTGGTGATACCTGGTCCCAGCCTGTGGAGATTATGCAACCTGTTAATGACTAAAAGGTCTCGCTCGCAGTTGTTCTCTTGTCTTTGCCACTCTGTGTATCTTGTGCTCTCTTATTCTCGGGCTGTGTCTCTGCCTCTCACAGTTTCTCTGTGGTTTTCTCTTTCAATCAATTTGTCTGTCTCTGCTATTGTCTCAATTTCTCTGCTCGTTTCTCTTTGTTTTTCTCTCCCTCTCTAATGCTGTCTCACAGTCTCTCCCTCTCTAATGCTGTCTCACAGTCTATCCCTCTCTAATGCTGTCTCACAGTCTCTCCCTCTCTAATGCTGTCTCACAGTCTCTCCCTCTCTAATGCTGTCTCACAGTCTCTCCCTCTCTGAGGCTGCCTCACAGTCTCTCCCTCTCTAATGCTGTCTCACAGTCTCTCCCTCTCCAATGCTGTCTCACAGTCTCTCCCTCTCTGAGGCTGCCTCACAGTCTCTCCCTCTCTAATGCTGTCTCACAGTCTCTCCTTCTCTAATGCTGTCTCACAGTCTCTCCCTCTCCAATGCTGTCTCACAGTCTCTCCCTCTCTAATGCTGTCTCACAGTCTCTCCTTCTCTAATGCTGTCTCACAGTCTCTCCCTCTCTAATGCTGTCTCACAGTCTCTCCCTCTCTAATGCCGTCTCACAGTCTCTCCCTCTCTAATGCTGTCTCACAGTCTCTCCGTCTGTAATGCTGTCTCACAGTCTCTCCCTCTCTAATGCTGTCTCACAGTCTCTCCCTCTCTGAGGCTGCCTCACAGTCTCTCCCTCTCTAATGCTGTCTCACAGTCTCTCCCTCTCTGAGGCTGCCTCACAGTCTCTCCCTCTCTAATGCTGCCTCACAGTCTCTCCCTCTCTAATGCTGTCTCACAGTCTCTCCCTCTCCAATGCTGTCTCACAGTCTCCCTCTCCAATGCTGTCTCACAGTCTCTCCCTCTCTAATGCTGTCTCACAGTCTCTCCCTCTCTAATGCTGTCTCACAGTCTCTCCCTCTCTAATGCTGTCTCACAGTCTCTCCCTCTCTAATGCTGTCTCACAGTCTCTCCCTCTCTAATGCTGCCTCACAGTCTCTCCCTCTCTAATGCTGTCTCACAGTCTCTCCCTCTCCAATGCTGTCTCACAGTCTCTCCCTCTCTAATGCTGTCTCACAGTCTCTCCCTCTCTAATGCCATCTCACAGTCTCTCCCTCTCTAATGCTGTCTCACAGTCTCTCCGTCTGTAATGCTGTCTCACAGTCTCTCCCTCTCTAATGCTGTCTCACAGTCTCTCCCTCTCTAATGCTGTCTCACAGTCTCTCCCTCTCTAATGCTGTCTCACAGTCTCTCCCTCTCTAATGCTGTGTCACAGTCTCTCCGTCTGTAATGCTGTCTCACAGTCTCTCCGTCTGTAATGCTGTCTCACAGTCTCTCCCTCTCTAATGCTGTCTCACAGTCTCTCCCTCTCTAATGCTGTCTCACAGTCTCTCCCTCTCTAATGCTGTCTCATAGTCTCTCCCTCTCTGGTTGTCTCTTGCAGTCTCTCCCTCTCTGGTAGTCCTCACAGTCTCACTCTGTCTTTCTGTCTCTGTCTCTCCGATTGTCCCTCGCAGTTTCTCTCTGTCGCTGTCTCTCTCTATGTTTCTCTCTATCGTCATCTCTCTCAGTGTCTGTGTCTTTGTCGCTCAGTCAGTCAGAGTCAATCTGTCTCTCCCTCCCTCATAATTTTTCATCTTTCCCTCCTGTATCTCTACACAGGTCATTTTTTTTCTGAAAGAACAAATGTTTCCACACACGTGCAGTTATATTCATTTAACAAGGATTAACACCATAACCGGCTGTGATAAAATTCCACTGTGAACACAGCAATGCTATTACACATTCCAAAACACACAGGGACCGTAACCAGAAAAGCAAGGAGCAGCCTTAAAGGGACCTCTCGATCTTTGAATAGTTTACAGCCTGAAAAGGACCCATTAAAACTGGAAATGTTACAGCCTTAAAGGGGATTCTTAAAGCTGAACATTTCATTTGTCCGTATTTTGCTCAATTAATTCCACCCCCAAGGATAAAGTGCCGACCCTTGCCCACGAAGCCAGACTGCACGATCCAGCAGCCCAGTCTGTCATTCAACAACTAGATCAGTGCGGGTGGGCTCGACATTAGAACAGCTCAAAGCTGCCGTGCGGGACTCAGAAATCAGCTGTCACATGAATACCCAGGGAGGGGAGGGAGCTTCATTCACGCAGAAGTCAGTCGCAGACAAGGAAACTGCATTCCACACCTGCAGCCAGCTCTGATTTCCCTCCTGTTATGTATTAATAGATAAATCTCGGGCTAGGTCACACCCAGGCACTGAGCCAGCCCAGCAGAAGGCGAACGGTGTGTCTTTATTTCATTTGACCAACGTGAAAATATCCCCAACTTCAGTGGTCCTTCAGAGGCTGGAAGGCGCAGTTTTGACTGAATCAAGTGAATTGGGTTTATTCGGCGCCATCGTTTTAAAATTGTTGTGTCCCAGGTTTTCAAAGAGGCAAACGGGAAAGAAAAGGGGGACATCACAAACGCTGCAAGTCTGCAGTAAATAGATCAGCACCGGGAAGAGGAAGGAGGATGGTTTGGCTCTGAAACATTCACACCAGCAAACCCATCAAACACAGACCCGCAAACACAGACCAGCAAACCCATCAAACACAGACCATCCAACACAGACCAGCAAACACAGTCCAGCAAACCCATCAAACACAGACCATCCAACACAGACCAGCAAACCCATCAAACACAGACCCGCAAACACAGACCAGCAAACCCATCAAACACAGACCATCCAACACAGACCAGCAAACCCATCCAACACAGACCCGCAAACACAGACCAGCAAACCCATCAAACACAGACCAGCAAACCCATCAAACACAGACCAGCAAACCCATCAAACACAGACCAGCAAACACAGACCAGCAAATCCATCAAACGCAGACCAGCAAATCCATCAAACGCAGACCAGCAAACCCATCAAACACAGACCAGCAAACCCATCAAACACAGACCAGCAAACCCATCAAACACAGACCAGCAAACCCATCAAACACAGACCAGCAAACCCACCAAACACAGACCAGCAAACCCATCAAACACAGACCAGCAAACCCACCAAACACAAACCAGCAAACCCATCAAACACAGACCAGCAAACCCACCAAACACAGACCAGCAAACACAGACCAGCAAACCCATCAAACACAGACCAGCAAACACAGATCAGCAAACCCATCCAACACAGACCAGCAAACACAGACCAGCAAACCCATGAAACCAAGACCAGCAAACACAGACCAGCAAACCCATCAAACACAGACCCGCAAACACAGACCAGCAAACCCATCAAACACAGACCATCCAACACAGACCAGCAAACACAGTCCAGCAAACCCATCAAACACAGACCATCCAACACAGACCAGCAAACCCATCAAACACAGACCCGCAAACACAGACCAGCAAACCCATCAAACACAGACCATCCAACACAGACCAGCAAACCCATCCAACACAGACCCGCAAACACAGACCAGCAAACCCATCAAACACAGACCAGCAAACCCATCAAACACAGACCAGCAAACCCATCAAACACAGACCAGCAAACACAGACCAGCAAATCCATCAAACGCAGACCAGCAAATCCATCAAACGCAGACCAGCAAACCCATCAAACACAGACCAGCAAACCCATCAAACACAGACCAGCAAACCCATCAAACACAGACCAGCAAACCCATCAAACACAGACCAGCAAACCCACCAAACACAGACCAGCAAACCCATCAAACACAGACCAGCAAACCCACCAAACACAGACCAGCAAACACAGACCAGCAAACCCATCAAACACAGACCAGCAAACACAGATCAGCAAACCCATCCAACACAGACCAGCAAACACAGACCAGCAAACCCATGAAACCAAGACCAGCAAACACAGACCAGCAAACCCATCAAACACAGACCCGCAAACACAGACCAGCAAACCCATCAAACACAGACCAGCAAACCCATCAAACACAGACCAGCAAATCCATCAAACACAGACCAGCAAACCCATCAAACACAGACCAGCAAATCCATCAAACACAGACCAGCAAATCCATCAAACACAGACCAGCAAACCCATCAAACACAGACCAGCAAACCCACCAAACACAGACCAGCAAACCCATCAAACACAGACCAGCAAACCCATCAAACACAGACCAGCAAACCCACCAAACACAGACCAGCAAACCCATCAAACACAGACCAGCAAACCCATCAAACACAGACCAGCAAACCCACCAAACACAGACCAGCAAACCCACCAAACACAGACCAGCAAACCCATCAAACACAGACTCGCAAACCCATCAAACACAGGCCAGCAAAGCCAATGCCCCCAATGGACAGGGTGGCCCTCTGAAAATGTGAATAAGTCAAGCTATAAATTGCAGTTTGGATCAGTGAGTAGCACTCTCCCCTCCAAGTCAGAAGGTTGGATGTTCCTCGCTACAGATTTAAGCAATAATCTAGGCTGACTCTTCAGTGAAGCACTGAAGGAGTGCTGCATTGTCGAGGATGCCTGCCTTGGTGGGTATGGGGGCCTTGGTGTAAAACCCATCTAACACCAGCAAACCCATCAAACGCAGACAAGCAAACCCATCAAACGCAGACCACCAAACACAGACCAGCAAACCCATCAAACACAGACCACCAAACACAGAACAACAAACCCATCAAACACAGACCACCAAACACAGACCAGCAAACCCATCAAACACAGAACAGCAAACCCATCAAACACAGACCACCAAACACAGACCACCAAACACAGAACAACAAACCCATCAAACACAGACCAGCAAACCCATCAAACACAGAACACAGCAAACCCACACCAGCAAACCCATCAAACACAGACCACCAAACACACACCAGCGCACCCATCTTCCCCAGATTTTAATTTTCTTTCATTCTAAATTCCTACTGCCCCCCCCCCCACCTCATTATCTCCCCCATTTTCCTGATGGCGGTGATGTGATGTTAGCTGAGGGGCAGGTCAATGAGCCCCAGCTGATCTTTGGTACCGTGAACAAATGGCCATGTTCCTATACAAGGCTCGATAGTGTGCGTTAGCGGGCCATCCAGCATTGACGGAGCCAGGTGGCACACCCGAGCTCTTCGTTCTCATCTGGTGTCATGTGATAGCGATCAGGAGGATGAACCCCACCCGATTCTGACCTCAGATGTAGCCTTGCCCGAGGTCAACTAACTCCATTGATCCAAACTGGGACCTCCTGCTCTGAGTGATTCAGGATCACCCTGCGTGGTGCAGGTCCCAGGGGAGCGATTCCTTCTGCTCCTTATTATTTAGTGGAGGAGGAGGTTGTCAGCCAGGAGTCTGACACAGGATGAACCCTATTGCCACATCTTCTAACCAAACTACTGAAAAATCCACACAGGGAGAGTTTCTGTTTGTCCCATATGGAGTGCACACACTCTTCCCTGAGGGATACACTCCACTTACCTAAATCCAGACAGCAAAGGCACAGGTCGGTGGAGTGCAAGGTATAAGGGGTGCACCGAATACGCACAGAGGTACTGCTGGAGTTTAACCAGCTAGACTGCACAGCTTAGCAGCACAGAGCCTTGCTAGACTTTCCACTGCTTGCGGTGGTTTGTACAACAATCTGGCAACTTTCATGGTCATTTCCTGGTGCTCGTCCACAGATTAATTTAGTTCAATTTCACAACTTGCCACGAGTGGGATTTGAACTCCTGACCTGTATCATTCCCACCAGCACACCCTCAGTGCCGCACTGACTAGTCAGTCTAGATTATTGTTTAAATCTGTAGCGAGGAACATCCAACCTTCTGACTCGGAGGGGAGAGTGCTACTCACTGAGCCAAACTGAAATTTATAGCTTGACTTATTCACATTTTCAGAGGGCCACCCTGCCCATTGGGGGCATTGGCTTTGCAGGGTTAGTTGGAACCAAGTGAGAAGAATCCCACTCCCCAGTGACAGGTCTATCCGCACCCCCCAACCCGGTACCAATAGTGTGTGTCTGGTCAATCGTCAATTGGGTACTGCCACCCACCTGGCTCAGGCATTGGGTTACTGAGGGTCGACATGGAGGGTCAACATGGCTCTGTGTCACCTTAGAGCTACTTTGACCCCAAAGTGACCCCCACCCCCCTTCTCCCCTTCACTCCCCTCCCCCACCTCAAGGTGGGTACACACTAGTGGGTCATTCTTGTTTTGTTAAAGCCCGGCAGCAGTTAAGAGCAGAGGGAGGGGGAGCGGGAGGTGACAAAGGTTATTGCATCACACAGACCTCGTCACGAAAACAGGTAATACCAGCATCAAAGTAACAAAGACATGGGATTAAGGACCGGGTTGGCTTTAACCCATCTGTAGGATCAGGCCCTTTGATGTGATCGCTTTGACTTTTAAAATGTAATTGTTGTCAAATTACAGAGGAGATGTCCAGCTGCGTCCATGTTCCCTGCACTACCCCCCTTCAATTGTCCCTTTGCACACAGGGATCAATTGCTTGCAAGCCAGAAATTCCTGCCGGCAACCATTTCCCCTGTCTGATGGCCTCGCTGAGATGTTACAGACCAAAAAAGTCCCAGGTTCGATCCCTGGTCTGTGCTGAGTTAGCTTCTCCCAGCCCACGTGGCAGTAGGGGTGCTACTGTAGGGATGAATTTCCCCCTCCCTCGCCCAGGTGCTGTAGCGTTCGTGCTCAGCACAGGCTGGGGCTGGAGGGGGGGGTGAATTTGGGGCCCCGCTGGTCTGCATGGCTCAGTACCATACCGGGTGGAGTTACACACTGAGCTTTCGAGGGAGCCAATGTCCATCTCAGTGACTACATTGACAGCTGGAATCCGGGTAACTGGGGACAGTTCACACTGTCTCCATCGCACTGCGTTCTTTCACCACAGGACCTGAAACGTTAACTCTGTTTCTCTCTCCACACATGCTGCTGAGTGTTTCCAGCATTTTTTGTTTTTACTTCCGATTCATAACTCAGGTATCAAAATAAAACACAAGATCATAGGAACATAGGAGCAGGAGGAGGCCATTCAGCCCCTCGAGCCTGGTCTGCCATTTAATCAGATCATGGCTGATCTGCTCCTCAACTCCATTTTCCCACCTTAGATCCACATCCCTTGACACCCTTACCTAATAAAAATCTATCGCTCTCAGTCTTGAAAGCTCTAATTGACCCAGCATCCACAGCCATGTGGGGGAGAGAGTTCCAGATTTCCACTATCCTTTGTGTGAAAAAGTGCTTCCTGAGGGGATGGAGGAGGCAGATTCAATCGTGGCTATCAAAAGGGAATTGGATGGGTACTTGAAGGAAAAAAAATTGCAGCGCTACAGGGAACGGGCGGGGGAGTGGGACTAGCTGGATTGCACTTGCAGAGAGCCAGTATGGGCGCGATGGGCCGAATTGTCTCCTTCTGTGCTGTAACCATTCTATGATTCTATGATTTCACTCCTGAATGGCCTAGCTCTAATTTGAAGATTGAGCCCCCTTGTTTTGGATTCCCCCACCAGAGAAAATGGTTTCTCTGTATCTACTCTATCAAATCATTTTAACATTTTAAACACCTCAACCTTCTATACTCAAGGGAATACAAGCCAAGTTTATGCAACCTGTCCTCATAAATTAAACCTTTAAGCTCCAGTACCATTTTGGTAAATCTGCGCTGTATCCACTCCAAGGCCAATATATCCTTCCTGAGGTGCGGAACTGAACAGATCCAGCTGGTGTGGAGCATCGTGGGATCGTAATCGGAGAAGGGCGTAGTCAGTGGGAAGAGCAGGACACTGTCTCTTTAAATTATCTCTAAATAAACCTAGATTGGTGGCCAATGATTCACACAGCAGGAATGGGAGGTAGCAGGCTCCTAACCAACGTGACAAAAGGCAGTTCTTTAAAGGGTGCGAACTCTAACCTACCCTGTCAAAAAGGGGATCCTAGAGCATTAAGGATGCAATTTTCTATAAGCTCCCTGCATGCTGGTATCTGTAGTATTTTTAGGCTGGGCTCAGGAGGAGTTTGGTCGACCATTCTGGCCAAATCCCTGCTAATGAAGGAAGGAGTGAATGAAAAGCCAGGCAGCTCCTACCCACTCAGGCCTTTGCTAGATCCGCAGCTTATGTTCTGAATTAGTCCTCAGTGAGGCAGGGATGTACTAACAGCGGCAGGGTTAAGCCGGGCTCACTTTCCATTTAGCACCAGACCATGTACGTAGAAAACCTGGTGTGAAAAATAAATCAGAACGCTGAGTAAATTGGATTTCACTTACAAAGCACTGTTCTTAAAAGGCCAGAGTTAGATTACTGTGCTCAGTCTTGGGGTCCACGCTTTAGGAAAGATGTCAAGGCCATGGAGAGGGTGCCGAAGAGATTTGCTAAGATGATACCAGGGACAAGAGGCTTTAGTTATGAAGAGAGATGAGAGAAACTGTGGCTCTTTTCGTTAGAACAAAGAAGGTTAAAAGGAGATCAGATAGAGGTGTTCAAAACTACGAAGGGTTCTGATCAGGAAATCAAGAAAAATTACTTCGACTGGTGCCAAGAGAGAGGTTAGGAGAATTTTTTTTTTATACAATAATAGAAAGACTTGCATTTATATAGTGCCTTTCACAACCTCAGGACGTCCCAAAGTGCTTCACAGCCAACAAAGTACTTTTGAAGTGTAGTCACTGTTGTAGTGTAAGGAACGCGGCAGCGAATGAAGATGGTAAATCCGACAGTGCAGCGCTCCCTCAGCACCGCACTGGAGGGCCAGCCTGGATTAGGTGCTCAAGTCTCTTGAACCCACCGCCTTCTGACTCAGAGGCGAGGGTGGTACCACTAAGCCAAGGAATGTCCCACCAGAAACAGTGGTGGCAGCAGAATCCATAATAGTGTTTAAAAGGGAAGTGGATAAACGTTTGAAAAGAAATAATTAAGAGTATGGGAAAGGGCAGGGGGCGTGCAACTAATTAGACAGCTCTTTCAGAGAGCCGGCACAGGTTGGATGGGCTGAATGGCCTCCTTCTGTGCTGTAAAATTCTATGATTCTGTAAAGTTCTGCAATACCACAATTAGTGGTGTTCATATCATTGGGACTGATGTGGAACAAGTAGAGGGCACACGGTTAGGGGAGGCACAGGACTGAGGCCCATAAGGTTGCCAACCCTCCAGGGATGCCCCAGAGTCTCCAGGAACTAAAGATTAATCTCCAGGACACTGCTGCGAGCAACCCGGAAGAAAAATCATAGGAGCAATAAAAAATTGTGTTCTAAAAAAAATGTGTTGAACACTTTTGTTTATTAATTATAAAAATATCAGACATAGGGAAAAAAGGCTATTTGACCGACAATTAAGAATCATCCAACCGGCTAATGAAGAGTCTATTTGCTTTCTGATTGGCCATGGGAAGGCGGGGCTCCACCAAGATGGGCATGTTGGGCGACCAATGGCAGGAGTATGGGGGGGGGGGGGGGCGGGGCAGTTGGCGGCAGGCAGTCATGTGATGAAATCTCCAGGAATATGTCCGACCAGAGTAGGTGCTTAATTCGCAATTCGAGACTCATCAAGTGGAGGCTGTGTACCTCCCAGCAAGGGGGTGGGGGAGAGAAAACCAAACAACAACAACAACTTGCATTTATATAGCGCCTTTAACGTAGTAAAACGCCCCAAGGCGCTTCACAGGCGTGATTATCAAACAAAATTTGACACCAAGCTACATAAGGAGATGGCCAAATGCTTGGTCAAAGAGGTAGGTTTTAAGCAGCGTCTTAAAGGAGGAGAGAGAGTTAGAGAGGCGGAGAGGTTCAGGGAGGGAGTTTCAGAGCTTAGGGCCTAGGCAGCTGAAGGCACGGCCGCCAATGGTGGAGCAATTAAAATCGGGGATGCGCAAGAGGCCAGAATTTTAGGAGCGCAGAGATCTCGGGGGGTTGTAGGGCTGGAGGAGGTTACAGAGATTGGGAGGGACAAGGCCATGGAGGGATTTGAAAACAAGGATGAGAATTTTAAAATCAAGGCGTTCCCAGACTGGGAGCCAATGTAGGTCAGCGAGCACAGGGGTGATGGGAGAACAGGACTTAGTGCGAGTTAGGATACGGGGAGCAGAGTTTTGGATGAGTTCAAGTTTATGGAGGGTGGAAGATATGAGGCTGGTCAGGAGAGCATTAGTATAGTCCAGTCTAGAGGTAACAAAGGCACGGATGAGAGTTTCAGCAGCAGATGGGCTGAGGCAGGGGCGGAGATGGGTGATGTTATGGAGATGGAAGTAGGCGGTCTTGGTGATGGAGCGGATATGTGGTCGGAAGCTCATCTCAGGGTCAAATAGGACACAGAGGTCGCGAACAGTCCGGTGTCAGCCTCAGACAGTGGCCAGGGAGAGGGATGGAGTCGGTGGCTGGGGAACGGAGTTTGCGACGGGGACCAAAGACAATGTCTTCGGTCTTCCCAATAAAGGGGCGAGTCAGAGCCCACCACATACACTGTACATACACAAGTGGTGACACTGAGATAAACAGCATACAGCATTAGACCCAAGTTGTTTTTACCTGGTCTGTGCTCTATGTGAACCTGATACTTTGTCATAGATGGGGTGTCTGATATGAAATGTGGAAGAGTTCTCCCCAGTGTGCTCCATGTAATGATATAGTAGGAACATTTGGAGGCATTTCCCGACTTAAGTGTTGATGTTTCATATCAGTTTCAGCATGTAATTTGGAGACATTCTCTTAATAATCAGTGTCTGACATTTTATCAATTGGACAATCAGTTAGACCCAGACTTCATTAGCCAGGAGTCTGCAAGATGGAATTTGGAAGCAGTGGTTAAACTGCTGTATATAAAATAGTTTTAAATCCCAATAAAGTTAGTTCCAATTCATTTAAAGTTGGATGACAGTGAACTCCTAAACCAGGTTCATAAGAAGAAACTTAAGGGGCTTAGAGGATTAAATTTTGAGGACAGGTAGCATAAACTTGGCTTGTGTTCCCTTCACTATAGAAGATTGAAGGGTGATCTGATCGAGGTATTTAAATGTTAAAAGGATTCGATAGGGTAGATACAGAGAAACTATTTTTTCTAGCGGGGGAATCAAGAACAAGGGGACGTTAGCTTAAAATCAGAGCTACGCCATTCAGGAGCAAAATCAGGAAACAATTTTTCTCACAAAGGGTAGTGGAAATTTGGAACTTCCTCCCCTCAAAGACTGTGGATGCTGGGGGCCAATTGGAGCTTTCAAGATAGATGTCCTGACCAATATTTATCCTTCAACCAACATCACTATAAACAGATTATCTGGCCATTTATCTCAGTGCTGTTTGTGGGATCTTGCTGTGCGCAAATTGGCTGCCGCGTTTCCTACATTATAACGGCGACTACACTTCAAAAAGTACTTCATTGGCTGTGAAGCACTTTGGGACGTCCTGAAGTTGTGAAAGGCGCTGTATAAAAGCAAGTTCTTTCTTTCTTTCCATATGTCTCCTGAGGCACCGTGGTATGTACCTAAACATGAAGACCAAAAGCTTGGATGCCTGTGACTTAAAGGTATCTGGGAAACAAGATGGCAGCTAAGTTAAGCTTGCCAACTCTGGTTGGACGTATTCGTGGAAGTTTAATCACATGACCTCCCACCTCCAACCGCCCCGCCCCCAGACTCCAATCATTGGTTGTCCAACACGCCCATCCTCACGATGCCCCGCCTCCGTAAGCCAGTTGGAAAATGAACACTCTTCATTATGGTGACTGGATGAATCTTGACTGTCAGTCAGCCACCTCTTTTTCCCCATCTCCAATATTTTTATAGCTAATAAATAAAAGTGTTCAAAAGTTAAGACCCAGATGAGTTTTCTCCCAAATATTGTCCTGGAGATTAATCTTTAATTGCTGGAGACCCCAGGACAATCCTGGAGAGTTGGTGATCCTAAGCTGAGCGCGAACCTCAAATAAACTGCCTGCATTCAGATCTTTAAACAAATGACTTGCACCAACGCACAGAGCATGATGGAGATCTGTAGCCTGGACTGCTGCTATGTAAAACCAGTCGCCGACTATCCCATGAAGACAGCTCAGACCTGCAGCCTCAGCGTGTATATTCGTTCAGCCTTTTCTCCCGGGGAGAGTCCTGGTCTCTGCAGGTAACCTTTCCCAGCCAGGCATGGAACATAAAATGGAGCAGTGGGCCGTACAGCCTCGAGTCAGAGCCCTTCCCCATGAGTGGAGTTGAGTTGTTCCATGAATGGAGTTCAGGTGTTCCATGGGTGGAGTTGATCCGTTCCATGAATGGAGTTGAGGTGTTCCATGAGTGGAGTTAAGGTGTTCCATGAGGGGAGTTGAGGTGTTCCATGAATGGTGTTGAGGTGTTCCATGAGTGGAGTTGAGGTGTTCCATGAAAGGAGTTGAGGTGTTCCATGAGTGGAGTTGAGTCATTCCATGAATGGAGTTGAGGTGTTCCATGAATGGAGTTGAGGCGTTCCATGAGTGGAGTTGAGTCATTCCATGAATGGAGTTGAGGTGTTCCATGAATGGAGTTGAGGCGTTCCATGAGTGGAGTTGAGTCATTCCATTAATGGAGTTGAGGTGTTCCGTGAAAGGAGTTGAGGTGTTCCATGAGTGGAGTTGAGTCATTCCATGAATGGAGTTGAGGTGTTCCATGAATGGAGTTGAGGTGTTCCGTGAAAGGAGTTGAGGTGTTCCATGAGTGGAGTTGAGTCATTCCATGAATGGAGTTGAGGTGTTCCTTGAGTGGAGTTGAGGTGTTCCATGAATGGAGTTGAGGTGTTCCATGAAAGGAGTTGAGGTGTTCCCCCTCAGTTTAAAGTGAGGACTTTGCATCCAGCCGAGATTGAAAGGGCTGAAAGTCTTGTCTTCTTGCTGGCTGAAAGTTCTTAAGTGACTGGGTCAGTCTCAACCCAGTTCCTAGTGGTTACGAGCCCCCAGTACAAAACCGCCTGTCTATCAGCACAAGCTGGCTTTTAGTTGGCAGTCTCACTCCATGGTTATACAGGCAGCTGGGGTGGGTATTGCAAATGTGCCTTGGTGCAAGAGCTCTTCTGAAGTTGGCCTAAGGTTCATTTTTGGAGCAGCTTTACTCCACATCCCATTAACTGCTAGACCTGACCCAGAAGTGCTCAGTGCTAACATAGGGTGACAAAAGTGGAAGGGTTTTACACTCCTCAGTACTGACATCCCTCAGCTTGACGAGCACAAGATTCCTTCCAAAAAAAATAAAGAGGCCGTTAATGCTCAGCCCTTCCAGTGAGAATGTAACGGAATGGCTATTCTACTCCCTACCCGGAGACCATCCCATGTATTGATCACTCTTTGTGTGAAGAGGTACCACTGACGTCAGTCCCGAACCTGCCTTTTGCCAGTCCCGACCTCTATCTCCTTGTCTTAAGGATGCAGTTTAACTCAAAATTGAACAGGGCACCGCCAAGATTGAAGAAAAACAAGATAAATCAAAGAAGTTGGGGTTAGATGAAGCTAAACTTCAGTTTACAGGCGGAAGGTGAAAACTGAGGGAAGTAAAGAGCTCCTGAGAGAGAACGAGTTGGAGACAGCGCCTGTTTCCATATAATGAATACCAGACCATCTATTACAGGCCCAGAGGCAGAATTAAACTCTGTACTTGTGCCTTTGTCAACATCCTTTACAATTGTGTCTCCAACAAGACTTCAGGTTTTTGGCCAACTTGGTAGTTGCCAACCCTCCTGGATTGGCCAGGAGTCTCCCGGAACTGAGGACCGATCTCCCGAGCATTGCTGCTTTCAGACCGAGACAAAAGTACTTTCTAATGGCCTCTAAAGGCCAGAGCTGCACTCTTCGCTGCTATTGGTCGATAAGTCCTAAATCCAACAATAGCTGCTCAAAGAACGGCCCCAAGGCCCAATTCACGCCGTTAAAGTCCGCACGGTGAGAATTAATAAGCAGCCAGCATTGTGGGACACGACCTTTCAGCAGCATCAAGTCTCAGCTGTTAGGGAAGGAAAGAACACAGGAACATAGGAACAGGAGGAGGCCATTCAGCCCCTCGAGCCTGTCCCACTATTCAATTAGATCAAGGCCGATCTGTATCTTAACTCCATCTACCTGCCTTGGTTCCGTAACCCTCAATACCCTTGCCTAACAAAAATCTGCCAATCTCAGTTTTGAAATGTTCAATTGACCCCCAGCCTCAACAGCTTTTTGAGAGAGAGAGTTCCAGATTTCCACTCCCCTTCGTGTGAAGAAATGCTTCCTGACTTCACCCCTGAACGGCCTAGCTCTAATTTTAAGGTTATTCCCCCTTGTTCTGGACTCCTCCCACCAGAGGAAATAGTTTCTATCTATTTACCCTATCAAATCCTTTAATCATCTTAAACACCTCAATTAGATCACCCCTTAATCTTCTATACTCGAGGGAATACAAGCTGAGTCTATGCAATCTGAAGCTCCTTTATAAAATAATCTTCAATCCTCGCCTTCTGTAGCCTCGATCTGTCGGAGATCAGTACTGATTTAATTTTGTGGAGGAACGACTTTCATACTCAAGCTTTGCACTGATAGCAGTCCAGTCTGATGCAAGAGAGTCTGGTGTTCAATGCTGTCAGCTTGGACTGGGGGTTAATGGTACCTCTGCAGGGCTGGAATAGCGTGTCATTGCTCAGATTGTTTTCAACAATGCCTGTGGCAGACTTTCTTTTTTAGAACATGCCTTGGAACAATGTGATCCTGCTTACATTGCTGCACATCGATCTATCCCCCGAGTCTGAAAAAAATCCTTTCATTGTTTGATGTACAGAGTTACTGATTTGCACTAGAAACAGTTTGGGGAGAGAGTACACTGAGTCTCAAGGAAAATCACAGCAGGACAGAATTCCTGCGATCATTATGTGCAGTGAAATCTCAAACAGGTTTAGGAAAACTTCCTCTGGTATTTCAAGCGAGAACGCCTTGAGAGAGCAATAGAGCAAACTTTTACTGAAGAACGAGCACTGACAGAAAGATGCAACCCAAAGTTGGGACAATAGGACGTAAAGGTGTGATGGCGTGCGCCCTGCAGAAGATAGTCTAAAAGGAAAGGATTTGCATTTATGTTTATATAGTGGCAGGGATCAGAACCCAAGGGACAATTCCCCCTCCCCACTCCTCACCCCCAGTCCTATTCCGCCCCTGTCCATTTTCAGGAAAGGAGGTTCCCCCAGACCGATGAACCTCCCCACTAAGTCCTAATTGTATCCGTTCCCCTGACGTGACAGTTCTCCCGATTCCTGCACTGATGGCTGCGTATAATTAGCTGGCTGCAGAGACCCTGATTACTGCCATTTCCAAAAAATGACTTGTTTACAGGGTTCAGCTAAAGGTGAAACGTGCTGCGCCTTTTATATCCATTGGCCTGTGACACCAGGAAGGTGAAAAATCTTGCAGCAACACAGCGGGGAGGGTCTGCAGATTGTGCAAGGAGCTCATTGTCCATTCCGTTCCTCAACAGACTCGCAGATTACAATTACACGGCCTCTACAGGCATCGGCTTAATCCTGTTGCCACCCTCACTGAATCTCAGTGCTCTGCACTGCTACCATTGCACCATTACACCCACAGTTGTGTTTCAGAGAGCATTCACCACCGCCCCCCTGGTTATCAGCTGTAGACACCACCCTTTCACCTCTGAGGCCTACATTGAAAGCCAGACTGATGGAATGAAAGTCTCCTCTCCCCGAAGGCTGCAAGGGCCCTCCATCCACGAGATGAGGTCATGCTGTCTCAACGCTGGTCCTGTCCCCGGAAGCGTCAATATTTACAGGGAGTCCCCGGCAGTGTCAGTATTTACAGGAGGTCCCAGGGAGTGTGTCGGTATTTACAGGGGGTCCTCAGGAGTGTGTCAAATATTTACAGGGGGTCCCTGGGAGTGTGGCAATATTTACAGGGGGTGCCCAGGTGTGTGTCATTATTTACAGGGGGTCCCTGGGAGTGTCAGTATTTACAGGGGGTCCCTGGGAGTGTCAGTATTTACAGGGGGTCCCAGGGAGTGCGTCGTATTTACAGGGGGTCCCTGGGAGTGTGTCAGTATTTACAGGGTGCCCCTGGGAGTGTGTCAGTATTTACAGGGTGCCCCTGGGAGTGTGTCAGTATTTACAGGGTGCCCCTGGGAGTGTGTCAGTATTTACAGGGGGTGCCCGGGAGTGTGTCAGTATTTACAGGGTGTCCCTGGGAGTGTGTCAGTATTTACAGGGTGTTCCTGGGAGTGTGTCAGTATTTACAGGGTGTCCCTGGGAGTGTGTCAGTATTTACAGGGTGCCCCTGGGAGTGTGTCAGTATTTACAGGGTGTTCCTGGGAGTGTGTCAGTATTTACAGGAAGTTCCAGGGAGTGTGTCAGTATTTACAGAGGGTCCCCGGGAGTGTCAGTATTTACAGGGGGTCCCCAGGTGTGACAGTATTTACAGGAAGTTCCAGGGAGTGTGTCAGTATTTACAGAGGGTCCCTGGGAGTGTCAGTATTTACAGGGGGTCCCCGGGAGTGTCAGTATTTACAGGGGGTCCCCAGGTGTGACAGTATTTACAGAGGGTCCCTGGGAGTGTCAGTATTTACAGGGGGTCCCTGGGAGTGTCAGTATTTACAGGGGGTCCCCGGGAGTGTGTCAGTATTTACAGAGGGTCCCCGGGAGTGTCAGTATTTACAGAGGGTCCCCGGGAGTGTCAGTATTTACAGGGGGTCCCCAGGTGTGTCAGTATTTACAGGGGGTCCCCAGGTGTGTCAGTATTTACAGGGGGTGCCCGGGTGTGACAGTATTTACAGGAAGTTCCAGGGAGTGTGTCAGTATTTACAGAGGGTCCCCGGGAGTGTCAGTATTTACAGGGGGTCCCCAGGTGTGTCAGTATTTACAGGGGGTCCCCAGGTGTGTCAGTATTTACAGAGGGTCCCCAGGTGTGTCAGTATTTACAGGGGGTCCCTGGGAGTGTGTCAGTATTTACAGGGGGTCCCCGGGAGTGTCAGTATTTACAGGGGGTCCCTGGGAGTGTGTCAATATTTACAGGGAGTGCCCGGGAGTGTCAATATTTACAGAGGGTCCCTGGGAGTGTCAGTATTTACAGGAAGTTCCAGGGAGTGTGTCAGTATTTACAGAGGGTCCCCGGGAGTGTCAGTATTTACAGAGGGTCCCCGGGAGTGTCAGTATTTATAGCAGCGATGAGATGGGTTAGTCATATTCTTATTATTTCCACAAAAAAAATGTAAAACCCACATTTCTTGATAAGTTCAGTTAATTGACCACCCAAGCGTGCACACAGTCTCAGCCACACATTCCATACAGATGTGTAACAGATCGGCGGAGGATGTGCATTTAAAAAAAAATCTGAACAAGAAGCTTGACATTGAATGAGGATAAGCAAAGGGTGTCCTGGAGTGACCCTGAATCTGATGGTCTGGTCCATGACAGATCCTCCATTATCTCCTCTCTCTCTATGTGGGAAGGAGGGTCAGAAACCAAACCAGACACTTTGCACCTCGTGCTGTAGGCACCGTTTCTTTGCCTTGTTTTTTTTTTTGTTTTGGTGGCGGTTTCAGATCATCAGCCTCCACCTGCCGTGCACCTCCGATAATACAGTTGCCTCGTTCTGTTCCCTGTGTCGGCCCGGGGAACGGGCTTGTGTCATGGCGCCATCACGACCTGTTTGCACGTGGCGACCACACCGGGCAGTTCGATGGCGCGCTGGGACCCATTCTCGGCATGTTCTTGACTGTGCTATCGTTTGAGTCACCGCACAAGCATGCTGACACACGGAACCAGCTCGCGGCTGTTTTTTTATTCATTCATTCTCAGGGATGCGGGCCTTGCTGGCAAGGCTGGCATTTATTGCCGACCCTAGTTGCCCTCAGAAGGTGGTGGTAGGCCTTCTTCTTGAACCACTGTTTAATACCAATTGAGTGGCTTGCAAGGCCACTTCAGAGGGCATTTAAGAGTCAACCACATTGGGGACTGGAATCACATATAGGCCCAGACCGGGTAAGGACGGCAGGTTTCCTTCCCTAAAGGGACATTAGTGAATCAGTTGGCTTTTTACAACATTCCTTCAGCATCGTGGTCACTTTTACTGGTACCAACTTTTTATTTCCAGATTTTTTAAAAAACTGAATTCAAATTCTCAACTGTCCTGGTGGGAGACTCATGTTCTCTGGATTATTAGTCCAGGCCTGTGGATTACTAGTTCAGTAACATAACCACTACACAACCGTACCCATAATGTTTAGCAGGCCAGAGCAGGAAGTAGCTCTTCTGCTGGTAAATTGGGAATACCCTTAAAAAAAAAGAGTGGGTCACCCCGGCCCCCTAGTCGAAGGTAGATTGGGTCCTATTTACGTGCAGCCGATGGTTTATGGAATGATATAGAACGTCACAGCTCAAAAACAGGCTTGTCACATTTACCATCAGCTGCACGGTAACAATAAAAGGAGGCACTGGCTGAGGCTGAGAATTCCCGAGTATTATTCATCCCAAGGAAGTAACCAGGGTTGTGGAGCTGATTGATGTGACCATACAATCTGAGCATTGTAGGTGTTCCCTTTCTTCAGTAAAGATCAATGTTTCACATCAGCTTTAGCGTGTAATTTAGAGACCTTCCTTTGAGAATCAGTGTCTGACACGGAGCGATGAAAAGAGAAACTGCAAATTCTGGAAATGTGGAACAGAACCACAGAGAGAATGCCGGAAATACACAGCAGGTTGGTCAGCATCTGTCAAATGACAGGTGTAAACCTGAAATATTAACCTGTCTTCTCTCTCTCTCTCTGTGTATGTGGAAGGTGCTACCACATGGAGTGGTTGAGGCGAATAACATAAATGCATTTAAGGGGAAGCTAGATAAGTACATGAGGGAGAAAGGAATAGACAGATATGTTGATAGGGTGAGATGAAGTAAGGTGAGAGGAGGCTTGTGTGGAGCATAAACACCAGCAGAGACCAGTTGGGCCGAATGGCCTGTTTCTGTGCTGTAAATTCTATGTAATTCTAGGTACAAATGCTGATTGGCCTGGTGTGCATTTCCAGCATTTTCTGCTTTTGTTTCTGACAGTGTATCAACTGGTTTGAGATACGCTGCTCCTACGAGAGATTGAAGACGGAGTTTGGTAGCAGAGGAGAAATGCTAAGAACTGCTGCAATTACCGTTGTTTTAAACCTTAATGAAGGGTAAATCCTCTTTTATTCAAACCTTGGATTACAAAGGACCCTAAGATAAATTCAAAATAAGAACATCATCACTTTTTAAATCTGAGAAACCGAGGTGAAGAGGCTAGGCCCACAGCGCAGGACAACACTAAGGCTGACGAGAGCACGAATGAAGAGGAGGTAAATCGAAGAGCAGTGGGTGGTAATGTCAAGCTTAGTTATTAAAAGCCTGTAAATTGTAGGGGAAAGGCCAAACTGAGGGAGGTGAAGAGTTCCAAGATTTGAGGTCCTGGGAAAGAATGGGTTAGAATAGGAGATGCTACAATGGGGGTCATTTTCAACTGTTACCTGGACAGTAACCAGGAGGAGCAGATTGCCCCCCCATTTATAGAACCCGCCCAATTTCTGTTCCGTTGGCAGTTCAACCATGTCAGCAGTGGCTCTCGCCTCCGAGTCAGAAGGTTGTGGGTTTTGGTGGCCCCACTCCAGAGACTGAGCACAAAATCCAGGCTGACACTTCAGTGCAGTACTGAGGGAGTACTGCACTGTTGGAGGTGCCGTCTTCCGGATGAGACGTTAAACCGAGGCCCCATCTGCCCTCTCAAGGTGGATGTAAAATATCCCACAGCACTATTTTGAAGAAGAGCAGGGGAGTTCTCCCGGGTGTCCTGGGTCAATATCTATCCTAAAAACATTTTAAAAAAGATTATCTGGTCATTATCACATTGCTGTTTGTGGGACTTTTATGTGCGCAAATTGGCTGCCACATTTCCTACATCACACCAGCAACTACACTTCAAAAAGCACTGCATTGGCTCAATACGTCAAAAGTGCTTTGGAACGTCCTGAGAACATGTCTTTCTTTCTTTTCAATCTCTACTTTAAACCATCACACGGAGTTTTTGTGATGCTCCAGAAGCTGGGTGTCCTAACCAAACATTGGCCTTCTGCCAGGCTCATGTCAAGCAAGAGGTTCCTTCAACCACAAACACCACTGCTGACACCAGGAATCCGCACAGAGTCTATAATGCTTCCTAATTTATCATTCCATTCCCTCACGGCTAATCTGTTTCACTCACACACTTCCGAGCACGAAATGAACAAAATAAATCCTCCAATAAAGTATGCAGGGGATGACGGGCAGCTGAAGTGCCATTTTGTTTAGCTTTAAAGAAATTCCACAACTTCAATAGATTAGTTTCAGTTTGGTCCCCATCAATAATGTTCACATTTGCTGGTACTTTTTGTTAAATGCCCATTTTTTGAGGTAGCCTAGTGGTTACTGCCCATTTCCTGAAGTGATCTAATGGTTACTGCTCATTTTCTGAGGTGGCCTGTGACCATTTTCTATTATAATCTTCTGGTCATGTGTCCATTTGGAATGATGATTCAAGGAACATGTCTTCCTATTGTCTGGTGATTTTGTAGTCAGATGTCCATTTTCGCCAGTGGCCTATGGACCTGTATCATCTGGTAGCAGGGAAGTAATCGATATCCTAGTGCCTTAGTGATGTTTATCCATCCAATTTATTCGTTTCCAGTGATGGGTTTCCATCCAACTCCCTGGCAACCTTGTTTATTTACTTTTTGGATTCAGGCCATTGAAGTTTGGAGGGTTCAAATGAATTTTCATCCCTACTATCAAGGACACGTCTCCCACATGAAAAATGCACTCCTCCGGGTAAACTGTAATCTTCTTCAATGCAATCTCCATCTGCAAACAACAAATTAAACCCTTCCACTAGCTAACCATACACAACAACAGCAATGACAACAACTTGCATTTATATTGCGCCTTTAATGTTGTAAAACATCCCAAGGCGCTTCACAGGAGCGTTATTAAACAAAATTTGACAAGAGTCACATGAGATATTGGGACAGGTGACCAAAAGCTTGGTCAAAGAGGTAGGTTTTAAGCAGTATCTTAAAGGAGGAGAAAGGGGTAGAGAGACAGAGAGAATTAGGGGGGGAATTCCAGAGCTGAAGGCACGGCCGCCAATGGTGGAGTGATTAAAATTGGGGGTGCGCATGAGGCTAGGATTGGAGGAGGGTTGTAGGCCATGGAAGGATTTGAAAACAAGGATGAGAGTTTTAAAATCGAGGCTTTGCCAGACTGGGAGCCAGTGTAGGTCAGCGAGCACAGGGGTGATGGATGAATGGGAGTTGGTGCGAGTTAGGAGACGGGCAGCAGAGTTTTGGATGATACACTGGAATATATTTTCCTCTGGGTACATTTTTCTCTTTTAGAAAGAAATGTTTTGTCAGATAAATTAGTTTATCGGTGCTAAGGATGAGATGCTATATTATGCGAGGAGAGACTTGAGAAACTAGGGCTATTTACACTGGAGTAGAGAAGGCTAAGAGGAGACGTGATACAGGCTTTTAAAATTATGAAGGGTTCTGTTAAGGTGAATAAAGACTAATTCCGTTTTCACACTTCCCAATATCTTCAATCCATTGGTAGAGTGAACCCAATGAAGATGTTCTGAAAGTGCAACTCAAACTGACCGTGATGCCATCCCTCCTGACCTGAGACATCAGTTCACAGTCAAAAGAACGAACATAAGGTTGACAAGTCCACCAGATTTAATATGGACAGGATAGAAACATACAGTGAAGTTCTAAGTTTCACCGTTTCCTTTATATGATTGAACTACATGACATGCTGAAGCCACGAATGAACTTGTTGGTGTTGTTTTATTAGTAATTTTCTGTTTTATACTATCTGCCTCCAAAGACTATAATAGCTTTTAAATTCATTCTTTCTACTGCTCTTGAGAAACTTCCTACTCGGTGTCTCCTTTCAGAAATTCAGTCTTTAAACATCCCAGCTCAGGGCTCGAAGCCCTGAGTCCCTGCTCATGATGGGATGTTAATGTTAACCGCCTGCCAGTTATTCAAAGCAAACACATCAAAGGGACTATTGTGAAACTTTTATAACTCCACGTCATCCCAAATTAGGCCAGAACAATTTATGATTGTCATTAAATGGGTTACAGAGCAGAGCTATCAAAATAATTGCCTCTGAAATTATTATTGCTGTCACAAACTTGTCTCCTACCCATTCCGTTGAACTTGGCCTAAATTTTCCGAGCCTAAAGCTGATCCCCTAAACCTGAAGAGATCCTCTTAAAGTAAATGAGAGAAGAAATATCAGGACTTTGCATGGTCTTTGAATTATTGGTTTTATAATTATTGTGAGTAGAACATTCTCTCCTAAACCTTTAAACAAAAAAAAAATCTCTCGACACAACCACAGTCTAATTATTTCCAATCTACCATTTGCCAATTTAGTAATAGTCTCCCGAATTTAATACCAGCCTGGCTCACTAATTGAACCTGGTGGAGTAGGCCTATCACTGGGGGCTGGGATTGTTCCCACTCAGCTCCAGGCAACCCTGCTAACCCATGCCCTAATGGGCAGGGTGGCATGGGCTGGGCACTCAACAGAAAGCTAATCATTGCTCTGTGTTGGATAGTTATGCGGTTTTAGTTGGTTAATCTCCAGCAGTACCCACGGACACATAGGAGGTCCCTAAACCTTGGCACTGCCAACCTGCACCTAAGCTCTCTGGACTTAAGTGAGTGGGGAGTGTCCCTACAGGGAGATTGTGTGCCCTCTATATCGGGCAAACCCTACCGGTGTAGATTTCTCATTAGCCTGATTTGGAGGCTCTAATACATGGTAATGGGTTTTCCATTTTATATATATTAGAGGCAGGCTCCTATTCCCTGGAGTTTAGCAGGTTGAGGGGTGATCTAATCCAGGTGTTTAAAATGATCATGGGATTCAAAAAATTCAGCGTCTGGGGGCTGTAATCTCGCAACTGACCTCTCATGTAAGACTCAACTCTTGCCCATTCCATCTTCTCTTTCTGTCTCATTCCTTTTGCCAAGGTCCACAACTCTGTCTCAAGTAGGTATGTTTTAAGTTTCAGTCGCATGGTTTCCTTCCCTGTCTGAGACATCATTCCTCAGTTAAATTGTCCACCTCTGACTTCCTTCTTTTGACTTGCGTTCCACGGTAATGAAAGAAATATATGTAAGGCCTTATCGCATCTCGAAGTAGCTTGCTCACAATAAATTATGTGAAGTACAGTCGGCAAATGCAGCAGCCATTTTGTGCTCACAAAACATCAAGGACGAACAGTTCGCTGAGGGGAAAACCCAATTGGCCAGGAAAGCTCCCTGTTCTTTTTCAAATAGCGCCAGGGATCTTTAATGTCCAGCCTGGAGCTTCAGTTTAGCATCTGATCCCAGTGATGGCACCTCTGACAGTGCAGCACTCCCTCAGTACTGCACTGGAGTATCAGCCTGGATGATGTGCTCAAGTCTCTGGACTGGGGCTTGACCCAACGACCTTTGGACTCAGAGGCTAGAGTGCTACCAACTGTGCCAAGCTGACAGCGATCCCTGCTAAACCTGCTACAATCCAGCCCCATTCCCAGCTTATTTCTCAAAGGTTACTATTATCCCTGCTGTTTTCCTGAACCTCTCCATGTTTCCCACAAAAATCAACTGACGAACTCAACTGCATGAATGCAAAACAGTGTCCAAACGGGAGAACAGAAAGTGAGAGATGGAGAAGTAAGATCTTAGGACAGGGAAGGAGAGTTTTTCAAAACTACAAAACCTAGAAAGAAAATGTATAAACACGGCAGTTGTGTATTGCGAGTATTTATAGGTGGGTCACTGTGACCAACAAACCCCCAATGTAGCCAGTAAATGTACCACGTGATGAAGAAGCCAAACAGACCAGCAGGTCCCAGATTCCAACCCAACTTGCAATGGGCTACAAAGTGGCACTTGTCGTAGTTAAACAGTGACTCCTGAGGGCCAGGTAATGACAAGATCTGTTTGGCTGGGATGCCCCCCACCCCCTCCCCCCCACCCCAAGTTCAAACAGCAAATCTAGACAGGATCTGTCTAGATTCATACCCGGATAATGACCATTTGGAGTGCAGCCAGTGCCCTGTGGAACCATACCCCAGCATGACTAAGTGCTATCAAGAGTGGAATGGATTGGTGGCAGGGGAGCAAAGGATTTAAATTAAGGTTTGTACATTAAGCTGAGGTTGACATAAGTGTGCTCATGGACATGTGTGTGCACACGCATGTGTTCAGGGCTGGGGGGGTGGGGGGGGGGGGGAGAGAGGGAGGGGGAAAGGACATAACAGTGCATGAGAGCCGAGTCCTGACGGGCACTATATTACCAGGTGACAAGCACGCTGCACAGCGACAGGACACTAAGGAAAGGAAAATGGGAGAACCGCAGAGAAAGAAAAGCAGAATTTGGTAGAGATGTGAGTGTGAGGCAGCGATAGAACTCACACTCAGTCTGGCTCCAGTCCATTCTCTCTCAGTTTACAAGCTGCTTTGAAGTGGCTGAGAGATGTTGCAATGCTTTTAGCAGACAGCCCATGGGCAAGCCTGCCTTGTAATTAACTCTTAACGTTGGGAGTGAAATTATCTGTAAAATGAACACCTTAAATGAAGGAATTCTTATCAAATTCAAACTTGACAATAGCACTGGTAAGAGATCTCTGCAATAAGTGTCTATTTGATGGTTTGTCCCACATTTCTTTTCTGTTTGCCTCCTGATTAACATCCTGCTCGTCAACTCAAAGGTCTTCCGTGAATTCTAGTTTGGTTCAGTTGGTGACACTCCCGGGGTCAGAGGTTATCAGTTGCCCCCCCACCCCCCACTTTAGGATTTGAGCTGATAATCTTGGCGTTTCAGAGCAGAACTGAGTCCCTGGCTGCCTGTTCAGGTGGATGTTAAAGATCCCAGGGCACTATTCAAAGAAGAGTAGAGAGTTTTACTGGTGTCTTGGCCAACATTCCTCCCTCAACCAACATAATCAAAAATAGATTAACTGGTCATTCTATCTCATCGCTGTTTGTGTTATGTCACTTTGGAAAAAAATGGCTGCCATGCTTGTTGGCGTAACAACAGCCAATGCATTTTTCGGTAAGTCAGTGCACGTGAACACACTTTGAGATGTCTGAGAAACGTGCTAAGTTTATACATAAACGCAAGCCTTTTTCTCTCTTTCGACCGCTGATCATAGGAACAGGAGGAGGCCATTTAGCCCCTTGAGCCTGTTCTGCCATTCAATGAGATCAAGGCTGATCTGTGACCTAACTCCATATACCCGCCTTAGCCCCATATCCCTTAATACCTTCGGTTAACAAAAATCTATCAATCTCAGATTTAAAATTAACAATTGAGCTAGCATCAACTGATCCCTCTACTCATCCACATAAAAATTCCTAACTAACCTTTCTGGCACTAAAAGATGTGTTTCGCATTCAACATCACTGCATCTGCAAAAATAGTTTCCGAGAGACCACATGTCAGGATGAAGGAACCCCGCTGTTCCTCCATACTGGAGTGCGCACTTACAGTTACTTTACAGCACACAGATCATATATTATGATGTCTCAATGGACGTACAAACCATAGACTGTTTCACTGTCGCTGTTGTCCCATACTGGCCTCAGCAATAACAAGATAGATGGATATGGGTTTGGGGCACCCGATTCATACAATTACTATAAATGAGGGAAGCCATTCAGCCTATCTTGCTCCTCAATTCAGAGGGAGTCGGAGAGGACTTTCCCAGGGTTTTTTTCCCCATTATTGGCCCTGGGATTTTTGCCTCTTCCATGAGATTAGACGGGAGTAGGAAGTGTCTAGACAAGTTTGCCAACCTTCACGAATGTGGGCCAGGCTTGGTGGACCAGCTGGTATTTTCCTGCTCTTCATTTCCGTATGTTTGTATGTTTTAGAAGGGTAACCGCAGTACATTAGACACAAGGTAAAGGTGAAATGCACAAATAAGGGCTGAGACTGATAGACAGAGACCCAGCACCATCAGACAGAGGGGCATAAACAGAGAGATAGAGAAACACAGACCAAAAAGCAGAGGGACATAAGGCAATAGTGCAGAGAGAGGCAGAGGAACACAGGGACAAAATGAGAGGCAGAGAGGCAACATACAGAGTGAGCACAAAGTGTCAGCTGTGGCTCAGTGGGTAGCACTCTCATCTCTGAGTCAGAAGGTTATAGGTTCGAATCCCACTCCAGGAACTTGAGCATAAAATTTACGCTGACACTCCAGTGAGGTGCTGTGTTTCGGATGAGACATTAAACCGAGGCTCTGTCTGCCCTCTCAGGAGAGGCATTCTCATTGTCCTGGCCAATATTTATCCCTCAACCAACATCACTATAAACAGATGATTTGGTCATTACCTGTTTACTGTGCACAAATTGGCTGCTGTTGTTTCCCTGTATTACAACAGTGACTACACTTCAAAAGTGCTTCATTGGCTGTGAAATACTTTGGGACGTCCTGAGGTCATGAAAGATGCTGTATAAATGCAAAAGACTCTTTCTTTCAAAGAGAGACAGAGAAACACAGAGGCAGAGTGAGGGACAGAAAGGCCGGGGCAGTGTTAGAACTGAGAGTCTGTGTGGAGAATCAGGAGGCGGAGCAAACTGCCAGGATTGATATTGGATGGCTGGAGATGGAGGCGGAGCTTCCTTAGTCAGTGGGTCAGTCTGTCTTTGAGCTTCAATTGGTGGTGGTCCAAAGCGTGAGGTGCAAGAGCGACATGTGTTCCAGCAGAAGAGGAGAGCGCAGTGCGAGGGTAAAATGTAGGGGCCCCAAACCAAACCTTTGCACTGGGCCCCAGCCAGGCAAACACAAAGAATGACAGAGAAACACACGGAGTGAGAGACAAATGGAAGCATCACAGACAGAAAAGGGAGAGGCACAAACAAGAGAAATACAGAAAGCAGACAGAGGCAAAGAAACAGAGACAAGGATGAAGGGGGATTGGTGGACACAAGAGCGAAAGAAGCCTATTTCTTCACCACATCGATTCTACTGGGTGTGAAGGGTACAGCTTAAAACAGTATTGGCATTGTGTCGTACGAGGGTTATGTCATGCATTACACAATCTCAGGAGTCACAAATGAGCCTTAATTTGAAAAATGGTCCACTGCAAATAATAGGCCGACCTGTGTGGTACAAGCAGGGTACAAACCCAACAGTCAGCACGCGCACAAAGGTTCTCCAACAAAACTGCTGACATTTCTGAAGGCCAATCTCTAGACTGGGTCAGTTGGGCAGCTCACACAATGGGAACACTGTGCATTTAATCTTTGGTCTAGTGGAGCAAAATTAATAGCCGACACTAGACTGACACCCGTTCGGTTCATAAAACTCAAATGCAGTCTGAGGTGAAAGAGAAAAAAAACACATTTCATTGTCTTTCATTTCCTGGCTCCTTGCCAGCAACTTATTTTACCTTGTTAATCAAACCAGCATGAAATTAAACTGAGGCTCCCAGCTCCCATACATCAACACACATTATCCACTTAATCCCAGAGCAACCCTTGACCTCTGTAGGTAGGGTCTGCTTTCTTTAGGGCTGTGTGTTTGTGCAGGGCCCACTGCGAGACATTTGCGTTTTGCTTTCTTACATATTTCAGAGGAATTCGAGAGATTAAAAATCCCTTTGCATTTCCCTCTACTGTTCACTTTGCGACAAAATCATTAAAGTCTCACAACGTGCTATATTTCAGCAACAAGCTTTGCACCAGGAGAGCCAGATGAAGACAGTCAGGGGAGCAGGTTACTGTTGGGCATCCTGTTTACCTAACGATGCCTCCATTCCATGGTCATTGAACACAGTGACCCCAAGCTCCCTAGGACTGCAACATAGGAACAGGAGGCAGCCATTCAGCCCCTCGAGCCTGTTCAGCCATTCAATTAGATCATGGCTGATCTGTATCTTAACTCCTTGGTTCCGTAACCCTTAATACCCTTTGTCTAACAAAAATCTATCAATCTCAGTTTTGACATTTTCAACTGACCCCCAGTCTCAACATTTGGGGGGGGAAAAAAAAGAGTTCCAAATTTCCACTACCCTGTGTGTGAAGAAATGCTTCCTGACATCACCTCTGAACAGCCTGGCTCTAATTTTAAGGTTATGCCCTTTGTTCTGGACTCCCCCCACCAGAGGAAATAGTTTCTCTCTATCTACCCTATCAAATCCTTTAATCATCTTAAATACCTCAATTAGATCACTCCTTAATCTTCTATACTCGAGGGAATGCAAGCCTAGACTATCCATTTACCCATCTTAGCTCCATAGACCTTGATACCCGTGTCGAACAAAAGTCCTAGGACTGGAGAGAGTGTATTTTTTTTTATTTGTTCACGGGATGTGGGCGTCGCTGGCGAGGCCAGCATTTATTGCCCATCCCTAATTGCCCTCGAGAAGGTGGTGGTGAGCCGCCTTCTTGAACCGCTGCAGTCCGTGTGGTGACGGTTCTCCCACAGTGCTGTTAGGAAGGGAGTTCCAGGATTTTGACCCAGCGACAATGAAGGAACGGCGATATATTTCCAAGTCGGGATGGTGTGTGACTTGGAGGGGAACGTGCAGGTGGTGTTGTTCCTATGCACATGCTGCTCTTGTCCTTCTAGGTGGTAGAGGTCGCGGGTTTGGGAGGTGCTGTCGAAGAAGCCTTGGCGAGTTGCTGCAGTGCATCCTATGGATGGTGCACACTGCAGCCACAGTGCGCCGGTGGTGAAGGGAGTGAATGTTTAGGGTGGTGGATGGGGTGCCAATCAAGCGGGCTGCTTTATCTTGGATGGTGTCGAGCTTCTTGAGTGTTGTTGGAGCTGCACTCATCCAGGCAAGTGGAGAGTATTCCATCACACTCCTGACTTGTGCCTTGTAGATGGTGGAAAGGCTTTGGGGAGTCAGGAGGTGAGTCACTCGCCGCAGAATACCCAGCCTCTGACCTGCTCTCGTAGCCACAGTATTTATATGGCTGGTCCAGTTAAGTTTCTGGTCAATGGTGACCCTCAGGATGTTGATGGTGGGGGATTCGGCGATGGTAATGCCGTTGAATGTCAAGGGGAGGTGGTTAGACTCTCTCTTGTTGGAGATGGTCATTGCCTGGCACTTATCTGGCGCGAATGTAACTTGCCACTTATGAGCCCAAGCCTGGATGTTGTCCAGGTCTTGCTGCATGCAGGCTCGGACTGCTTCATTATCTGAGGGGTTGTGAATGGAACTGAACACTGTGCAGTCATCAGCGAACATCCCCATTTCTGACCTTATGATGGAGGGAAGGTCATTGATGAAGCAGCTGAAGATGGTTGGGCCTAGGACACTGCCCTGAGGAACTCCTGCAGCAATGCCCTGGGGCTGAGATGATTGGCCTCCAACAACCACTACCATCTTCCTTTGTGCTAGGTATGACTCCAGCCATTTGAGAGTTTTCCCCCTGATTCCCATTGACTTCAATTTTACTGGGGATCCTTGGTGCCACACTCGGTCAAATGCTGCCTTGATGTCAAGGGCAGTCACTCTCACCTCACCTCTGGAATTCAGCTCTTTTGTCCATGTTTGGACCAAGGCTGTAATGAGGTCTGGAGCCGAGTGGTCCTGGCGGAACCCAAACTGTCACATTACAGGGGGGGAGGGGGCCTGGAACACAAGCCAGATCCCAGTTTTGCCACAGTTCCACCCCATTTGACCAGGATCTTTAAACGGCGGTCAGGCCAAGGGACAATCTTCCGCCCCCCCCTCCCCTCACACCCCAACCACCTCAAGGCAGGGGGGAGGGGGCAAGTCCGGCAGAGTTCCTGGCCTTCCCCAGGAAACTCCTGCCTTCACACCTTTGAAAGGCCTCAGCCTTGCAGGAGCGGGCAGCCTGCCCCGGCGTACACTGATGACCCCCCGCGCGGAATTTGGGCCCGGCTTTTTGGATCTGGACGAGGCGAGCAGGAGTTGCGCTCCGCCAAACTCACGCCAGTGAATCAGGGCCCCGGGATTTTCCAGGCCAATGAGTTGGGGTTTTTCGGTAATTACGTGAATGCTGGCTGGGTCAGCACCTGGCTTGGTGTGGAGTAGGAGCCAAGTAGAATAGGGAGGTCCCAGGTTCCGTCCATGGCCCGTGAAAACAACACGGACTGTTGCACTTTATACAGAGCCTTCGACGCTGAGAACGTCCCAACGCATTTGACAGAAAGCAAGGAAAAAGAAGCCTTGGGCCTCCTTTACCCCAGGCTCCCCCCGATCGTGTCCAGAGCTCCCCCCACACCACCCAACTTACCTGACTCCCGGGGACGGCTCCTGCAAGATCCCTGGCTGCAGCCTCCTGCCACTCGAATTCTTGGGAGTCGAAGAGAAGTTATGGAAACGGCCATTAAGATGGGCCTGGTGTCCACGTCTCCTGACTCCCCGGGTTTGCTGCTAGCTTCGGAGCTCACATGCTTCATCCCTTTAAAATCTGGCCCGACGAGTGGCCGTTTGAACGAGGAACTGGAGGCTGGCCAGAGGCACTGGGACCAGACGGGAGACCAGTCAGAACCTTCCGGAGAGGATGGTCAGAAAACATACCGGGAAGTTGTCGGCGGGGGGGGGAGAAATCAAACTAAAGGACAATATTTCTTTAAGTAACGCATGTCAAAACATACAGGCCTTCCCCCTGGAAATGGCTGCTGAAAGCAGGAAGAGACCTTTGCATGAAAATCTACAGGGATCAGAAAGTTCGCTGACAAAGATGCATGAATTACAGCCAGCATAATGTCCACTGCGACAATGAATCTTACTACTGAAAGAATCCATCGCAGCGGCCTGGCCTGTGGTTACAGCCCAGGCTGGAACCACCAGTAACACTCAGCAGCACAGTCACACTCATCACAGAATAGAAGAACGAACTTGCATTTATATAGCACCTTTCATGACCTCAGGACGTCCCAAAGCGTTTTATAGCCAACAAAGTACTTTTTGAAGTGTAGTCACTGTTGTAATGTAGGAAACGCAGCAGCCAATTTGAGCACAGCAAGATCCCATAAAAAGCAATGTGATAATCTGTTTTTAGAGATTTTGGTTGAGGGATAAATATTGTCCGGGACACCGGGAGAGCTCCCCTGCTAGTCTTCAAAATAGTGCAATGGTATCTTTTATGTCCCACTGAGAGGGCAGACGGGGCCTTGCTTTGGCGTCCCATCTGAAAGATGACACCTCTGACAGTGCAGCGCTCCCACAGTACTGCACTGGGAGTGTCAGCCTGGATTTTATGCTCAAGTCTCTGGAGTAGGACTTGAACCCACAACCTTCTGACTCTGAAGCGAGAGTGATTGATACCCACTGAGCCACATGTGACACCTGGAGCCTCGAGGGGGCACGTAACAAAATTAAGTTTGTCACCGTTAATCTGCATACACTTCAAGTTCGCTGATACCAACAGATTCTAGTGTTCTGAGTTAGGATTTGTCCACCTATGAGGTAACAGCACTAAGAACAGGCCTTTCTAAAACTCCAATCGCACAAAATTCAAACCGGACAAATCAGCAAGTGACAAACATAAACACAAACTAAATCGAGCTGCCTGGGCTCGGAGGTCCGGAATACCAGGACTCAAGGCCTGCACATGCGGTTTGTAGGCTTCTGGACTCGGTCACCACGGGAACACAGCCACCATTTTAAGTAGTGTGCCGTACAGGCAGATTACGACAGTTATACTGCACCGGTCCCTCAGGAGAGCCATGTACAGGCAGTGTTTGCAATCTTTAAACAGGAGCCTCAGTGTTGGAATAAAGACCAGAAACTGCAAGTAATTACCCATTAGATAGCTGCTAACTTAATTACATTTTATTTATCTACAGTATAACTTTTTATATCAATACAATATGTGACAACTTGGTGCATTTTTCTGTTTGTCCTTTAGTAATGCATACCATACACAATAAGTTATCATTATTATAAGTACCAACGTTACCCAATTACATGTCATCCTTATTCAATTATCTTCCAAATCTAGCTTCATCTATTAACATTCTTGGCCTCGCTTTATCCCCTGTCCTTAAATGGAACTCCCACTTCTCCTCCAGATCTAAATCAGCCTCCAAGAAGCTCAGTTTCCCCTTTTGTGCCAAACACTTCTGTTCTGTTCAACAGCTCTTAACTTTTAACAAAGCCCATGTCCGTGCAAGACTTGAATACAGACCAGGGTTGCCAACTCTGGTTGGACGTATTCCTGGAGGTTTCATCACATGACTTCCTGCCTCCAATTGCCCCACCCCCACACTCCCGCCATTGGTTGCCCGACATGTCCATCCTCACAGAGCCCCGCCTTCCCACGGCCAATCGAAAAGCGAATAGGCTCTTCATTACCCAAATGGATGATTCTTGACTGTCAGCCAAACAGCATTTTTTCCCTCATCCAACATTTTTATAACTAATAAACAAAAGTGTTCAAAGAAATGTTTAAAAAACACTATTTTTTAAGGCTCTCGATAATGTTTCTCCCAGGTTTGCTCATAGCAGTGTCCTGAAGATCAAACTTTAATTCTTGGAGACTCCAGGGCCATACCGGAGGGTTGGTGACCCTAATACATACCCCCATATCTGGGCTGTGCTTCTAACCCAACTCTCTCTCTCTTCCGCAATGGACACAAGAATAAGCCGGCTGTCTGATAGGAAGTGCTCCTTCATCTCTCTCTCCGTGGCAACACCTCTCTGTTTTGTCAATACTACTGGGACCACTGCTTCTCTGAGTGTCCTTCTCATCTTCCTCCTAAACTCAGAATCAAGACTCAGGGCACTGTCCCCTACTATATAACTCATTCCATCGCAGGACCTCAAAGTTGTGGAACTCCATACCTCCCTCAGTCTTCCTTTCTTCCTTACAGCTTTTAAAACAAAAAAAAATTGTCGTCACCTAGAAAGAAAGCCATGATGTGGAGATGCCGGTGATGGACTGGGGTTGACAATTGTAAACAATTTTACAACGCCAAGTTATAGTCCAACAAATTTATTTTAAATTCCACAAGCTTTCGGAGGCTTCCTCCTTCCTCAGGTGAATAGTGTGGAAAAAAGAAAGAAAGAGCAAGCTTGCATTTATATAGCGCCTTATCACGTCCTCAGGGCAACAACAACAACAAGTTGCATTTATATAGCACCTTAAAACGTAGTAAAACGTCCCAAGAAGCTTTACGGCCAATGGACTACTTTTGAAGGGCAGTCACTGCTGTTATGCAGGCAATTTAGACAGAGCAAGATCCCACAAACAGGGGATGAATGGATGACCAGATAATCCATTTTTGGGAGCATTGTTTGAGCGAGGAATAACACCAGGAGAAAATCCTACTCTCTTTCAAATACTGCCATGGGATTTTTTTATGTCCACCTGAACAGGCAGATAGGTTTAACATCTCATCTAAAAGACAGTGCAGCCCTCCCTCAGTATTGCACTGAAGTGACAAGTTAGATTGTGGACTCAAGTCTCTGGAGTGGGGTTTGAACTTACAACCCTGTGATGCTCAGAGACAAAGGTGCTATCCACTGGGCCACAGCTGACACCTAATCACCACTTCCTGATTTACAAAATTTCTCTTTTACTCTTTTCAACCCTGCTGGTGTCCTGCACTACAAGCTTTGACCCTTCACCAATACCCGTCAACACAATCAGACCTTCCCCACCTATTGGAACAAACAGGTAGACTCTGTCAGACTCTGCTATGTATTTGTTTCTCCAGTGTCTCTTTACAAAGAGCGAGAGGCGACATGAGGAGACATTTTTTTACGCAGCGAGTTGTTATGATCTGGAATGCACTGCAGATTCAATAGTAACTTTCAAAAGGGAATTGGATAAATACTTGAAGGGAAAAAAATTGCAGGGCTTTCGGGGAAAGAACAGGGGAACAGGACTAATTGAATAGCTCTTTCAAAGAGCCAGCACTAGCATGATGGGCTGAATGGCCTCTTCCTGTGCAGTACCTACTATGATAATGAAGGCATTTTTGTTCTTTTCCTCCTTCTCATGAAAATACAAGAATGAAACTAACTTATCTATGTCAACACTAAAGGAGCTCTTTATACCAGACCCCCTATATCTATTGGCAATCCTCTGTGTTATCTAAACTTTTTATTCCCCTTGCAGCTTCCCCCCTCCTCTCCTGAAGGCGCTGACTCCTCCTGGATATCATTCCACAACCGCCAGATATCCTCCCGTACCTCACTCAACTGGGCTCCGTTCATGTGTGTCCGTGTTTGAAAGCTAGTTGATCAGGTTAGTGTCAAGCCCACTTAAACCAGACTGTTTTGTCGTAAAATGTGTATTCCAGGGTGTTGTATCTGAATATAACCTTTATGGTCTGTCAATTAACCCAGTTATGGCCTAGGTGAAGCATCAATCTGTTACAATATAAACCTCAGTGTCTCTGATAATAATTGTTCCCATAAAAACAAGCTCTCACCAATGGGGGTATAGATAGCATTAGGCACTTGTTATTATATTACCTCTCACCACTGGAGCAATTGGGACCCTCAGTATCAACAGAGACTAGTGACAGACACAAACCCACAGGGCAACCAAGAGCATCAACCTCAACAGAGACTAGTGACAGACACGAGCCAGCACAGGAACCAGAACCATCACATCAACAAAAAGATAAAACTACAGAACCCAAGTAAAAAGAAGAAACAGAGGAAGCATTTCAATGTTTTATATCAGATATTGAAAACAAACATACCCAAAAAACCCATTAAAAATATTGCAACAATCCTGGGGCTGAAATATTAAGAGACGACGATTTGTGAATAAAATGCACGAGTAAGTAAAGAATAGAACTTTTAACATCTATTCCTCCAGATAGACGTTGGAATGAACTTCAGGCCAAACCTAAGTGGAACCTCATTGATTACAGAGTTACAGACAATTACACAAAAGAAAATAACTATCCCTCCAGTAGGATAAAACGTTAGAGAATCAAATAAAAAAAAACACTGGCAATATTTACAGAGAAAATATAAACAGCTGAAACAAAGAGTAAAGAGGCACATTATCAGAAGCTGCAGTTGAAATGTCACAAAGTATTATTCACAAACTCCATAAACAATAACAACTTGGCCCAGACTCTCTGGAATCTGCCATTAACATTCCCTGGATCAGGTCCATGATGTACTTTGGCATGAGAGGCGTCACTGAGCAGTTGTAAACGAAATGGGAGGTGTCACATTGCACACCGGTAAATATTATAAACCAGCAAACGTTATACACCGGTACTACAGGCAAACAGAAATACCAGTACTACAGGCAAACAGTACAAACCAGTACGACAGGCAAACAATAACCTGGTACTACAGGCAAACGGTACAAACCGGTACTACAGGCGAATATTATATGCCAGTACTACAGGCAAACAGCACCCACCGTACTACAGGAAAATATTATACACCAGTACTACACGCAAACATTATACACCGGTACTAAAGGCAAACAGCACACATCGGTACTACAGGCAAACGTTATACACCAGTACTACAGGCAAACATTATACACCAGTACTACAGGCAAACATTATACACCAGTACTACAGGAGAGTACAAGGCTTCTTGTTTCATAAACCCCAGCACCCATCTCTGTCTCTCTGTCCCATATAATAACTAATGGTTGTGTGGTTTAGGTGCACTGACCTCTGCGCCCATTCTCCAATCCACACTCTCGTCCACCCTGGGAGCAAATGCTCGCAGATTGTGCCCCGTAACACAAATCGATGCACAAGGACATTTGCCGTACAAATTGTGATCAACGGGAGCTTGAAACAGTTCCAGTGTAAACGGCTAAAAGCCAGTGGTAAAATTGGATTAGTCCATGGAATGTTGCGATCCCGACTATCCAACAAAATTATTTGGTTCCCAATAATAGCAGGTGTCAGAGAGTTCACATCACATTGCTCACAGCTCTGAGGCCCAATGGGGCATTGCCCTACCTCCGCAAGTCTTCCCATCAGCCTTCAGCTTCAGGCCTTCGAGGCACTTGCAGTAGAAGTTGCCGATGGTGTTGGAGCATTGACCCTCACAGCCGCCATTGTCCTTGTCACATTCATTCACATCTGCAAAAACAAAACACATACACTTAATCCATTTCATTGAGCAGAGGTGGCGGTGAGTGGAGATAGTCTCAGAAAGCATAACCCACAAGGGTAAAGGAGCAGAGGTGTCAACCGTGGCCCAGCCCACCTCTCGTTTCTCAGTCAGAAGGTCGTGGGTTCAAGACCCACTCTAGAGACTTGAGCACAAAATCCAGGTGGGCGCTCCAGTGCCGTGCTGAGGGAGTGCTGCACTGTCAGAGGTATTGTCTTTCGGATGAGACGTTAAACCAAAGAACCATCTGCCCACTCAGGTGGATTTACAATATCCCATGACGCTATTTCAAAGAAGAGCAGGGGAGTTCTCCCCAGTGTCCTGGCCAATATTTATCCCTCAACCAACATCACTAAAAAACAGATTATCATGTCACTGCAACAACAACTTGCATTTTTAACGTGGTAAAACATCCCAAAGCGCTTCACAGGAGCGATTATCAGACAAAATTTGACACTGAGCCAATTCCTATATTACTACGTATTTGGTGGTTCGATGTGTACGGTGTTTTACACGCAGCTACGACTCTCTCAGGCTGTAAGCCCTGTGCACGGCAGATGCCCGGAGCAGACTAAAAGAGGTGATGCTCGATGTGTAAGTGAGCCAGCGTGGACCTAGGCCTGTCCCTCCTCTGCGCTGAGATAGCAGATGCCAACTTGGGTAGCGACAGAGGTGCCATAGTTGTCAATGGATGTTATTTTCATGGACTTCCAGAAGGCATTCGATAAGGGTCCACACGAGAGACTGTTAGCAAAAATGAGAGTGCATGGAATTGGAGGCAAGTGACATGAGTAGGGAATTGATTAGGAGGTAGGAGACAATGAGTAGGGATAATGGGAATGTACTCCAATTGGCAGGATGTGACTAGTGTTACCCCCCAGGGATCTGTACAGGGGCCTCAGCTTTTCACTATTTACCAATGACTTAGATGAAGGAACAGAGAGCCTTACATCCAAGTTTTCTGACAACACTAAGTTAGGTGGCACAGTAAGTAGTGTAGATGGGAGCAGAAAGGGACATTGATAGATTAAATGGGTGGGCAAAACTGTGGCAAATGGGAAATCACTGTTCCTAAGTAGAGTTGGCTTCAGCATCCCTAAGCTAAGGAGGAGGGAAAAAAGCCGGCAGGTTATCGAGCATGACAGACAGTGTATGATTCAGACTGGCTGCTTGCTTCTGACCTGGAGCACAAAGGCTGACTGTCGATCTCTGTTGAGATGGATGAAAGCTACAGGGGGTCTGTTTAGGGCAGGACGACTGACACCCCTGACCACTGTCTACTGCCCCCTGCTGGAGTGTGGGCCTTGGCTGAGGACATTGAGTTGGGGGGGGAGGGGGGGGAGCTCTGATGCCACCCATGATGGAACAGCCTGGCCATGTTGATTCCTAGGCTCGCGTCTGAGAATTGGGCACTTGGGCACGATGTTGGGGAAGGGTGGGGGAGGGGGATGGTGGGGAAGGAGGGGGGAGGGGGAGGGGGGAGGGGGATGGTGGGGAAGGAGGGGGGAGGGGGAGGGGGAGGGGGGGAAGGAGGGGGGAGGGTGGGGAAGGAGGGGGGAGGGTGGGGAAGGAGGGGGGAGGGGGGTGGAGTCGCAGGGAACTGTACCGAGCACCTTCAGGAAGAGGGGAAATAAATCAGGTGGGGGGCGCAGGAAGAACTACAAACATCTGCGAGCTACAGGGCAGTAACACTGTTCCCAAACGGGAAATGTGTTTCATATGACAAGGACCTAGATAGCGCCAGGAATGATCAAACCAGGCAGAATCCAACTCCAGTTTGGTATCACAAGTCATTTACATTCCATTTTTCTAACAGGAACAAAAGGGACAGGGTCTCCTTGGTCCGATATTCCTGCAAAAGGAGACAATATCTCAGAGCATGGAGGCTCCGTGGTGAACAGGAACGGGCTGCGGGGGGGGGGGGGGGGGGGGAGTGGCCCTTCGCCACACAGAGCTCGGCCAAGATGGATGATCCCTGCGGGGGTCTGATTACGGTGGGGCAACTGAGAGTGTCAAACTGTCAGCTGGAGAGGATGAATGAACCCAGGGGCTGGAAGGTGGAGAGAACCTCACTGGAATAAATGCCAAGCAAGGGAGCACATCTGTCAGTTATTAAGACAAGCCTGCCCGGCTTCCTGCTTGTCACTGGAACAGCTCTGTTATAGATCACTGTGCGAGGGGCTGGAATGTGTAACATGGCCCGTAATTACCATGTGAAAAAACGATATTAATAAGTTGATAGCTGGCAGGCTGCATCAAAGATTGCAGCGGAGTATTGAGATCAGTGGATAATTCGAAGCCGCTGCTTGCTGATCTACCTCAGGCGCTGCGCGCAAAGACTGACAGCCGTGGCTCAGTGGATAATGCTCTCGCCACTGAGTCAGAAGGTTGTGGGTTTGAGTCCCACTCCAGAGACTTGAGCATGAAATCTAGTCCAACACTCCCCAGTACAGTACTGAGGGAATACTACACTGTCAGAAGTGCCATCTTTCTGATGAGATGTTAAACTGAGGTCTCATCTGCCCTCTCAGGTGGATGTAAAAGATCCCGTGGTATTATTTTGTAGAAGAGCAGAGGAGTGCTCCCTGGTGTCCTGGGCCAATATTTATCCCTCAACCAAGATCACTACAGCAGATTATCTGATCATTATCACATTGCTGTTTGTGGGATCTTGCTGTGCGCAAATTGGCTGCCGCGTTTCCTACATTGCAACAGTGACTACACTCCTAAAGTACTTCATTGGCTGTAATGCACTTTGAGACGTCCTGAGGTCGTGAAAGACGCTATGTAAATGCAAGTCTTCTTATTTTGCTCGAGTCTCTGCCCTAAAGGTGACTCAGGGGAAAGGACGCTGCCCAGCTTCGAGTAACTTCAGCTGTGAGCCCAGACAGAAGGCTATTCGAGCATGGAAGGCATCATAGCTGAGCCTAACACTGTCCTCACACAGTGGGTACGGTAGTGGAGTGGTTATGTTACTGGCCATCTAGAGAACGTGAGTTCAAATCCCACCCTGGCAGTTTGAGAATTTTAATTCAGTAAAATTGACCACAAAGCTGTCAGATTGTCGTAAAAATCCAACTGGTTCATTAATGTCCTTTACGGAAGGAAACCTGCCGCCCTTACCCGGTCTGGGCCTATACGTGACTCCAGTCCCCACACCAACGTGGTTGACTCTTAACTGCCCTCTGAAGTGGCCTACTAAGCCACTCAGTTGTCAGGGCAACTAGGGATGGGCAATAAATGCCAGCCTTGCCTGCGCCGCCCACATCCCAAGAATGAAACGCTGCAGTCACTGGATAGTGATCGAGGAAAGGGAACCCTGGCTGATTTCCCCTCTCCCCCCTCCGTCCCTGGCTCAGGGGCCCTAAGGCTAACTGTAACCCCACTGCCGCTAAAACCAACCAACTGAGCGTAGGCCAGGAATTGAACCTGGGCCCTGACCTAGGCCGTGCGGGCTGGTACCACACTGGGAACTGCATTTACTGTCAGAGGGAGCAGCAAGCTTGGATCAGTGAGTTTATCCAGCGAGTAGCTGAGGCCTACAGACCACGTTTGACCCCCGGGTTAAACTGACCTCAGCCTCACAGCCAGTGAGACACAACCATTGGTCTCAGTGCCCATAAGTTCACCAGCGGTTCAGCTCCTGACCCCTGATGGAAGTGCAGCTGTCGCAGTGTCGGACAAAGCTGGGATGCCCCCCATAGAGGGGTGGCCAGGCTAACAATCACTGTCTCGGTTCCGTGAGAAATGGACACGACAATGGAGATTGATTGGCATCCAAGGAATCATCCCCCAACACATGTCACCACAGAGGAGAATAGAGCTGGGGGAAGGAGGGGGAAAGGGGAGAGGGTGAGGGAGAGAGAGAGAGGGGAATGGAGAGGGGGAGGAGAGAAAGGGGGACAGGAGAGAGGGGGAAGGAGAGGGGGAGGAGAGAAAGGGGGACAGGGGGAGGAGAGAAAGGGGGACAGGAGAGAGGGGGAAGGAAAGGGGGAGGAGAGAAAGGGGGACAGGGGGAGGTGAGAAAGGGGGACAGGAGAGAGGGGGAAGGAGAGAGGGGGAAAAGAAAGAGGAGGGGAAAGGAGAAATGGGGAAAGGGGAAAGGAGAGGGGGAGGAGAGAAAGAGGGAAAGGAGAGAGGGGGAAGGAGAGGGGGAGGAGAGAAAGGGGGACAGGGGGAGGAGAGAAAGGGGGACAGGAGAGAGGGGGAAGGAGAGAGGGGGAAAAGAAAGAGGGGAAAGGAGAAATGGGGAAAGGGGAAAGGAGAGGGGGAGGAGAGAAAGAGGGAAAGGAGAGAGGGGAAAAGAGAGAGGAGGGAGAAGGAGAAACGGGGAAAGGAGGGAGGAAAAGGAGAGAAGGGGAGGGGGAAGGAGAAAAGGGAAAGGAAGAGAGAGAGGTGGAAAGAGAGTGAGGGGGGAAAGGATGGGACAATTCAATACAATTTTTGAGGTCATATCTCCCCAAGTGGAACAGTCGAGACTGGGGTCCAGCAAATGAGCAGAGTTGATTTTGTTTAAAGGGGAAACAAGTTTTTTTGTGCAGATAGAGGGGACCAGAGAGTGCATGTGGTGAAACAGTGCGGCCTTGGGAGTTACATCACTGCCTCGTGTATTTTCACCGATACTTGAAAGCGATGCCTTGTTAAAATATCGGAGGACGAGTGACGATCCCAGGGTGGCAGCAAATGCCCCCGCCCTCCGCCTTGAACCATTGAGCAGTGAGGGTGCCCCTATGTCACCTCAATGATTTACTGTAAATTACACACAGTCCTTTCCCCGACCAGCAGTGAGGCCAATTGGGGTCCTTTCTAGTCAACTCCCACTTTCAATCTTGCACCTGCACCAGGGATGAGCTGCAGAATCAGAGAGAATGAGAGAAACAAAGAGGGAGAGAGAGAGAAAAAGAAGAGAGAAAAATATAAGGGGCAGAGAACGAGAGATGGTGTGAGTGACACAGAGAGAAAGAGACAGGGACAAAGAGATAAAAAGAGAAATGAAAGTGACAGGGAGCAAGAGAGAGTTGAGCGACACAGGGCAAGAGGGAGATAGAGATAGATAGAGAGAAATAAGAATCACAGGGTGCAAGAGAGAGTAAAAAAAAAGAGTATGGAAGACAAAAATAGACAAAAAGAGAGCGAGAGGGAGACAGACAGGGAGAGCGGGCACAACGTAAAGAGAGAGAGAGCAGATAGAGAAAAAGGCAGAAAGAGGGACAGGGAGAGAGACAGAAATACAAAGACATAAAGAAAACAAATCCTCACCCGACACAACTGAGAACACCAAAACCAGCCGGGCTCAAACAAAACTGGCAGCGTAATATTGGCACATCACCTGTCAGGGACCTGGCGACTGTGGGTATGCAGGGTGACTCATACTCGCAAATATGTAAGTACTGAAGGTCACAGTGTAAAGGAACAACTGGCTAATCCCAACATTTCCTGCTAGGATTTTACTTCCCATTGTTTTACAGGGAAAATAAATATTCCATGAAATCTACCTGGCTTGCAGCCACCTGGTGGGAGATATCAGCTATTACAGGTTGAACACACCAAAATCTCACAACCCTTCAACTCCCCTCTTCGCTATTTAAGGGAGGCATAAACTTGTTTAAAAGAAATGGATTAACATTTTTTTATTAAAATAACAAAGGGAAGGATTACAGGCGGACATGTAGCAAACAAAAGCTTAACTATTCCACCAGTAGCAAGACTACTGTGTGGATGGAGAGGCAGCCTGAGGTTTTGCTCAGTTATAAGGTGGGAATGTTTGACAAAGAGCAGATCCTAAGCCTTGCCAGATCTAATATGCACTGGATGCGTCAGCCGCAGCTCATTTGGTAGTGCTCTTGCCTCTCAGTCCGAAGGTTGGTGTGGCTGACTCTCCCAGTGTAGTACTGAGGGAGTGCTACACTATCGGAGGTGCTGTCTTTTGGATGAGATGTTAAACTAAGGCCCTGTCTGCCCTCTCAGATGAACATAAAAGATCCCACGGCATGATCCGAAGAAAAGCAGGGCAGTTCTCCCTGGTGTCCTGGCCAATATTTATCCCTCAACCAACATCACTAAAACAGATCATCTGATCATTATCACATTGCTGTTTGTGGGATCTTGCTGTGCACAAACTGGCTGCTGCGTTTCCTACATTACAACAGTGACTACACTTCAAAAAGTACTTCACCGGCTGTGAAGCGCTTTGGGATGGCCTGAGGTCATGAAAGGTGCTGTATAAAAGTAAGTTCTTCTTTCTTTCTTTAAATTTCATAGGTGTCTCACAAGCATTAAAATAAAGTCTGCAAATCATGGGATTTGTGAGTGAATCACGAGTGTTGAAGACTGAAGAAGTGACGGCTTCACTCAGTTGGTAGTGTTCTTGCCTCTGAGTCCAAGAGGTTGTGGGTTCAGGCCTACGAAGCTTCCTTTATTTGGAATAAAACGCTCCTCATTTTGGTTCAGTACCATAGCGAGTGATGCAGTTACTCACTGGGCCACTGGGGGGAACCCTGCTCGTTTTCTACCAGTAATTATTCCAATTGGAGCTGTTGGCTAAAATTGTTGAGTATTGTCCAGTCACTTACACCCAATTCAACCTGAAGTGGTCCGTTTATCTCCATCCCTAAGCAGGATGCAGTCACATCAACCATCTCTCTTGCTCATGTATCGGCCATCCAGGATAGAGCAGTCCCCCTGATCAGTACCCCTGTCACTGGGCTTATACCCCCCCCCACCTCCACCAATGGTGCAGTGTGGCTCCAGCGCGCACCATCTACAGGATGCACCAAGCTTACTTCAACAGCACCACCCAGCTCCTCGGCCTCCACCACCAGGAATAGCAAGAGCAGCAACATCATGGGAACACCATCACCTCCAACTTCCCCTCCAACACCTCCTTGACTTGGACGTATATCGGCCATACCTTCATCATCGCTGGGTCAATATCCCGGAACTCTCTGCCTAAGACCATCGTGGGGGCACTAACACACAAGACGTTGAAGACCCATCACCACCTTCTCAGGGCAACCAGGGATGGGCAACAAATGTGCCCTTGCCAGCATTACCCACATCCCAAGAACAAATAATTTAAAAAAAAGTTGCTATGGTCTCAAATCCCAATTATGTGGCTGGTGAGTCTTTGAAGGCCACAACCTCAAAGAATATAGGAACAGGAGGAGGCCATTCAGCCCCTCGGGCCTGCAATCAGATCATAGCTGATCTGTACCTCAACTCTCAATCTAGGGTGAAGGGGGTTAAGTTATGAGGCTTGTATTCCCTTGAGTATAGAAGATTGACGGGTGATCTGATCGAGGTGTTTAAAATGTTAAAAGGATTTGATAGGGTGGATATAGAGAAACTATTTCCTCTGGTGGGGGAACCAAGAACGAGGGGACGTAATCTTAAACATAAGAACATAAGAAACATAAGAAATAGGAGCAGGAGTAGGCCATACTCGAGCTGCTCCACCATTCAATCAGATCATGGCTGATCTTCAACCTCAACTAAAATCAGAGCTGGGCCATTTAGGAGTGAAATCAGGAAGCACTTTTTCACACAAAAGGTAGTAGAAACCTGGAACTCTTTCCTCCAAAAAGCCATTTTCCTGTATCCATTAATACTCTTACCTAACAAATATCTATCAATGTCAGTCTTGAAAGCTCCAATTGTCCCCCAGCGTCCACAGCCTTTTGGAGGAAAGAGTTCCAGGTTTCTACTACCTTTTGTGTGAAAAAGTGCTTCCTGATTTCACTCCTAAATGGCCCAGCTCTGATTTTAGTTGAGGTTGAAGATCAGCCATGATCTGGTTGAATGGTGGAGCAGCTCGAGTATGGCCTACTCCTGCTCCTATTTCTTATGTTCTTATGTTTAAGATTATGTCCCCTCCTTCTTGATACCCCCACCAGAGGAAATAGTTTCTCTGTATCTACCCTATCGAATCCTTTTAACATTTTAAACACCTCGATCAGATCACCCGTCAATCGTCTATACTCAAGGGAACACAAACCGAGTTTTTGCAACCTGTCCTCATAATGTAGCCCTCTTTGCCCTAGATTAAGAGTTCCATAGAATTACATAGAACTTACAGCACAGAAACAGGCCATTCGGAACAACTGGTCTATGTCGGTGTTTATGCTCCACACGAGCCTTCTCCCACTGGAGGATTACCTGATTGCATTCTGCTCTTGCCTTAAGTTTCTGCTCTGTGTAACCTCAATCCTGCCGTAGGTCCCACCACTGCCTGGAGCTTGTTCGAATTTGTAGCCCCCAAGTTAAAGAGGGGAAATCAGTCGGGGTTCCTTCTCCTGATCACCATCCAGATTCATGTCTTCACTATTACAAGCACACATTGCACCCCGATTGTTCTTGCCATTTCAGCTTTGTGCTTCGTGTAAGAAAATTATAAACCCATTCTTTATAAACGTGTCTTTTCTAAACAAGTTTCCAATGTTATTGCACCAGAGGAAACTTCCTCCGTTATTACCAAAAGCAGCGTGTTATTCAGGTAATTCAGTGTTTTTGTGAAAGGAGAAAATCTAAAAAGCAAATCTATGAAATGTTTAAATATAGAATTATAGAATCTTACAGCACAGAAGGAGGCCATTTGGCCCATCGTGCCTGTGCTGGCTCTTTAAAAGAGTTATCCAATTAATTCCACTCCCCTGCTCTTTCCCTATAGCCTGCAAATTTTTCTTTTAGAAAGTTACGATTGAATCTGCTTCCATCACCCTTTCAGGCAGCACATTCCAGATCATAACAACTTGCTGCGGAATAAAAATTCTCATCTTGCCTCTGGTTCTTTTGCCAATTATCTTAAATCTGTGTCCTCTGGTTACCAACCCTCCTGCCAGTGCAAACAGTTTCTCCTTATTTACTCTATCAAAACCATTCATGATTTTGAACACCTGTATTAAATCTCCCCTTAACCTTCTCTGCTCTAAGGAGAACATTCCCAGCTTCTCCAGTCTCGTCACATAACTGAAGTCCCACATACAATATATTTAAAATTTTATGTCTGCAGGCACTCCCTGTCAACTTTTTCCATTATAAAAAGCTATGTCCACATTTATAATGGGAACCGCCTATGTAAACGTGTCACGCTGTAATTACACGCTGCAGCGTCACCACTGGTGGGAGCGTGGCGAGTTTACATAGGCAGCTTCCATTATAAATGGGGACATAAGAATTTATAATGGAAATATAAAATAAGCGCAGAATGTATGACTTCAAAATTAGGGCTGAATTATGTCTGTGGCCCTGCTCCAATTATCCCCTGACCTTTAATCCTGCTTGACTGGAAATCTCCACTTGGTTTTGACTCCCAGGGGTGCGATGCCAGGGGGGATTGACTCGTTCTTAAAAAGTACTCTACTTGAACCATATCCTAATCTCATGGTTATGAAGGACAGTCGTTTGATTGACAGCACCGACCTGCAGTAGCCCCCTTCAGTCAAGCGGACTGTCACGGATTAATTAACGGCTAATTATCTTGCATTGAGATTAGGGATCTTGAAGTGAGCGTAATGTCTGTAAACGTCTCCACAAGTAAATCACTGCCCTCTTTGTGTACAGACGCAGGCTGGAGCATTCGGGAATCTTCTAATCAACCAATCTGGCTCTGCAGTTTAATCCCATCCATTGGACAATCCCGGAACAGGCTTTTGACTGAACGGCCAAATCTCCCGCCCTCGCTGCCCGTTCCTGCCTGAGAATCGGGGGTCGTGTGCACTCCCGTCACCTGGCGGCAATGGCGTCCTCACTTCCCACGGTGCACAGCAGCACAGAAAAGGCTCTTTCTGTTGCGCAGGAGGGGAAACTGCCTGAAATATCCCGACCCACATTCCCCAAATGGCTATGCCCTTGGGTGCACATGCGGTATTACTGCAAATAAGCTACCTGTATGTCACAGCACACGCAAGGTATACCTGTAAACATGCCTTGGTATTTCATAAGGTATATCTGTAAATACAGCAACTTGCATTTATAAAGCCCCTTTAAACATCCCATGGAGCTTGACGGGAGCGTTATCAGACAATATTTGACACCGAGCCACATAAGGAGATATTAGGACAGGTGACCAAATGCTTGGTAAAAGAAGTAGGGTTTAAGGAGAATCTTAAAAGAGGAGTGAGTTGCAGAGAGGTAGAGAGATTTAGGGAGGGAATTTCAGATCTTAAACCCGAGGCAGCTGGAGACACGGCAGCCAATAGTGGGGCGAAGGAAATCGGGGATGCGCAAGAGGCCAGAATTGGAGGAGCTCAGAGATCTCGGAGGAGGTTACAGAAATAGGGAGGGGCGAGGCCATGGAGGGATTTGAACACAAGGATGAGAATTTTGAAATCGAGGCGTTGCTGGACTGGGAGCCAATGTGGGTCAGCGAGCACAGGGGGTAATGGGTGAACGGGACTTGGTGCGAGTTAGGATACGGGCAGCAGAGTTTTGGATGAGCTGAATTTTAAGGAGGGTGGAAGGTGAGAGACCGGCCAGGAGAGCATTGGAATACATCTGCTGTATTCACAGGGCATGTGAGGTATACCTGTAAATTAGCTGTGTACATGTCCCATTCCCACACATACTGTTCAGAATGCTTTGCATTTTCCAATCGTTAACTGTTCCCTTTTTTCCACCCATTTGCTCGATGAACTTTACTGGGATTGGAACAGGCAGCATCTTCCCGGATAGTTCCTCACAAACCTTTACGAGCCAGCTATTTGCGTGTGCATCTGGTAGATCCATCGACCCCTCAGAGGGGCCTACTGCTGGACAGCAGCATGCGACTTTTAATGTGTTCCGGGTAAATGAATGAAATCGCACCCTGAGGATGCGAGGTGGACAGAACATGTAATCCCCAGCGTCCCTCCCCACTCATATATCTACTAGAAATGCACCACAGGGAGACCCTCAGCAAAACACCAGGTCATTGCAAACACATCAACTGTTCCTTTCAGTCCGCACAGTCTCCCAGCTCACATCCCAGATATAAATTAAACAATTCCTTAAAATCAGGAAAATGATGGCTTAATATATGTTCCGAGGTGTGCCCCATTGGGTATTTTTAGATAAAATGTTTTACTATTCATCGAATCGTCTCACGAATATTCTGGCTACAATACTTTGTAATACATGGTTTCAAATTAATATTTATAATCGTATTGAATTCAACCGATATTCTGAAATGATGAGTCCACAGATTAGCATTTCATAGTAAATCAGCCGGAAAAAGGCTGAGAGTCCCTGGGCTGGCCATCACCCAGGGGGCCCGAGACCCAGGGACACTCATCACCCAGGGGGCCCGAGACCCAGGGGCACTCATCACCCAGGGGGCCCGAGACCCAGGGACACTCATCACCCAGGAGGTCCAGAGACCCAGGGACACTCATCACCCAGGAGGTCCCGAGACCCAGGGACACTCATCACCCAGGGGGTCCAGAGACCCAGGGACACTCACCACCCAGGGGGCCCGAGACCCAGGGACACTCATCACCCAGGGAGTCCCAAGACCCAGGGACACTCATCACCCAGGGGGCCCGAGACCCAGGGACACTCAACACCCAGGGAGTCCCAAGACCCAGGGACACTCATCACCCAGGGGGCCCGAGACCCAGGGACACTCATCACCCAGGAGGTCCCGAGACCCAGGGACACTCATCACCCAGGAGGTCCCGAGACCCAGGGGCACTCATCACCCAGGAGGTCCCGAGACCCAGGGACACTCATCACCCAGGGGGCCCGAGACCCAGGGACACTCATCACCCAGGGGGCCCGAGACCCAGGGACACTCATCACCCAGGGGGCCCGAGACCCAGGGACACTCATCACCCAGGGGGCCCGAGACCCAGGGACACTCATCACCCAGGGGGTCCAGAGACCCAGGGACACTCACCACCCAGGGGGTCCCGAGACCCAGGGACACTCATCGCCCAGGGGGCCCGAGACCAAGGGACACTCATCACCCAGGGGGTCCCGAGACCCAGGGACACTCATCACCCAGGGGGTCCCGAGACCCAGGGACACTCATCGCCCAGGGGGTCCCGAGACCAAGGGACACTCATTGCCCAGGGGGTCCCGAGACCCAGGGATGCTCATCACCCAGGGGGTCCTGAGACTCAGGGACACTCATCACCCAGGGGGTTCCGAGACCCAGAGACACTCATCACCCAGGGGGTCCCGAGACCCAAGGACACTCATTGCCCAGGGGGTCCCGAGTCCCAGGTACGCTCATCACCCAGGGGGCCCGAGACCCAGGGACACTCATCGCCCAGGGGGTCCCGAGACCCAGGGACACTCATCATCCAAGGGGTCTTGAGACCCAGGGATGCTCATCACCCAGGGGTCCAGAGACCCAGGAACACTCATCACCCAGGGGGTCTTGAGACCCAGGGACACTCATCACCCAGGGGGTCTTGAGACCCAGGGACACATCATCCAGGGGGTCTCGAGACCCAGGGATGCTCATCACCCAGGGGTCCAGAGACCCAGGGACACTCATCACCCAGGAGGTCTCAAGACCCAGGGACACTCATCACCCAGGGATGCTCATCACCCAGGGGGTCTCGAGACCCAGGGACACTCATCACCAAGGGGTCACCAGACCCAGAAACATTCATTGGTCAGGGAGTCCCACGACCCAGGGACGCTCATCACCTGGGGGTCCCATCACCCCAGGGACACCCAAGTCCCAGGACTGGCCATCACTCCATGGATCCAGAGTCTTAGGGTTGCCTTTTTGCTGATCCGGGTGAGTCAAGTATTAGGCTATTCAGGGTGAGTGGTAGCTTGAAGAGGACCAGAGACTGACTGACTCCACCACTCTTGCTTTATTGGAACCCACTTTCCCAACTTCACTCACGAACAAGTTCACTGACAAGAAGCAAGCACGACAAAGCCAGGAGATCGAGCCAGTTGGCCAGAGGGAGGGGAACCAATACTGCAACTTCCAAAACCCTGCTCATCTTGGCTGCAATATTAACCCACGTGAGAAATGAGGGTTTTCAGTGCAAGACTCTTACACTTGCAACCAGCGGCCACTAGAGGTCAACACAGGCTTGAAAGAGGAACAGAGGGGCAGAAATATTCGGCCCAGCTCTGGGCAAACGCTGGGGTGGGCAAGAAAGGTAAAGTTGTTTGGGGAAATGCTCTGCCGATTCTGTTAATGTGATTTCCCTCTGAAACTGACACTGGGCACATGATATACCCACCCCGAAATGGCACGGATAACAGGAATAAGTCAGATGAAGGATTTTCTGTTATTTCCACCAGGAAAGCCCTGTTAAGCAGCCAAAGGGGGATTTACAAATTAAAAGGGCTGCTTTACCCTGTGCGATCAGATGTATCAGGGCAACGCAGAGACTGGAAAAGAATATTAACTTTAAAAAAGTTTTCAAACTTTAAGCGGCTCTGTGGGCTTCTCTCCCGTCCCGACCCCTGTCACCCGAGGGTGCATCAAAACAGCACCGGGAACCACTACACTCATTCAAAATTACTCCATCCCTAGGAAACCAGCTGGGGGCATTGGTCTCTGGGTGGGGAAAAGCCCTAGCCCACCAATGTTATTCTGCCATTGCAGCCAAAAGGAATATCAGACCCAAATGAGTGGTGGAAATGTTCAGCAGGCCAATCAGTATCTGCGTAGAATTACATAGAATTTACACCACAGAAACAGGCCATTCGGCCCAACAGGTCTATGCCGGTGTTTATTGTCCACCGAGCCTCCTCCCTCCCTTCTTCATCTCACCCTGTCCCTCTATCGAAAGACAAAGTTGGGGAGTTTGGACGTGACGCTGCTTCAGGAGACCCAATGAACTCTCTCGCTAGAGAATCTCACCTGGAGCCCTCACCCCTTTCTCTCTTTCAGATGCCAATCGACCTGCTGTGCCCTTCTGGTCTTTATCTCTGATAAACATCCAACCTCCGTGGGTTTCTTTTTAGCTTAGTGGGGACCTGTGTGAGGCTTCGTCCTGCAGCTCGCCCATTCTGCACCTGTTCCAAAGCACTATGGGGTGAAATTGGTGTTGGGAGGTAGTGAGGTGGGGTGTACAACGGGCCGGGTGTACAACGGGCCGGGTGTACAACGGGCGGGGTGTACAACGGGCCGGGTGTACAACGGACTGGGTGTACAACGGGCCGGGTGTACAATGGGCCGGATGCACAACGGACTGGGTGTACAACGGGCCGGGTGTACAACGGGCCGGGTGTACAACGGACAGGTGTACAATGGACTGGGTGTACAACGGGCCGGGTGTACAACAGGCGATCGATTTACAGTCGCCCGTTTTGTGCTATTGCTGAAGATCAATTTCACCCCTGTAGCATCTCTCCGCGAGGCAAGGCACTGATCTATACACTTCATTCAATGACACAGTGCTGAGCAAAGCAAAGAAGGCATTTGAATCTTTTTTTGTTACAAGAAAGAATGAAAGGACTTGCATTTATTTAGCACCTTTCACGACCTCAGGACGTCCCAAAGCACTTTACACCTTTGAAGTGTAATCACTGTTATAATGTAGAGAACCAATTAGTGTACAGCAAGGTCCCACAAGCAGCAATGAGACAATGACCAGATAATCTGTTCTTTTGGTTACGTTGGTTGAGGAGCACGGAGCAGGGAAGGGCGCGAGGTGGGGAGGGGGGTGGGGAGGGAGGGGCGCGGGGCAGAGAGAGGGACGGGGTAGGGAGTGGGGCGGGGTAGGGAGGGGAGTGGAGGTAGGGAGGGGCGCGGAGGTAGGGAGGGGGGTGGAGCTAGGGAGGGACGCTGGGGTAGAGAGAGGCATGGGTTAGGGAGGGGGGCGGGGAGGGAGGGACAGAGGGTAGGGAAGGGCGCTGGGGAAGGGAGGGGCATGGGGGTAGGGAGGGGAGCAGAGGTAGGGAGGGCACGGGGTTAGGGAGGGGTGCGGGGTAGGGAGGGGTGCAGGGGTAGGGGGTGCATGGGGGTAGGGAGAGAGGCAGGGTAGGGAGGGTCGCGGGGGTAGGGAGAGGGGCGGGAGTAGAGGGTGCGCGGGGATAGAGGGGGTGGGTGTGAGCTATGGAGGGGCAGGTCTGTTAATTCTAATGCTGAAGAGTTGAGTCTAGAGGAGAGTGAAGGCAGGAGAAGGGAGAATGAGCTCAGACTGTCCTCCACACATCCGAGCAACTGCATAGCAACCATTCGACCCCCTCCCCTAAACTATGTAATTGTGTCACAAGTGAGGGGTGCCTGTGTTAATGAGGTACAAAATCTCTTAACGTGGCGAAGGCCCAAAGGATCTGGGCAATGAGTGATTAAATATTAGAGATTAGCTCTGCATGAAGGAAGGGCTGGTTATGGGGTCAGATCAAGGAGTTGAATCTCCTTTCTTGTGGGATTAAAGGTCTGTTTATTGTAACTGGAAACAGTGTGAAGGGCCTCAAGCTTTGATCACAGGATGAGAGATATAAATTACGCGGAACAATGTAAATAGTGTTACTTTATTAAGGTAGTCATGATGTGGAGATGCCGGTGATGGACTGGGGTTGACAATTGTAAACAATTTTACAACACCAAGTTATAGTCCAGCAATTTTATTTTAAATTCACAAGCTTTCGGAGGCTTCCCCCTTCGTCAGGTGAACGATGTGAAAAACATCGTTCACCTGACGAAGGAGGAAGCCTCCGAAAGCTTGTGAATTTAAAATAAAATTGCTGGACTATAACTTGGTGTTGTAAAATTGTTTACAATTTATTAAGGTACTGAAGGAAGTGCAAATGTAAGGGACAGTAATCATTGGGACAGGCAGGAATTGGGACAGCCTTTCTTCACTCATCCTGCCCAAAACACGGCCAACAGCAACTACTATTGCAACTTTAATCTAAAGAAAGATCCCAAGGTGCTTCACAAATAGGCGCAAGGAAAATGTTTGCTGAGCCAGGAAGGGAGGGATTAGGAGGAGTGACCAACAGCTTGGCCAAAGGGATGGGGAAGTTTTAAGAGGTGGAGAGGTTTCGAGGGGAGGAGGGAGTTCACGTGTGTGGATCGATCTCAATCGTCCTGCTGATACTCACTGTCGGTCCTCGCAAATCGACAACGGCCCCTTGGGTGGGGCACTGAAAGGGTGTTGGTGCCCGGACACTGTCTCGGTGCATTCTCACGTTGTGTTGGTGTGTTCTCACACTGTGTTGGTGTGTTCTCACACTGTGTTGGTGTGCGCTCACACTGTTGGTGTGTTCTGATGCTGCGTTGACGTGCACTCACACTGTTGGTGTGTTCTGACACTGTGTTGGCGTGCACTCACACTGTTGGTGTGTTCTGACACTGTGTTGGCGTGCACTCACACTGTTGGTGTGCACTCACACTGTTGGTGTGCGCTCACACTGTATTGGCGTGCACTCACACTGTTGGTGTGTTCTGACGCTGTGTTGACATGCACTCACACTGTTGGTGTGTTCTGACACTGTGTTGGCGTGCACTCACACTGTGTTGGCGTGCACTCACACTGTTGGTGTGTTCTGACACTGTTGGCGTGCACTCACACTGTGTTGGCGTGCACTCACACTGTGTTGGCGTGCACTCACACTGTTGGTGTGTTCTGACACTGTGTTGGCGTGCACTCACACTGTGTTGGTGTGTTCTGACACTGTTGGCGTGCACTCACACTGTGTTGGTGTGTTCTGACACTGTGTTGGCGTGCACTCACACTGTTGGTGTGGTCTGACACTGTGTTGGCGTGCACTCACACTGTTGGCGTGCACTCACACTGTGTTGGCGTGCACTCACACTGTTGGCGTGCACTCACACTGTGTTGGCGTGTTCTGACACTGTGTTGGCGTGCACTCACACTGTTGGTGTGGTCTGACACTGTGTTGGCGTGCACTCACACTGTTGGCGTGCACTCACACTGTGTTGGTGTGCACTCACACTGTTGGCGTGCACTCACACTGTGTTGGCGTGCACTCACACTGTTGGTGTGCACTCACACTGTGTTGGCGTGCACTCACACTGTGTTGGCGTGCACTCACACTGTTGGCGTGCACTCACACTGTGTTGGCGTGCACTCACACTGTGTTGGTGTGCACTCAACACAATGTTAACATACACCAACTCAAGTCCGAATGAGGACCTTTCTGCAAGAGATCCAATTAAAGTATGAAAGTCGAAGTATAGTCAATTGTACACAGCCTGAAGCTGGCCGGCAATGAGCAGCCCCGAGTCCCTCCTGGAGCCACATCAATTTATAGTACGTTCATTGAGAGAAACAATGGCAACACCCAGTATAGTGAGGAGCTGTTTCAAATTAGAATGAAATCGAGTGTTACAGTATATTCATCGTGGCCCAGCACCAACATACTCTTTCTTTAATTCAAAACTGAATCCATTTTCCATGTCTATCTGGTGAAATTTCTGCTGGAAGAAGTCGCTAAAGAAATAATGAGCTACTTTTCAGGTTCTGTTTAGCATCAGTCAGCACATGAAAAACAACATTGTTCTGCGTGTCCGTCACACTTCAAAGTGCCAAAAATATTTTAAAAAGGGAAAGAAGCCCAATTATTTCTTGCTGAGATCAATTAGAGTTTAATTGCCTTTGCTGAGGGAACGTTGCAGACTGACAGAAATTTACAATCACCCGGCAATCTGCAAACTTCCCTCACCAATAATTAAGCTCTAATTGACTTTGGGGATGTTTACATTAAAAAATACTTTGCGGCCTTCAAAGCACAGGCTCCATTAAACAAAGTTCCACCTTAGCAGTAGAATAATACATTGTGTATGAAACGCCGTGACGCTCCGATTGTTACAGTCCCCACTGTTTATAGCGGGCGTGTTTGTGTGGTTTGCCCGTTGTTCGCAATGGCCGGTGTAATGCGGTGGCGTTATAAGAACGCTGGCGTCGCTCGTCACCCTCCGCAGCTTCCTGAAACGCTACCTGAGCAAACCCCCTCACTGCCGGGCCCCCACGACCTGACCAAGGGACCCCCCACCACACCACCGATCTCCGCAGCGCCAACCTCACCCTGGCCGCGGGCATCAAGACGCTGGAGGGGCAAGGAGCAGGGAGCAGGACCACCGTCATTCAGGATCGACCCATTATCAGGTAGGGCATCACAGCAAGATGCAGAGAGGAGGGGAAAACACACACAAATCTCAACTCCTTCATCCAACAACCATCTAAAACAACCCAAACACCTAAAGAGGGCACCAAACCCCCATTGCTGGGATTATTGTGCATGAAGTGTTATTTTTGGTAAATATAAATATATATATTTTTTAAAACCATGCATCAGTTTTTCACGCGTACTTCTCTCCTATCATATCACAGCGGAGTAAAGCTCAGCTGTTTCTGTCCAATATAAACTTCGGGCGCTGTAACCAGCAACTTTGAAATTGACATTAATGCAAGTGGCTACTGGCCGGTATAACATCAACAACAACAACTTGCATTTATATAGTAATAAAACGTCCAAGGTGCTTCACAGGAGCGATTATCAAACAAAATTTGGTGCGAGTTAGGATACAGGCAGCAGAGTTTTGGATGAGTTCAAGTTTACAGAAGGTGCAAGGTGGGAGGCCAGTCAGGAGATCATTGGAATTGTTGAGTCTAGAGGTAATAAAGGCCACTGCCCTTTTTAAACGAGGCTGTTTTAAGAGGTGGGGACAGTACAAAAGGGCACAAGATCCGACTTATTATGAGCAATGTCACGGGAGATCTGCTGGTCGCATTAAACAATTTAGAGCTTTACTTTTTTTATCCTTTTTCTGCTCATCCAGATGTGGGATCGCAGCATCAAGGATTCTTGGGTCAAGAACAGCCCATTAGAACAGCTGGATGTAAAATAAAACTCCCTCTACTTCTCCCAACTTCAGAAGAACATCCTTTACTGCACCAGTCTGACATTTTTCCATTCCCCACATCAACCATTCCCGAACATTACCGACTTGTGCCAAATTCGGGGCAGTTTTGTGCTTTAGGTCCACGTCCACTAGGAATTGAACCTTCAGTTACTGTCACACATTCATCCATCTACTCATGGGATCTAAGTGATCGAGCCATTGATCTTCTGTTAATCTCAGTGGTGCAGTGTGTTGAAGTTTCATGGTGAGAATCTGCGCTGAGCATCCCACATTGACCCTTCCCCTTGCGCTCATCAAGGTACCAATGAATCGAGACACTGCGCTCAATAAAGGGTGATCCCCGTGGGCAATATCTAATGTGTTGGATTGCGTTAAGACTTTGGCTGAACTCAAGACTCATCACACCACCTTGGGGAACACCACCACCTGCACGTTCCCCTCCAAGTCACACACCATCCCGACTTGGAAATATATCGCCGTTCCTTCATCGTCGCTGGGTCAAAATCCTGGAACTCCCTTCCTAACAGCACTGTGGGAGAACCTTTAGAACACGGACTGCAGCAGTTTAAGAAGGCGGCTCACCACCACCTTCTCAAGGGCCATTAGGGATGGGCAATAAATGCCGGCCTCGCCAGTGACGCCCACATCCCATGAACAAATTAAAAAAACACCATCTCCCGCTCCAACTCCCTTCCCCTCTCACAATCTACAGGCTTTAAAAACCCAAACCTGGTGTTCCCGAACTCTGATTTCTGGATTTACCTCACCTTGGAGGAGTCCCGCAAGTTGGGCCCTGGAACTTCTGCCTAGGTTTTTTAATTTAAAGGAATCATCATAGAAAAGAAAAAAAGCTGCTTCTCACTCAGGACAGATGAAAATACTTTCTTCAATCTTCCCTCTTTTCCATTGAAAGGTTGAGATCTCATTGGTTTGCACTTTTACCCAATGACCACAGAAAACAAGCATGGTTTGCCCAGCAACATTATTACAGGCTCCACCCGCGCTTGATTTCAGGGGTCAAACCGTGGAATCCAATAATGGTGATGGTGAAGATCTCAACTAGTGGTGAAGAAGATGCCTTCACTGGACAGAACGCATCACCCACTCTCATAAACCACTTATTTATGAGAATTAAAGAAAGAAAGAAAGAACTTGCATTTATATAGCGCCTCAGGACATGCCAAGGCACTTTACAGCCAATGAAGTAGTTTGGAAATGTAGTCACTGTTGCAATGTAGGAAATGCGGCAACCAATTTGCGTACAGCAAGCTCCCACAAACAGCAATGAGGTAATTACCAGATAATCTGTCTTTTTAGTGATGTTGGTTAAGGGATAAAAATTGGCCAGGACCCCGGGGAGAACTCCCCTGCTCTTCTTCGGAATAGTGCTATGGGATCTGTTACATCCGACCAAGAGGGCAGACGGGGCCTTGGTTTAACGTCTCAAATGAAAGACAACACCTCTGACAGTGTAGCACTCCCTTAGTACTGCACCGATGCCAACAGTGGGCCTTTAAAGGTGCAAAAAAAAAATCCATTCCCCAACACTGACGTCCCTCAATTTGATGAGTTGACAATTTCCTCTCTGTCCCCTTTGACAAACCAGATAAAGCGCGCGGTGTTTGTTGCTTAAATAGTGGATCAGGAGCTTTAGAAAAGGTTAATTCTCAAGGTGCAGTATCCTTTTCAGACTGACATTACACATTCAATCACTGTCCGCAGTCACCCTTTAAATGGACTCGTCATGTTTGCGATAAACTGCTGGCACAGGAGGAAAGCAACAGAGCTTAGATTAAAATTCCAAAGAACTGGGTTGTGAGAGTTGGGGGGGATGCAGGGACTTTGTCAGGAGACCGCAACTGTCACAATCTGCTCCACTTTGTTCTATAATCTCATTTCTGGAACTTGGCAGCTGTTGGTATGAAATGTTCTTAAAACCGTTCCTTGTCTGGTCCAATAAACCAAATAGCTGATCTTAGTCAAGAGCTTCACCCTCTGAACTCAGCGGCAAACCCCCCGATTTGGAAAGTTGAGGCTTTGCTGCTCTTGTCTCACTAATGAACGCCATATCCCCAAAGTACACGGTGAATCTGGTCAGTATATAATCCTCAACCTGAGTGGGATGTGAAGAGAAGCTTCTCGTCAACTCAGACACCTCTAGTCTCCATCTCCTTCTCTACCCATCATAGGAACAGGAGGAGGCCAGTCAGCCCCTCGAGCCTGTTCCGCCATTCAATTACATCATGGCTGACCGGCAAGCCTTTCTCTATTTTATTGATATTGTTTGGTCGTTGCTTCTCTAAACTTCCTTCTCCTGTTCCTCCCAATGCTGGGCTAGAACGGAATCGAATTGTCAGAAATGCCACCTTTTGAAAAAACGAGCCTTTCCCTAACTTCATTAGCAACTCGCTAATTGTGGAGCAAAATAAACACTTTCCCATTTTTGTTAAACAAGGAATTTCATTCCCCGATGAGAAAAGATCGCATATCCTGACAAATACCCGTTAACGTGATAATATCGCTCAAACTGTACGTCAGCAACACCTCACCTGTCCAGACAATCCATGCAATCTAAACAAGGCCGCTCTCAACCTGCTGCCAAAGACTTTGTGTGATAGTGTAAGACAGGAGATAACAAGTCGGCAGATCGTTTTACATCTCTCCCCATTTTTATTTGCGTTGAAGTAAATGAGAGATGCAAAACGGGCTGTCGATTCGCTGTCGCCCATTTCACACTATCGCACAAAGTCAAAATGACCCCCAATGTTTCTTTGCTGCTGCATTCAGAGGCCCTGTTTCACTTTCACTGCCCACTTACTGTATCTGTAAATTCCAGATTGCACGTTGCACTGATTTTACAAATTTGCGTCGTTCACAGAGGCAGCTTCTATTATAAATGTGGGAAGAGGAATTTACGATGGAAATATAGAAATAAGGACAGAATGTCTGGCCAGAAATTTGGGTGTGCCATTTTTGGGCGCGCAGGGTACGATCCCTGTGCCTGAATGGTGAGGCCCGATTCGCCCCCGATATTGGGCCTCGGGCCTCATCTCAACGGAGCTGCGGAGAGTAAGAGGCAGATCGCCCGGCGAAGCGCGTTTGAAGATCGGGTTGCAGCAATGCTAACAGCGACCTGCAGGTAAGTGAGCGGGGGGCGGGGGGCGGCCGGGGAGGAGGGGGATTGAATTACGCCCATGCGCCCTGGTTCCGTTATCTCCCAGCCTCTAACCCCACGTCACCTGAAGGCAACACCAGGTCTTGACTCTCCCATGCAACGCCACGGGAGATCGGCTAATATATTATACAACATCCGTTAAATATTACTACTACATCTTGCATTTATATAGCTCATTTAATGTAGTAAAACGTCCCAAGGCGCTTATTCTGAGCCTTGTTTGCTTTTTGTTAAATTTACATTCCCAATAAATGCGTCATCCAGAAGCCCAACAAGAGTGTACTTTATATAAACGGGTCCCACATGATTTAGGAAGAGAATTCCTTCAAGTATGTCAGAGATTAACCGTTTAACTGCAGCTAAAACCAGCTGTTCGTTGGCAGTAACAACAATCACGTCTCCCCCCCCACCCCCCCCAACAAACATCTGGGCTCACTTACCTAAAGTAAATCCCCAACAGCAATGAAAATATGTGGAAAGAGAAAGCTTTGTGGCAAAGCACTATCTACGATCAAATTAAGCTCTGTAAACCCGGCGATATTTCTACACATTCCAGATATTTGGCCGCGTCACACAGTGTCATTTATGTTTTGAAATGATTTGCTGTTTGATAAGATGGTTATTTCTGTACTGAGCCACACGGACGGGCCTGAGCCCCAGTCTGTGGGGAGTTAGCTGATCTAACCCAAGGCAGCGAGCGAGCCTTTGGCCCAGCGGTTAGCATTCTTGAGCCGGAAGATGCGGGGTTTGAAACCCATTCCAGACAGTCCTGGTAAGGTTACCAACCCTCCGGGATTGTCCTGGAGTCTCCAGGAATTAACTAATCTCCAGGACACTGCTGCGAGCAAAAATCCGGGAGAAAAATCATAGGGGTGTTAAAAAAAATTGTTTTTTTTCAAATTTTCTTTGAACGCATTTGTATTATTAGATATAAAAATAGGGGGAAAAGGCTGTTTGACTGACTGTGAAGAATCATTCAATCAGATAATGAAGAGTCTATTCACCTTCCAATTGGTGTAGGAAGGCTGTGCGTTGCGAGGATGGATGTGCCGGGGGACCAATGGTGGGAGTGTGGGGGCGGGGCGGTTGGAGACAGGAGGTCATGTGATGAAACCTCCTGGAATATGTCCAAACAGAGTTGGCAACCCTAAGTCCCGGAGACCAGGAACTCTGGCTCTGAATTCAGTGAGACATTCCCGATCCCCCCTAATTTCGGGTGGGAAACTGACTGGGGGGCCCGGGAGTTAAAAATGTCCAGGCCTCACACTGGCCGCATCAGGGGGTGATTAATGCACGCCATGGCCCCCAGTTCCCCAATTAAAATTGGCGGTCGTAATTCAAAGAGAGCCAGTGCTTTCTGGGCGAGGGAGAGAAAAGTCTGGGAAAATCTCTCCCAGAAGGCACACACCAGGCCCCCCTCTGTGAAAACAGGTGCAGCATATTCACAGAACTGGCCCGAATTCCGAAATGTCTCTCCATTGTTTGAGGGAATCCTATATTTGGATACCTGTTGCGTATCATTGTCTGGTTTAAAACCGTGTCAGATTGCCAGGGTCCCACCAGTCGAGGAGACTCAGTGAGTTACACAATAGGCGCCTCTTGTTTCACTGGATAGACACGGACTATAAACAAACACAGAGGGCTAAGAAAACAATGTGGATGTATCAGTGGAATTCCAGCAACCCTGATTCCTGTCTCTTCTGTCAGATGAACTTGTCCTTGATAAAGGGTGATGCTTGACCCAACTCCCTCCTGAACTTCGGTTATTAAACAACCATTTGGTTATTAAGCAACCAGTGCGCTGGCTGTCCCACACGAGTGTTCAAACGACTACACTCTGCATCTCTGTAACTTCCTCCAGCCCTACAACCCTCCCAGATCTCGGCGCTCCTCCAATTCTGGCCTCTTGCACATCCCCGATTTTCATCGCTCCATCATTGGCAGCCGGGCCTTCAGCTGCCTAGGCCCTAAGATCTGGAATTCCCTCCCTAAACCTCTCCGCCTCTCTCTCCTCCTTTAAGTCACTCCTTCAAACCTACCTCTTTGACCAAGCTTTTGGTCACTTGTCCTAATATCTCCTTATGTAGCTCGGTGTCAAATTTTGTTTGATAACAGTCCTGCGAAGCGCCTTGGGCAGTATTACTACATTAAAGGCGCTATATAAATGCAAGTTTTTGTTGTTGCACAACCAGTATCCTCAGCAAAAATCTTATTTGTCACAGGCTTTGTGAGAAAGACTTGTATCTGAAAGCTGAATGAACTGCCTTGAAGTTGAGTGACTGTCGTTCTGTGGGCAAACACAGCAGCCATTTCGCACACAGGAAGATCCAACAAACAGTAATGTTGTGAATGACCAGTTAATCTATTTTTGATGGTGTGGGTTGAGGGATAAACACGATTCACCCCGATTAGGGGTCATTGTTAAGGGGGTTGAGAGAAGAACGTTGACTTCCTGTGCATTGCCTACACTTTCCATCCCACCATCAATGGCAAAGCTTTCAGCTGTATTGGTCCCAGTCGCTGGAACTCCCTCTCTAAGCCCCACTGTCTCACTCCCTGCCTTTGAATACCTTCTCAAAACCTATCGATTCCCCCAGGCCTAACTCCCCCACTGATGTTGGATGCCCATTTTTACTCCTCTGTTACGTTTCTCTAAGAAAAAGGTGCTATATGAATGCCGCCTTGTTGTTGAATCTTATTTCTTGAGACCGAATTCAATTGAGATAAATTGAATGGACTGAGCCATCCCGTGTCAGATGAGTAAAGGTTTGTACAGTTTTCAAATCGAAGAATTGGAGATTGGCCAGTGACTTCATTCCAAACTGCAAGACAGAATTCCACGATAAACAAAAAATAAGGCACAGCCAAGCAAAAGGGTATGATCCTGCATACCTCCAAATGCTCAAATCAGCTCCTTTCAAGGGCTTCCTGTGTTTTGCCAAAGCTCCGTCTCCCACGATTTGTTTATCACATTTTTTGTTTTCTTTGAAAGCTGCTGAGTTAAGCAAGTTATCCCGTTAGCACAGCTGCCCCTCGCAGGATCACTCGGTGACCCCAACACATGAACGGCGAGAGAAAGCATCCAATTTATCTCATATTATGACTTAGGCTTTTGCTCTTGTCATCGGGTTGCTATGGCATCGATAATTGTTTATCCTCCCCCCACTCCACCTGCTCCTCACACAAAAGGGGCGATTTTAACCCTGCCCACCCTGGGTGGTCAGTTAGAATCGCCCGTGGGACTGACCCACTGAGAACTCGCTGTCTTCCCGCAAATTCTAAATTGAACCTGCTCTTCCGAGCAGGCGAGACGGACGCTCGCTGGAAGCCGGCTGGGGTCCTTCTTTAGATATGCAGATCGGCGCTCCGATGATGTCATTGGGACCCGACTGCTATTTTAACCAGAAGCCTGGGCGGAGAAGTCGTTGTGACTTTCCCACCGAGCCAATCCAGTGCGAAGAGAAATCGGGGCTAGAAGAGGCCCAAAATGTTTGGCGTCTTTCTTCTTTCTTTTTGTTGCTTTTCTTGCAACGCCAGGAGGAGAAGGAGTGCCGCACAAGGAGAGTTTAGGACTCCTCTGCCCCTGGGCTTCACGCCCCCACCCCTCCCCCAACCACGGGCCGCTCAGAAACCCCCTCCCAGCCACTGAACTGAATGCCGGGGGGGGGGGGTCATTCCTTCGCTCCCTGGTGATGGCCTCCTGCTACCCAAAATTCCCCTCACGCCCATCGGCCAGCTGCCGACTTCGGGCAAGGGTTAAAATCTCCCGGGTTCACTGCCCATCTCAGCAACCCCCTCTCCCCCCTCACCGGCCTGACTCCCGCCCCGAGTTAAAATCGGGTTTAAAGAAACATTTCCCACCACCAAAGTGCACCAGCACCGTCTCCAACTCAGACATATGTCGCTCTCCGAGACTGGCACGAGTCATTGGTCGAATCGGCTCAACAGAGAGATAAACATGTCTGCCACTTCTGCCCGATTACATGATAGTGAACAAAACATGTGTGTCACCCAGCCTAGTGTCACAACACATCAGTGTGGGGAGCAGTGCAGGTCTGGTGTGTGCCTGCGACCCCTCGCACTAAGCTCAGCTGGGCTGCGTAGGAGAGACACTGGGCGGAGTGAGGCATCTCCCCAACTGGAGCAACAGGGAAGAACCAGAGAATGAGTCTAGAAAAGAGAAGGCTGAGGGGTCACCTCATAGAATTATGAAGACGTTCGATAGAGTAGACTCGGAGAAGATGTTTCCACTTGTGGGGAAGACCAGAACTAGGGGCCATAAATATAAGATAGTCACTAATAAATCCAATAGGGAATTCAGGGGAAACTTCTTCATACAGAGAGTGGTTAGAATGTGGAACTTGCTACCACATGGAGTAGTGGAGGCAAAAAGCGTAGATGCATAAAAGAGGAAGCTAGACAAGTACATGAGGGGGAAAGGAATAGAAGGATATGCTGATGGGGTTAGACGAAGAGGTACGGGAGGAGGCTCGCGTGAAGTATAAACACTGGCACAAACCAGTTGGGCCGAATGGCCTGTTTCTGTGCTGTGGATTCTATGTAATTCTCTTTTCCCCCTTAAAACAAAATGAAAAAAATCTCCCTCCTTCGTCATGTTCTGCGGCAAAGTCTCCAGCTAAACAATTATTTATGGAGGGAGAGACCAGCTGTTCCTTTGGTTACCTCAATCGTTTTAAACTGGTCACCAGATTGGCTGCTGCTTGTTGGTGTGGTGAGTTATTCAGCTACCCTTTGACCTCCCCAGCCCAGCAGCCTCCGGTTCATTATTTTCTCAGCACACTCACTGTCAAGTCCACAACATTCCTTTGTTGCACAGCCAGGATTTTTTTTCAGCAAGCAAATTAATCACTCTCCTGGTTTTGTGTCCGTGCTCATCGCGCCAGACTGTGAGTATAAATCTCCCTCGAACGTCGGGCTGGTTTGGCTTGCTCAGAGAGATCAGAAGCCCGAGTATGTGGGGAATAAAGTAGCAGGCGCCCCGCGGGTAAAACTCAATAACACAAGGGGCCTACTTAAAACTTGTACTGCGTGTTCTCTAGTCCCGGTGAGAGTCTCCCATACTCAATTAACTTACTTGGGTGCTAGCCGTGGCTCAGTGGGTAGCACTTGTGCCTCTGAGTTAGAAGGTTGTGTGGTTCATAATCCTGCTCCTAGTGCCTTGAGCACAAAATCTAGGCCAACACTCCAGCGCAACACTGAGGGAGTGCTGCACCGTCGGAGGTGCCGTCTTTTGGATGAGACGTTGAACCGAGTCCCCTCTCAGGTGGACGTAAAAGATTCCACTATTTCGAAGAAGAGCAGGGGGAGTTCTCCCCGGTGTCTTGGGCCAATATTTATCCCTCAACCAACATCACCAAAACAGATTATCTGGTCATCATCACATTGCTGTTTATGGGGCCTTGCTGTGCCCAAATTGGCTGCCGCGTTTCCTACATTACAACAGTGGCCATACTTTGAAAGGATTTAATTGGCTGTAAAGCCCATTGGGACGTCCTGAGGTCGTGAAAGGCGCTATATAAATGCAAGCTCTTTCTTTTCTTCTTAAGAGAGGAGATTTAAATCCCATCAGTCTGGGCTGGATGGGAATGCGAGGCCCAGAGACAAAAGGTCAGCCTTCTAATTTACCACACCGCCCAATTCCTTCCCTTCCTATCTGCCAATTTTTTTTCTCTTTAGCTTCCTCTACTTTCGCTTCCCAGTTCCTGGAGGTGCTGACTCATGCTGAGGTACAGTTCCCATGGTTACTGGCAGGCAGCCTTCTGCGACCTCGGCCAACTGCAGTAACAAGGCCACGCATTTGAAGTAGTTAAAACTCCGCCTCGTCCGCTCTCGTTGCAGGCCGTGGGAAACGGGGCACCCCCCCACTCCCTGAATTTGCATCATTCGAAGTTAACAGGGCGGAGAATCGCAGGCTGGGACCGCACAATGTGTCCAGGTGTGCCCCAATTGGGTGCAGTGGGATTTTTAACCCATGGGTGTCGTATCACGGTAACTGACGGTTTATCAGATTAACTGGTTATCTACGTGTGGATCAGCAGCATTAAAGTGATCAGCTCATCACTTGTTCACCATTGCCACTGATCCAATAATTGATCCATCAGTCGGTATCACAGCTGTTCAGACTGGTTTTATCCAACTTCATCCATTATATTCCGCCCCTTTCACCACCTCCACCATAGATATTCCCCTTCCCCTACTCACCCTCTCCCGCCAAGCCACTTATGAATCAACTTGGCTAATGGGCAGCATTTTCATCTGTGAGTCAGAGGTTGCAAATTTATCTCACCTGCCAATACACTTTACTGGAATCCTAGTGGAGTCCTGTGAGATAGCAGACTTCATACTGCGAAGGTCTGAAGAGGGTGGAAACTGTAAACACACAAGCTAGGCCTCGGGTTTTAGCTCTGGATATCCACATTGAATAATGCTGGCGAGGTGGGAGAGGGGGTTGGGTCCGGAGATTTACGCCTTTGTATTGATCTTGTCTGACATAACGGCCCCAAAATAGCGTGAGCTTTGCGAATGTCAAGAGCGTGGGTTTATTATGTCAGAATGAAATGTTAGGTGGGAGCTGCATCTGAACTCATTGAAACTCTCGGGTCTTGATGAGAGCTGCTCGACACTTTGGTCTTGTAATTTGAATCAGGGTCAATCTGAGGACTGACTGGCTGGTTTACACTGTTCCTCGGTGCAGCTGTGCGACTGTGGGCGCACGTCACATAATATCACTCAGTCCTCCAGGAATCTTAAACACTACGCTAGCTAGAACGGACCAAACACATCCCAAACGGCCCCGGGGCAGGCTTTTAATCGAGGCCTGTCAAAAGGAACACATTTTTTGAAGCTGACTGTTCAGCCCCCGTTCTCAATCTGAGGAGTTGTCTGGCCCACTAATCATAGAATAATCCAAGTAGAGTCTCCAGGAATTAAAGATGAATCTCCAGGACACTGCAGCGAGCAAACTCGGGAGAGAAATCATAGGGGCGTTAAAGACAATTTTTTTCATTTTCTTCGCGACCACTTTCCTTTATTAGTTACAAAAATATTGGAGGTGGGGAATAAACGGCTGATTGACCGGGTGGGGCGGTTGGAGACGGGAGGTCATGTGATGAAACCTCCAGGAATACATCCGACCAGAGTTGGCAACCCTCAGCCATGGGGGTGAATTTCCTCAAAGCTGCTCACGCTCTGTCACCGAAACTTCATCGGAAGTAAACAGAATTTCCGCTGCACTTCCGGCAAAGTGACGGTGGCGGAGCGGGAACAACTGCAAGGAAATTCTCGGCCCTGGACCCCGATTATGTGGCTATTGAATTGCTCCAACCATACCCCTGATGTTGGCCCGAGTCACAAGTGCAGGTTTCTTATGTATTGTCTTAACATAAAAGGAGAGGACTTGTATTTATATAGTCTCTCAGAAATATCTCAAAGAACTTCACATACAATGGGCTAGTTTAAAGTGCAGTGGCTGTTGTTATATAGGCAATATGGCCACCATTTTATACATAGCAAGATCCCAAAAGAGCAACGAGATGAATTACAAGCCAGTCTGCTTTATTTTCATGGTTCTTGCTTGAGGGAGGAATGTTGGCCAGGACACCAGGAGAACTCCCCGTTTCTGCATCCAATAGTTCAATGGGATCTTTAAATGTCCACCTGAACCTCGGGTTAACACCTCATCCAAATGGTGGCAGCTCCGACAGTGCAGCACTGAAATGTCAGCCGAGATTATGTGCTCAAGTCACGGAGTGAGGCTTGAACGCACGACCTGAAACTCAAGGCCGTAGCTACGAGTCTCACGCAGCCAGCGGCAATCTCTGGTGAATGGTGAAGCTGTAGTTTGTAGTGAGGAATTTGGAGTGAAACGTAAAGCATTTCTGGAGGAATAGAATTAAAAAGCAGAGAAGTTATGTTAAACTTCTTTGGAACCTTGGTTAGACCACACTTGGATTACTGGGCACGGTTCTGGTCTCCATATTATAAAATGGACATGGAGGCACTGGAGAAGGTGCAAAAAGGATTCACAAGGATGATACCAGAACTGAGACGATATACTTATCAGGAAAGGCTGAACAGGCTGGAGCTTTTTTCTCTAGAAGAGAGAAGGCTGAGGAGTGACCCGTTAGAGGTCTTTAAGATAGTGAAAGGGTTTGATAGGGCAGGCATAGAGAGAATGTTTCCACTTGTGGGAGAGTCCAAAACTAGAGGTCATGAATATAAGATAGTCACTAATAAATCCAATAGGGAATTCAGGAGAAACTTCTTTACCCAAAGAGTGGTTAGAATGCGGAACTCACCACCATAAAGAGGCGAAGTTGAGGCGAATAGCAAAGATGCATTTAAGGGGAAGCCAGATAAGCACATGAAGGAGAAAGGAATAGACGGATATGCTGATAGGATTAGATGAAGAGGGGTGGGAGGAGGCTCGTGTGGAGCATAAATGCCAGCACAGACAGGTTGGGCCGAATGGCCTATTTCTGGGCTGTAGACTCGATGTAACTCGATGTAAAGCACTTGTGGCTGCAGCGATAGGAAAGTAGCCAGGCCGCACCGCATGGGCTTCATCCGATCCTTCGGCACCTTGTAGCGGGCGGAGCTGCTAATTGTTACTGGCGCCTGCGGTACAAGGAGAGCAATTTGGAAATTCCATTTAAACTGTCGCCTAGCAACATGATCACTTCCTTCCTAAAACTGTTGACGGCCTTCAATTTATATAGGATGTAAATAGAAGGTGGTTAGAGCATGGCTGGACGTCTTTGATCGGCAGGGACTTGCTGTTTAGAGTGAGCGTATTTTGGTTGCATTCAATAAGGAGAAGTTTTTGGTGCCTATTTTTAATGTTCCTGCACTCCTGTGTTACGCACCCAGCGCTGATGGAAAGAGTATGAGGGTCAATTTCCCGCTTGCCTACTCCTGCCACCAGGCCTCACCCTGGGGCCAGTACAGATCGGGAAACTGCACCCATGAGGACCGCGATTTTTCATTGCAGGGATGGGCTGGACGTGCGCAATCTCTCAACATCCGCCAGGGATGGGGGAAGATTCTCGCTGGGAACACAAGCGAAACTAGAGTAACTTACTCCCGGCCTTTCACCGATGCTGCTCCGTCACCAACCAACTAGTCGACGCACGTGGACAACAAAATGATCTAATAGAGGTCTTCAAAATTATGAAGGGATTTGTTAGGGTAGACGTAGAGAAGATGTTTCCACTTGTGCGGGAGTCCAAAACTAGGGGACATAAATATAAGATAGTCACTAATAAATCCAATAAGGAATTCAGGAGCAACTTCTTTACCCGGAGGGTGGTTAGAATGTGGAACTCGCTACCACAAGGAGTGGTTGAGGCGAATAGCACAGATGCCTTTAAGAGGAAGCCGGATAAACACGTGAGGGGGAAAGGAATAGAAGAATATGCTGATAGGATTAGATGAAGTAGAGTTGGAGGAGGCTCATGTGGAGCATAAACACCAGCACTGACCAGTTAGGCCTGTTTTTCTGTGCTGTAAATTCTATGTAAAAAAAAACCACCAATCCTCCCTCTTTGCCTCTGGAGAAGCCCCATGCCTCAGCCTTGGCTTCTCCTGAATTGGCTCTGGCCAAGGTGAGATATCCACCTGGCTACTGTTCCTCTGATATCCTAGTGGGTATAAAAAGCGCTGCCCACTGCACCAGGAAAGCTTGAGGTTCGAGGCCTGGTCTGCGGTGAGTGAGCTGGTGTGGTAGTAGGGGTGCTACACGTGGCCTCAGTAACCCTGGGCTAGGGAGGGGGACCTATCAGCCAGGGCTGCTGCTCTCCATCGCTGTTCAGTGACCCCTGCTGGAAAGGGCATCTGCGTAAATGTCAGGTGAGGACAGGATTGGTTTTGACTGTGATGCCAACCTTACTGTCTAGGCTCAGTCATGAAGAATGGCCATTGGGGGTCAGGTACTGGAGGTAGCCCAACATTTGTGTGGGACAGTACCCCAAGTGATAGTCAATGCCTTCTGACGATAAGAGGGAAAGACTGGAGGGAGGGCTGGAGTTAAATATAAATCTGTATAAATATTTGTATTTCAGCTGCGTTTTCCAGAATTCTTTGTTTGTTTGAAGGGTCAAGGGTCGCCATATCCACTTTCCACATAGTGACAGCCTCAACCAATCATCTGCTGGGCTGTTTGATGTTGCCCAACAACATTCTTCAACCCAAATGTCCGTAGAACATCCCCTCCCCCCCGCCCCCACCCCGACCATCCTGACCCAATATACAAGCTTGACATTACCATTTCCTGTTGTCTCTCCCCTAGGACCAATCCATACAGTGTGAGCAGTAAGAGCTTATTTCCGGGAATCCGTCCAATGTGGGCCTGTGTCTAACGGGAACTGGATACAGATTGCTGGAAGACCCTCAGAAGCCACTGGAAAGAGGAGAGGCCTCGGTCTCTCTCCTCCTTCCCCACTAACATTTATCTCAGGCTTGATTCCAGCTTCTGATAGTTCTGAGCACTGTGACAGTCAGATGGTTAAACCAGAAGAAATACAAAGTCCGACCGTGGTTGAGAGCAGAACTCATGGCCAGGAGATACAGCAATTAGCCGGAATCTGTAAAGTATCTTTGTTTTGCAACAGAATTGAAATATTTTTAGAAAAGTACCAGACTTTGACAAAAAAAATCAGATCACATTCTGCAATCAAAAGTAATGTATATCTGGCAGGGAACCAGGGAGGCACACTGTCCATCCAGTAAAACTCTGGCCAAACACTGTCCGTCCAGTAAAACTCTGGCCAAACACTGTCCATCCAGTAAAACTCTGGCCAAACACTGTCCATGCAGTAAAACTCTGGCCAAACACTGTCCGTCCAGTAAAACTCTGGCCAAACACTGTCCGTCCAGTAAAACTCTGGCCAAACACTGTCCATCCAGTAAAACTCTGGCCAAACACTGTCCGTCCAGTAAAACTCTGGCCAAACACTGTCCATCCAGTACCACTCCAAAAGAGAGAGAGGAAGATGAGAGAAAGAAAGAAAGACTTGCATTTATATAGTGCCTTTCATGATCTCGGGACGTCCCAAAGCACTTCACAGCCACTGAAGTACTTATAAAGTTGTAATGTGGGATGAATTATTACTCCAATTAAGCAGATTTCACCAATCAGGTTCCAGCATAGTAACTCCTGTTTTAGATATACATCAAAAGGAGACATTCATTTAATGTCTGGCTCCAATCCAAACTTTAAGAAGTTTGTCTGATCTCTTGTCTAATCTCTTCAGGAGCTGGTGTTTCATTCTGATCCCAAAGTGGGATTAAGTCAGATCATTGAACAAAGCTTACAACATAAAAGATGTGTGCAAACCTCTAACTCACACTAGCAATTTTTTTTAAAATGCCCAGTAGCTGAGGGCTGGATGCTACTGTGAAGCCTCAGGTCGTCTACTGATCCAGTTCAATGTGATGTTCCACTGTTGGACCTTACTGAGGCAGAACTGCCCTCCTCCGACTAGACCACTTGGACGTTGGCTTGACGGTAAAGAGTGGGCCTTCATGCCAGCCCACACTGTAAGAGAGGGGCAGGGATGTGCTACTGACCCTCTTCCCGGTACTTTGGTTCTGTTGATCTGTGCCTTACGCAGGAATATCTCTGCATTATTTCTGCAACAATCAATAGGCACAGCAACTATGATAAAAACATTAGTACTGAGCACAGCACCCCCAAACTGGGATCACTGGTACTGAGTACAGCACCCCCAAACTGGCATCACTGGTACTGAGTACAGCACCCCCAAACTGGGATCACTGGTACTGAGTACAGCACCCCCAAACTGGGATCACTGGTACTGAGTACAGCACCCCCAAACTGGGATCACTGGTACTGAGTACAGCACCCCCAAACTGGGATCACTGGTACTGAGTACAGCACCCCCAAACTGGCATCACTGGTACTGAGTACAGCACCCCCCAAACTGGGATCACTGGTACTGAGTACAGCACCCCCAAACTGGCATCACTGGTACTGAGTACAGCACCCCCAAACTAGCATCACTGGTACTGAGTACAGCACCCCCAAACTGGCATCACTGGTACTGAGTACAGCACCCCCAAACTGGGATCACTGGTACTGAGTACAGCACCCCCAAACTGGCATCACTGGTAGTGAGTACAGGACCCCCAAACTGGCATCACTGGTACTGAGTACAGCACCCCCAAACTGGGATCACTGGTACTGAGTACAGCACCCCCAAACTGGCATCACTGGTAGTGAGTACAGCACCCCCAAACTGGCATCACTGGTACTGAGTACAGCACCCCCAAACTGGCATCAACACTGGTACAGAGTACAGCACCCCCAAACTGGCGTCACTAGTAGTGAGTCACTCCGCTCCTGCCCAGGAACAGGAGTGAGCTCTAATCTCCAATCACTTGCGAGTCTCTTCGTCTTTTCCAATTTCTCCCCCTCCTGCCCTGAAGGTGTTGACTCCTTGTTGGGGTTCAGATTCTATGTGCCCCAGCACTTTACCTGAGTGACCTCATTTCATACGGGAGCCTAGACGCTGGGTTTTGGCAGGTTATTTGATCCCAGAAGGCTTTACAGTCCAGCCCCATCACCTGACCTCCACGCACGCACTTTCCAACAGGGGGCGGTGGAGAGTGTTCGGTGGAGAGTGTTCGGAAGTGGCAACTCTGCTGATTTTCCCCCAAAAGTTTGTGGGTTCAAGTTCCACTCCAGAGACTTGAGAACGAAATCTAGGCTGACACTCCCAGTGCAGTACTAAGTGAGCGCTGCACTGTTGGATGAGACTTTAAACAGTCTACCCTCTCAGATGGACATAAAAGTTCCCATGGCACTATTGCAAAGGAGAGCGGGGAGTTCTCCCCAGTGTTCTGGCCAACAATTATCCCTCAACCACCATCACTAAAAAACAGACTATCTGGTCATTTTAACCTGCTGTGTGTAAAACTGGCTGCTGCGTTTCTTACATTACAACAGTGACTACACTTCAAAAGTGTACACCTCATTACAGCCTTCGTCCAAACATGGACAAAAGAGCTGAATTCCAGAGGTGAGGTGAGAGTGACTGCCCTTGACATCAAGGCAGCATTTGACCGAGTGTGGCACCAAGGAGCCCCAGTAAAATTGAAGTCAATGGGAATCAGGGGGAAATCTCTCCAGTGGCTGGAGTCATACCTAGCACAAAGGAAGATGGTAGTGGTTGTTGGAGGCCAGTCATCTCAGCCCCAGGACATTGCTGCAGGAGTTCCTCAGGGCAGTGTCCTACGCCCAACCATCTTCAGCTGCTTCATCAATGACTTTCCCTCCATCATAAGGTCAGAAATGGGGATGTTCACTGATGATTGCACAGTGTTCAGTTCCATTCGCAACCCCTCAGATAATGAAGCAGTCTGTGCCCGCGTGCAGCAAGACCTGGATAACTTTTGCACCAGACAAGTGCCAGGCAATGACCATCTCCAACAAGAGAGAGTCTAACCACCTCCCCTTGACATTCAACAGCATTACCATCGCTGAAACCCCCACCATCAACATCCTGGGGGTCACCATTGCCCAAAAACCTAACTGGACCAGCCACATAAATAATGAGGCTACAAGAGCAGGTCAGAGACTGGGTATTCTGCGGCAAGTGACTCCCCAAAGTCTTTCCACCATCTACAAGGCACAAGTCAGGAGTGTGATGGAATACTCTCCACTTGCCTGGATGAGTGCAGCTCTAACAACACTCAGAAAGCTCAACACCATCCAGGACAAAGCAGCCCACTTGATTGGCACCCCATCCACCATCCTAAACATTCACTCCCTTCACCACCGACGCACTGTGGCTGCAGTGTGTACCATCCACAGGATGCACTGCAGCAACTCGCCAAGGCTTCTTCGACAGCACCTCCCAAACCCGCGACCTCTACCACCTAGAAGGACAAGAGCAGCAGGCACATGGGAACAACACCACCTGCACGTTCCCCTCCAAGTCACACACCATCCCGACTTGGAAATATATCGCCATTCCTTCATTGTCGCTGGGTCAAAATCCTGGAACTCCCTTTCTAACAGCACTGTGGGAGAAACTTCACCACACGACTGCAGCGGTTCAAGAAGGCGGCGCACCACCACCTTCTCAAGGGGCAATTAGGGATGGGCAATAAATGTTGGCCTTGCCAGCGATGCCCACATCCCATGAAGGAATAAAAAAAGTAATTCATTGGCTGTAAAGCACTTTGGGACGTCCTGAGGTTGTGAAAGGCGCTGTATATAAATGCAAGTTCTTGACAGTCCACTAACCAAATGAGTGAGCGGAGAAGCTTCAACATTTTACTTTAAATCGGATCCTTGGCTCCATCGCGACCCATCCTCCCTGCCACTCCCTCGGCCATTTCCTTTCCCAGTCAGAGTTTGCTGAATAATGTCCATCTTCAGTGTAAATATTTAGAACCTGCCCCTTGCCTTGGCCCTGGGGCCAAAGGGACAGGAATTCCAAGCCATGGGGACACACCCAGCCTGCACATCACACCGAGAGGGAGACGGAGCACGCAGGGACGGAAAGGAGGCAAACTGAAACTGTCATTTTAAAATTCTCATCCTTGTGTTCAAATCCCTCCATGGCCTCGCCCCTCCCTATCTCTGTAACCTCCTCCGGCCCCTACAACCCTCCGAGATCTCTGCGCTCCTCTAATTCTGGCCTCTTGCGCGTCCCCGATTTTGATCGCTCCACCATTGATGGCCGTGCCTTTAGCTGTCTAGACCCTAAGCTCTGGAATTCCCTCCCTAAACCTCTCTACCCTTCTCTCCTCCTTTAAGACGCTCCTTAAAATCTACCTCTTTGACCATGCTTTTGGTCACCTGTCCTAATATCTCCTTATGTGGCTCAGTGTCAAATTTTGTTAGATAATCGCTCCTGTGAAGCGCCTTGGGACGTTTTACCATGTTAAAGGCGCTATGTAAATGCAAGTTGTTGTTGTAATCACGTTCCACAAGGAACAAGGTAGCACAATGGGTTTGACAATCAGCCCTTCACCTCTAGGGCCAGGGTTTAAGTCTTGCTCCGCTGGCTGTGAGGGTCTGTGTGAAGTGAACCTTAACCCAGTTCCTAATGGGCGTGAGCTCACAGCACAAGGCTGACAATCTCAAGGGTGGCTGCTGTGCGTAGTGTTAAAATTTGCACAAGCTGGTTCATTTCCCCCTGCCCTTGCTTAAGGCAACAACCATTAAAGCCAAACTGTAGCACCGCTACTGCCACTGGTTGAGCTCAGTTAACTCAGGATATATGGAACCTGGGGCTAAATGGCTCAGCACCGTGCACCTAACAACTTAGCTATCAGGAAAAGTGGTGCTATACCAGCCTCCTCCTCCATCCGTGCTCTCCCCTACTCAGCATTCCCACCTGGCTCCATTCTCAATCTGACACCACAGAAATAAAGAACTTGCATTAATATAGCACCTTCCATAGCCTCAGGATGTCCCAAAGCACTTTACAGCCAATCAAGTACTTTTGAAGTGTAGACACTGTTGTAGGAAACATGGTAGCCAATTTACACACAGCAAGATCCCACAAACAGCAATGAGATAATGTCCAGATAATCTGTTTTAGTGATGATGGTTGAGGGATAAATATTGACCAGGACACCAGGGAGAACTCCACTAGCTCTTCTTCAAAATAGTGCCATGGGATCTTTCACGTCCACCTGAGTGGACAAACGGGGCCTTGGTTTAACATTTCATCCAAAAGACAGCGCCTCCAACAGTGCAGCACTCCCTCAGTATTGCACTGGAGCATCAGCCTAGGATTATGTGCTCAAGTCTCTGGAATGGGACTATGAACCCACAACCTTCTGACTCAGAGGCAAGAGTGATACCCACTGAGCCACAGCTGACACCAAGCACAAGCAAAGCGAGTTTGGTGGCACCTCGCCCATTACAAAGTGGGTCTCTGATGCCGACAGTCAGGGTAAGTTACGTTCTGACAGCACGAGAATCGCACATTTGCCACTTGAAAACCACCAAAAGCGGAACAATAATTTCTCCGTGTAACCGGCAACCGTGTTGGAAAACACTCAGTGTAGAGAGTGGGCGGGGCGGGGGGGTGAAATTTCCCTCCGACAAAAGCTGGAAGAACGTTGGTCGTTCTCTGTAACGAACAACCTGGGGAGCAAGCGGCTTTAAAATTGGCCAAGGAGACAATTCCTTTAGCGGAGTCACAATTACAGAGTTCGTCAATAAAGGCCGAACCCCCTCGGGGTACAGACGCTCTGAGGTAGAGGGTTAGCCAGCTCCGGTAATACCAGAGCTGGCTGCGGCTCACACCGCATTCCCCCGGCTGCACCCCACGGCCCACGGCCAGCCCATTCTCTTCATTACTTTGTGCTATTTTTAGATCAACTATCAGATTCTAATATAAAAACAATTTAAACTGCCCCAACGGGAAGCAGAGAAAATAATCAGGCACCAGCTGATTACTGAGAGTTTATTTGAATAACTGTTTTTTTTATATATGTGTCTCTCCGATTTTTTTTCTCTCTGTCTTGGAATCCAGGTTCAGTTCAAGCAGCACTGCATCCCATTTGCATCAATTCACGGTCCAAGTTCCAGTTTTCCGCAGCTCAGTTCCCAAAGCCTGGATTTTCCGATTGGTGTCTAAACACCGGAGAACAGACAATTTAGACTTCGGTATCTGGCAGGTCATGGACTGTCGAGTATTGTACGGTTGAGTACTGTGTCCAATTCTGGACACCACACTTTGGAAAAGATATTAAGACCTTGGAGAGGGTTGCAGAGGAGGTTTACTAGAATGGTGCCAGGGATGAAAGACTTCAGTTATGTGGAGAGACTGGAGAAGCTGGGATTGTTCTCCTTAGAGCAGGGAAGGTCAAGGGGAGATTTATTGGAGTTGTTCAAAATTATGAGAGGATTTGATAGACTAGATAGGGAGAAACTGTTTCCACTGGCAGGAGGGTCAGTAACCAGAATATACAGGTTTAAGATAATTGGCAAAAAATCCAGGGGGGAGATGAGGAGAATTTTTTTTATGTTGTTGTGATCTGGAATGCACTGCCTGAAAGGCACATTCAATAGTAACTTTCAAAAGGGAATTGGATAAATACTTGAAAAAGAAAAATTTGCAGGGCTACAGGGAAAGAGCGGGGGGTGGGTGGGACTAATTGGATAGCTCTTTCAATGGGCCGAACGGCCTCCTTCTGTGCTGTACGATTCTACGATTGTGAACTGATCACGGACAGAGGTAGGGATTACTCTCTAAAAAGGGAACCGGTCGTTCCTCTCTCAGATACCGGCCGATCTGCTTCGTATTTCCAGCACGTTCGGCTTTTGCTTTTCCATGTGCTCAGGGTAAAAATGACTGTCGACAATATTGTAGTGCAGATATTTCAGAGGTTCACAGGGATGGAGTGACAAACCCCTGCAAGGGCACGGGGTCCCCTGGGATTCTCATGGATAAAGAGGGGGGCCCACAGCAATCAGTAAGATCACCGACATCAATCAGTAACGTCCCTGACGGTAATCACTACCCTCAGATCTCCGGCATCTCCACGTCGAAGATCTCCAAACTGTACTGGCCTCGCTCTTCCACCAGATGGTGCTACAACACCTCCATGGCTCTCTAGCAGCCTCTTGTGGCACAAATCTGGTAGTGGAATTACACAGAACTGCACCGTCGGCTTTTTTTAGTGCTGCAATATTTTGGCTAACGGGGGTTGCGTGCTGGGCTGACATTGATAGAGTTTCTCCTCACCACCACCCCCCCCCCCCCAACCCCCACAAATCCCATTTTCCTACCTATCCTCCCCATCTCTCTTGAACATGCTGACTCGTTAATGGGCGGAGAACAACCGATGCTGGCACCTAATCTAGCCGGAGTCACTGGTAAATGACCAGGAGCAGAAACCACCCCCACAGCTTTCCTGACTCAGTGGCACTGTGCCCAGTGCCTCACAGGAGCTGGAAACACTCGCACCTGCAGTATATTTCCCATTGACAGATTACTGCAACACAGGATTAACCCTTTACATAACCGTAGCCCCGCATTATATTCATCCGACATTAGTGATTTATTTATTAACAGAATCTTACAGCGCAGAAGGAGGCCATTCAGCCCATCATGCCTGTGCCAGCTCTTTGAAAGGGCTATCCAACTACTCCCATTCCCTTCTTTCCCCACAGCCCTGCAAATTTTCCCTTTTCAAGTATTTATCCAATTCCCATTTGAAAGTTATTATTGAACCTGCTTCCACCGCCCTTTCAGGCAGCGCATTCCAGATCGTAACAACTCGCTGCGTAAAAAAAATTCTCCTCATCTCCCCCCGGTTTCTTTTGCCAATTACCTTAAATCTGTGTCCTCTGGTTAACGACCCTCCTGCCAATGGAAACAGTTTCTCCTTTAGTTACTCTATCAAAACCCCTCATATTTAACAAATGGATCAGAGTAATGAGTGTGTTTGAGGGACTGGGTTACTGTCCCCTTCCACCACTGGGAATTGTGTTGAAGTCCGGTCCATATTGATAGGCCCACGGTCTCTTCTGCCGGCTGGCTGAAAGGATCCTTTGTGAAATGGGCTTGAGTGGGTCTGAACCTAGTGTCTAATGGGTGTGGAAATTTGGAAACGTGCCATGTGAAGCTGGGGCTGAGGCCGACAGTTGAGCTGTGCAGAGGGAGCTTTACTCCCCCAGCAACTTCATAAGGCAATTACGGATGAGGGAGGTTATTCGGCCCATCTTACTTCATCCATCCAGAATGACCCTAAAGCCCCTACTCCCCTCGCCCCCTACCCCCACCCACTGCAGGCAAATTAATCCAGGGCTACTCCATCCAGGGATCCATTTCATGTGTCGATCATTTATTGTGTGAAAAACTTCCTGATATCAGTCCTAAATTTGCCCTTTTACGAGTATGAATCTGGCAGTAGGCCCTATCTGACTCTTGCAACTTAATTGAAAGTAAGATTCGTGATTTAGTCATGGTGTATCAGAGCAGGGAGTGCTTGATGCCTGAAAAGGTAAATTGCTCTGTCCCTCACCTATATGAACATAAATATCCATAGAATAAAGAGAAAAGAATAACGTTTATTATCTCTTATCTTACTGAGTACGTTATCCATTATATGACAGGGCCTACTAGAGATGTAATGGAAAGAACAGGGTCAAAGAACCGAGTTGGGTCCATCCAACTCTGTGGACGCACAAAAAAAATCCCATTTCCAACACAAATTTGACAGCAACATCACACAACACTAGTGTCGCCAACTCTCCAGGATTGTCCTGGAATCTCCGGGAATCAAAGATCAATCTCCTGGACATTGCTGCGAGCAAAACCCAGGAGAAAAATCATAGCGGCATTCAAAAAAATTGTGTGTTTTCATTTTCTTTGAACACTTTTGTTTATCATTTATAAAAATGCTGGAGATGGGGGAAAAAAAAGGGTGTTTGACTGACAGTCAAGAGTCATCCAAATGGGGAATGGAGAGTCTGTTCACATTCCAATTGGTCGTGGGGAAGACGGGGGCTCCGTGAGGGTGAGTGGGTCGGGCGACCAATGGTGGGAGAGTGGGGGCGGGTGTGTTGGTGACGGTAGGTCATGTGATGAAACCTCCAGGAATACATCTAACTACAGTTGGCAACCCGACACAACACTGGTACAAATTTCCTATTTTACAAAAAAAAAGGTTCCCAGTGGTCGAGAAACACCTGCGTCCGTAAGACTTTTCTCTGCACTGATGTCAGAACTTTTATGAGTATCATGTTAGCCCCATGAGATCACTCCTTGAACTACTACGAGGCCAGGCTCAGGCTTTTGGGCTCAGATCGATCAAGTTGAACAGAAATGATTCGGCCGTACGATTGCCGACCAAACTGTCTCTGGGCCAGACGGTCCTGTGTTCTAGTCGGCTGTCTGGGAATTCTTACAATGTACTCTGGACAGTCTGGTTTAAAAGACTCAAACCCTCCCCCACACCCCCAACTCCTGTGTCTCATGATGTTGTGGCGTCAGTTATCAATTACGTTCATTATTAGTTAAGTTAGTTATTAAGATTTTTCAAAGGAATGTTTATCGTCAGCATATCTGCACCTCAATCCCACCCTCTGTCCAGCTCCCTGACTGGGTTTGGGTTTGGGTTTGAGTTTGGCAACGGGTATCGGTGGAATGAAGAACAGTAAAACCGTTAGGCAATTAGCCACCTCGCTGAACTCTGTGTAAATCCAGGACTGTAAACCATTCACCCGTGACAAGTTAGTGTTTTGTAAACAGGCGCCTTGGACCCTTCTGATAGCATTAAAGCTGGGAGCTCCCAGTCACTGCATGATGCACATCCCCAGGGACACTGATCACTACAGTACCCTATGGGAGCTATCATTGAACTAGGTGTCTAATGAGTCCATTTTTAAAATATAAATAAGCTCCCTGTCCTCGCTGACCTACACTGGATGCCCATCACCCAATACGTCAAATTTAAAATTCTTGTCCTTCTCTTTAAATTCAAATACGGCTCCACCCCACCCCATCTCCACATCCTCCTCCAGCCCGATATACATCCACCCTCCTAAAATACCCCATTCCTCTGACACCAGCATCTTGTCCATCCCCCCCCCCCCCCCACCACCCCTGCCCCACTCTGTTTAGTCACCCCTCCTAATCGCTCCTTGCCTGACCTGCTGTACACACACACACACATATCTCTGCACAGATTTTCCACATTGAGTCATTCCATAGTGTTCAGCAGTGAATACCTGGCCGACTTTTCCTTTCCCCGGTCCAGGAATTCCATGGACAGTCACCTTGCCCCTTACTGCCACATGGGCTGGGATCACATAGAATTTACAGCACAAAAACAGGCCATTCGGCCCAACTGGTCTATGCTGGTGTTTGTGTTCCACAGGAGCCTCCTCCCACCCTACTTCATCTAACCCTATCAGTATATCCTTCTATTCCTTTCTCCCTCATGTGGAAATTCCGGTGATGGACTGGGGTGGACAAATGTAAGGAGTCTTACAACACCAGGTTATAGTCCAACAGCTTTATTTGAAATCACAAGCTTTCGGAGGCTTCCTCCTTCGTCAGGTGAGTGTGGGATTCCATAAAGGCACAACATATATAGTCAGAGAACAATGCCTGGTGATTACAGATAATCTTTCCAACTGCCCGTTATCAAAGCAATCAAAGGAGTTGAATGGTGTTCAGACAGAGAAACATTACATGCAAGACTACTGAATACACAAACGGTCAGAACACAAAGACAGAGAGAGAGAGAGAGAGAGAGACACCCGAAAGGCAGAGAAAGAGAGAATGACCAGTTGTATTAAAAACAGATAACTTTTTTTTGCTGGTGGGGTTACATGTAGCGTGACATGAACCCAAGATCCCGGTTGAGGCCGTCCTCATGGGTGCGGAAGGTGGCTATCAATTTCTGCTCGACGATTCACACGAAAACGCAAAATCGTCGAGCAGAAATTGATAGCCAAGTTCCGCACCCATGAGGACGGCCTCAACCGGGATCTTGGGTTCATGTCACGCTACATGTAACCCCACCAGCGAAAAAAAGTTATCTGTTTTTAATACAACTGGTCATTCTCTCTCTTTCTCTGCCTTTCGGGTGTCTCTCTCTCTCTCTCTGTCTTTGTGTTCTGATCGTTTGTGTATTCAGTAGTCTTGTATGTAATGTTTCTCTGTCTGAACACCATTCAACTCCTTTGATTGCTTTGATAACGGGCAGTTGGAAAGATTATCTGTAATCACCAGGCATTGTTCTCTGACTATATATGCTGTACCTTTATGGAATCCCACACTCACCTGATGAAGGAGGAAGCCTCAGAAAGCTTGTGATTTCAAATAAAGCTGTTGGACTATAACCTGGTGTTGTAAGACTCCTTACATTTCTCCATCATGTACTTCCCCTTAAATGCATCTATGCTAATCGCCTCATGTGGTAGCAAGTTCCACATTCTCACCACTCTCTGCATAAAGAAGTTTCTCCTAAATTCCTTATTGGATTTATTAGTGACTCTTATATTTATGACCCCTAGTTTTTGTCTCCCCTACAAGTGGAAACATCTTCTCTAGGTCGAACTTCATAATTTTAAAGATGTCTATTAGGTCACCCGAGAGAAAGGAGCCCCAACTTGTTCAGTCTTCCCTGATAGTTATAACCTCTCAGTTCTGGTATCATCCTTCTAAATCTTTTTTGCACCTTCTCCAGTGCCTCTATATCCTTTTTGTAATATGGAGACCAGAACTGTGCACACACTCCGTGTGTGGTCTAACTAAGGTTCTGTACAAGTTTAACATAACGTCCCTGCTTTTCAATTCTATTCCTCTAGAAATGAACCCCAGTGCTTGGTTTCCATTTTTTATGGCCTTGTTAACTTGCGTTGGTACTTTTAATGATTTGTGAATCTGTACCCCCAGACCCCTCTGCTCCTCTACCCCATTTAGACTTATTTTTCAGAGAGTATGTCGCCTCCTTATTCCTCCTACCAAATGCATCACCTCACACTTATCTATATTGAAATTCATTTACCATTTAGACTCCCATTCTGCAGGTTTATCAATGTTTTTCTGTACTTTGTCGCAGTTTTCCTCAGTATTAACCATAGCCCCAGTTTGGCCAACTCAGCTCAGGGATCCCACACACAGCCTGGCTGGGCTGCTCCAACACTCGATAATGACTTTACCAACTGAACCACTGTGGGGGAGTGGACTCGTTTTGTGGCACTTTCATTATAATCAACAGCAGCCGATGGAACACAGCTCACGGCTCAACTCGAACTCCAGCCTTTGAAGTCGCCCCATTAACATGGTTTCCACGCACTAGAGACGCGCCACTCTCTACAGGCCGCACTCCCACGGCTCAGGACCGGTGTCAAACACCTTCTAACAAGAGCACGGTCTCGCGATTCGTCTCGCACTTACAGAACAACCTGCTTCCAATAAACCCTCAATTGAATTTTGACAAATAAAAGTGTTTGCAATAAAGACACCTGCTGCGTGATGGCTGGACAGCTGTTAGACGCATAATCGTTCTCCTGAAAGGGTTCTGAATATTAACGGGTGGGTGAAGCAATAGGCCCTCCATGGGATGCAGTCACCCTGCGAAATTAACCCTCGAGGGGACACTTTGTGCAGTTCAGAAACAACAAGTTTCTTTCACAAAAAGCTCACAACGAAATCCAGCGCTCAGAGAACTGCGGAACTTTCTCATTAACTTATAAAAGACTTTCTATGTCAGGTACCCAGTTTCGGCAGCAAGTGCTTCCAGTGCAGGTACGATACGGTTAGTTGTCGAGTAAAGCTCCCTCTACGCTATCCCAACAATGCACCTCAGCCAGCCCGGAGTCACAGAGAACAACAGCAGCATCTGTACTGCTGTCCCAGCTCAGATCAGCACAGACTGAGGACAGAATTTGGTACTGGTCTGGTCCTATCCTTTATTTGTTCTCAGTTTGTGGGCAACACTGGAAAGAACGCATTTATCACCCCCCACCCCCCCAATCCATCCCTAATTGCCCTGCGAGGCTCTGTACCAAAGTGGGAGGTACATTTAACCCACTGAGATATCGAGGCGGGGGCTTTTAATTACATTTCCTACATTTGAATCGAGGTGTACAACAAGAACACGAATAGAAGCTTTAACAGGAAGGGACGGGGCACAGCGGAGGGCAGGCAGCAGGGCAGTCAAAGAACGACAGATCACGCAGCGGGCTCAGATGAGCTGCCGTAATGAATCGGAAAGTGGCCACTTCAGCAAAGTGCGGCTGATCCCGTCTGTCTGGTTGCAGTCTCCACACGGCTCCCGTCATTCAACTGTCAGCGTCTACAACAACATCTCAAAGCCCCCACGTCGCCCAATTAGCAACACTCATTCATCCTGTGCTCTCACGTCTTTATTCCGAAAGGCCCACTCTGTTATCTTCGGAGTCTATTGTTAAAATAAACGGCCCACTACAATATCAGTGGGCAATAAGGACCCTTACTCTGTGTTTGGAGGGAATCAAGTCACCCAATCAACCATCCGATTGGCGCTGAGTTAGCTGAAATTCCGACTGTGGATGGGTTTCCTGTGAATTTCTGCCCTCGGGGATTTCTGGGATCTGAAGACACAACACCCAGTCGTAAAGAAATTTATATAGTGCCTTTCGCACCCCTCGGATCGTCCCAACGGCCGATGAGGTACTTTAGAAGTGTAATCACTGTCGTAATATAGGGAAGCGCTGCAGCCAATTTGTGCACAGCAAGATCCCACGAACAGCAATGAGATAAAGGACCAGATAATCGTTTTTTTGTGATGTTGGTTGAGGAATAAATTACATACAATGTACAGCACAGAAACAGGCCATTCAGCCCAACAGGTCCATGCCGGTGTTTGTGCTCCACACGAGCCTCCTCCTTCCCTATTTCTAACCCTATCAGCCAGGACACTGGGGAGAAGTCCCCTGCTCTTCTTTGAATAGTCCGTGGGATCTTAAGAGAGCAAGTGTGGGAGTACAGCCACAGCATTATTGTCCTGAGACTCTGGTGCAAGATCCGTGTGAGAGCAGCTCCTCGCTGGGAGTGTGGGATTAGCCCTGGTGCATTCTAAGGATTGCACCTGACACCGTGTATAACTAAACACTCATTTCCAGCTCCAAAACAAAGCTAAAAGGGCCACAGAATTCCGAGATGAAACAAATGTTTATCACAAATTACTGGTTTGCTGGCAGGGAAATGTGTGGTGAGGTTAAAGCCTTTATCCCGAGCTCATTATATCATTACACTTTAAAAGGTAAAGTGCATCTCAAAATTTCTAAGCAAACAGTAGCCATTCATTCAAAGTTGGGAAGGTGAGGAGCTAATCACAGATGCACACAAACACAGCGGGCTTAAAGTGAAATGTGTTACCCTTCGCTAAAAGTAAAACGGTGATTTTACTCAATTCACACTTTGTGATGAGTGAAAGCTTAATTGATGAGTTAAATCCATTCTGATTATAGCAGAGGCCTGTTATTATAGATATATAACATTGTCACAGTTTCATTTCCAGGAGAAAGGGAAAGTATTATTTTTCAGTCAGCTATTGTGATAGGAGAGCACATACTTATTTTTAGCTACACTTCCCCTCCCTCCCCTTCATCCACTATCACCATCAAGTCCTGTTCATCTGGTCCTGTGATGCAGCATCAGGGAAAGAAATCAACCTCCAAAATAAAATTCTTTCCAATCTCCTCTCCTTTCCCGAAGCTCCCGGCAGAGTTCGGTTCTCCCTGGCATGCCAGCAACACAAGCAACCGGCCTTCATTTAGCCAGCGGGCTACGGAGAGCATCGCAGCCAAACTTAATCCCCCTGCCCCCTCTATCAGGTACGGTAGTGTAGTGTTTGTCGTATTGGAATAGTCAACCAGAGCTTACGAGTTCAACTCACCACCGTTGACGAGTTGTGAAAATTAATTCCATAGGACGTGTGGGCCAGCATCAAAAGAATGGTTAGAAAAGTTGCAGAATTGTTGTAAAGAAAGAACTTGCATTTATATAGCGCCTTTCATGACCTCAGGACGTCCCAAAGCACTTGACAGCCAATGAAGCACTCTTGAAGTGTAGTCACTGTTGTAATGTAGGAAACGCGGCAGCCAATTTGCACACAGCAAGATCCCACAAACGCCAATGAGGTAATGACCAGATCATCTGCTTTAGTGATGTTGGTTGAAGGATAATTATTGGCCAGGACACCGGGGAGCACTCCCCTGCTCTTCTTCGAACAGCGCCGTGGGATCTTTTACGTCCACCTGAGAGGGCAGACAGGGCCTCGGTTTGACATCTCATCCGAAAGTCGGCACGGTCCGACAGTCACAGAGTCACAGCACGCCCTCATTTTATTCTATTGATGGGTGGAGCTGAGACCCAAAGGAGCCTACAAGGGAACGTTGCCCACCAGTGTCGGTGAAGGTTCTTGGTTGGACAATCGAGCACCCGGCAGAATCGGGACCCACGGCCAATTTCAAATCGCAATCGGGGCTTTCGAATAAACCTCGCCACACAACTTATGAATCCACCCCACAGCATAAAGGTGGCAAATTCAGGATTGCAACGACCTTTAATAACACTGAGGAAGGGGGCCCATATTATGTATGAGGTTTGGATCTTCACTCGAGTGGGATACTCTAAGAATAGTCCGACTGGATTGTATTAAAGATTATCTAACCGGTGAGCACTTGCAGCTAATGTCCTGGGTACTGTTCAGCCGTCTCTTTCCTATTGTTTTCCAGAGGCTAGGGTGGAGGATATTTCTTGAACTATAAAAGCAGATGTTTCTGTGGTAATGTACCATAATTGTTAGGTCTCGTCTGAGTGGAGCCACAAACGAGTGAGTTGGGGGTGGTGCGGAGTTGGGGGAGGGGGGTTAATGGGAGGAATCAGTTGTGAACATGAAACGGTGTCAAGAATGAAAGGAAACAAAAAAAATTCCCCGCAGTCACAGAGAGGAAGGAATAAGTAAAAGGCGAGTAGGCGTTCTGTGTGGTGGTCAGGGGTTGTAAGTCAAAAGAAACAGCATGCGATAAAAGCAGTTCACAGCCGGCTAGGATGAAAGAGCTGGGCCCGGGGAAAACCAGGTACAATAAGGAGGCTGATTCAAAGCACTGGTGAAATGTAGGCATTTGCACTTCAGAAGAATAGAGAACAGTAATGACCATTTACTAAATTATTATCCATCTCAGGGGGAATACAAGATACATCCGTCAGATGGGAGATCTTTCTCTCACTTCTAGCCTTCACCCTCTCTCGCTATTTCTCATCCAATTGCTGCTGGTTAGACCTTGCTGTGCGCAAAACGGCTGCCACACCTGCCTATGTAACAGTAGCGGGTGCATTTCAAAGAATTTGCGTGAAACGCTTTGAGGCGTTTGTGAGATGTGACAAGGCACTACACATGACCAAGAAGAGATTGTCTTCTCTACTGGGTGATACAGTTGTGTAATTCAGTTCCTAGATGCTGTGTGCCTAACACTCTTGTGAAGGGCCTTGGGACATTTTACCACGTAAAAGGCGCTACATAAATGCAAGTTGTTGATGTCAAGGAAGAACTGCTCATTTCCAGCCTACTGAAAGAGGAGAACGAGGGGTCATTTTCTACCCATGCCAAAAACCAATTAGAGGCACCTTAAGTGGTGCCAGGTAAATCGTAATGCAAAAGGATGTGAATGTGTGACCTTATTTTCCTTGTGATTACATGCAGTCTACAGTGTGCTCAGTCAGTTACAATTACAGCCTTCCACGTGTGAAGCTGTGTTATACAGCAGGTAATGTTTTCTGTGGAACATACAAAAAATGACTCCTGTCCTCCCACCTTAAGATCAAGACCTCCCAGCTGCATTTCTCTTACTCTCACTAGAGATTTAGAGAAAGCAAGAGAGTGCAATGGAGGTGGGTTTTTCCCAGCATCCATAGTGGTAATGAAAGTCCTCTATAGGGGCTATAGAGTTGGTGAAATTACATGGAGAGAGGCCATTCAGCCCAACCAGTTCGTGTTGCTGTTCATCCTCCACACAAGCTGTGGTCCTAATCCCATGGGCCCACCCTGTTCCCATATCCCTTTATCCTCCCTTTCCTTCAACCACCTATCTAACCTGTTGTTCAATGTTGACACCATCTCTGCTTCAATCACTAACTCCGATCCTGCATTCCACAATCTCACAGCACTGTGTAAAAATGGTGCTCCTGCTTTCCATCCAATATCGATGTCCCCTCATTCACTGGAAACAACCTGTTTTTATCTACTTTCTCATCCCTTCATCATTTTAAATACCTCTATCAAAATCTCCTCAGTTATAACAAAAATGACCTTGATTTTTCAAGTCTTTCTGCATATTTATATCACTCCAGGACAAAGCAGCCCGCTTGATTGGCACCCCATCCACTACCCTAAACATTCACTCCCTTCACCACCGGCGCACTGTGGCTGCAGTGTGCACCATCCACAGGATGCGCTGCAGCAACTCGCCAAGGCTAGTTCGACAGCATCTCCCAAACCCGCGACATCTACCACCTAGAAGGACAAGAGCAGCAGGCACATGGGAACAACACCACCTGCACGTTCCCCTCCAAGTCACACACCATCCCGACTTGGAAATATATCGCCGTTCCTTCATAGTCGCTGGGTCAAAATCCTGGAACTCCCTTCCTAACACAGCACTTCACCACACAGACTGCAGCGGTTCAAGAAGGCGGCTCACCACCACCTTCTCAAGGGCAATTAGGGCTGGGAAATAAATGCCGGCCTCGACAGCGACGCCCACATCCCATGAACAAATTTTTTAAAACTACCGCTGCGAATGCTTGGACAGCACCTACCTCCATTGCATTCTCTTGGTTTCTTTCGCTTGCTGAGGAGACAGAACACTCATGAGCGCTGCAGAGAGAAAGAGACAGGAAGGAGAGAGAGGGAGAGAGGTGCAAAGAGAGGAAGAAAGATGATAGAGGGAAACAGAAAGAGAGGGAGAGAAAAGAGAGCCAGGGAAATGAGAACATAAACGAGGAAGCAATGCATTAATACCTCTTGTGGCCCTACATAATGGATACAACTTGTGATTTTTAGCTGTGTTGTAGGGCGGGGTGAGACCTCAGGTATATGACCTGTGACTGTAATCCCACTCCAAGTGTTTGTCTAAGGTTGACATGCCTGGTGACCAGACAATTGTAAACATTGGCACTGGTCCCATCAGAGGCCTTCACCATACAGTAATTCAGGATTAGTCTGCACTCTCAGTATTTAGAAGGGATTATTATTGACTACAATCGTTTTTCTGAGTGATGAGATTTCAGATACACGGTCTGCATTTCACACTTTATTCACTTTTGCAAGAACCGGATGTGCTTCGGGCTTTAAACAGAACATAAGTCAGAAATGCTGCTAAACAAACCAAATTGTGCATGACAAATCCAAGCACAGCAGAATAAACTGCCAATTCCACTGTGTGTTGCTTTCTCTCTCTGTCCCCTCTCCTGTCCCTTCCTCCCATCTCCCTCATATCTCTCCCTTCGTCCTGCCCCCTCCACTGGCCCTGCCCCTCTCTCCCATCTCTCTGCATTTCTCCCATCTGTCTGTCCCTCTATCCTACTCCTCTCCTGTCGTTCTTCCTCTTTCCCCTCTCTCCTCTCCCTTTCTCCCATCTCCCTGTTCCTTCCGCTGCCCTGCTCTCCTGCCTCTCTCTCCCGCATCTCTGCCCTTCCATCTCTGTGTCCTTGATTTAGTGCTTCAGAGAAAACTAGTGAGCAGAATCAAATATGCTACAGCTGGATAAAACAACCTCAAGCACGGCAGGACCCCTACAGCAGCTAGTCGGGGCTGTAACCATGAGCCCTCACTTGGCGTGGCTGCCACTCTTTGTAACATATCAGAGGAGGACAGCGGGAAGCCGGGTCAATCCGCCGCGGAGAACTGGTACTGAAATATGAAGATCGCAAAAACACGTAAATAAGCTCCACACAATCATCAGATACCTGTAGCCAGCATTAAACTGGTAACGAGAGGCAGGAACCTGCTACATAAACGTACATTCCAGTGTGGTCCTGAACTATATGGAGCAGGAGGGCCACAGGTTCAACCCCACTCTGTGCTGAGTCAGCCGATCAGCTGGGTGCTCAACAGAAAGATAGACTTGCATTTATATAGTGCCTTTCACGACCTCAGGACGTCCCAAAGAGCTTTTCAGCCAATGAAGTACTTTTGAAGTGTAGTCACTGTTGTAATGTAGGAAACACGGCAGCCAATTTGCACACAGCAAGATCCCACAAACAGCAATGTGATAATGACCAGATAATCTGTTCCTAGGTGTTGTTTGAGGGATAAATATTGGCCCAGGATACAGGGGAGATCTCCCCGATCTTCTTTGAATATTGCCATGGGGTCTTTTCCGTCCATCTGAGAGGGCAGACAGGGCCTCGGTTTAACGTCTCATCTGAACGACGGCACCTCCGGCAGTGCAGCACTCCGTCACTCTGGGGTTTCTGCCGATTTTCCGCCAAAGTTACGGCAGACAATCGAGCGAACCCCGCAAGGAAATTCCCAGCTCTGATGTCCTCTCCTCACCTCTCACCGTTGGCGACTCACTGCACAGAGGATCCCCTGGCATGATCCCAAGTCCTGCCACCCCAGGGTAGAGACCCGCAATTTAGCACTGGTCGCAAGGACCTCTCGCTATGAAACAGATGTTATAGCAAGTGGGGCAGGCACACGCACCTCTGTCTCCTTTTAACAAACTACTCCATTTGTAAACAGGAATTTTCTTGGCTGTCGAACCAGCTTGTAATGATTCACAGCCTCTAATTTAGCAAAAACCCCAAATCTTTCTCCATTCATTTCCTTTCCTTCAATCTCCATGTGTGTTCAAAACCTCAATTAAATTCTACACATTCGCTTCTAGCCAGACTCAGTGACATGAAGCCCTGGACTTTCTTCCTCTTACTCAGTTTATCAGCCTTATCTTCTTACATTTCTTATTTTATTTCATCTTGTTGCTCCCCCATTCCTTGTGGTTGCTGTTCATTAATTATTTCTCTCGTTACTTCTTTTCATTTTTTAACCTTTCAACCTTGTGTCTATTTTGTGGCTTCATAATTTTCCTTTAATCTTTCGTTGATTCACTTTGTTTCTTTTCTGTTATTGAATTCATTCTTATCCAATTCAGTCCCTACAATTAATTTTTCCACTGCCCCCATTTGCTCCTCTGCCCCATCCCAACCCCATCCTGCCATCTGCCCCATCACCTTCCGCCTCATCCCCCTCTTCTGCCATTCCCTTCTGTCCCTGTTCACTTTTGTCCCCATCTCGTCTATCCCATCTCCATCCTCCTTTTTGCCCCCATTGTTCCTCTGCCCCCAACCCACCCCATCCTCCCTCCTGCTCTAGCCTCTATTCCGATCTCACCCCCTCTCCCGCCCCCATCACCCTCTGACGCACGCACCAGCCTCTCCTCCTTACCACCGCCCCCTCATAAGGTGATGAATTTGACGTATGTGGGGAGAACAAATCATTAGATGTCACATGGAGCTAATTACAAGGAGCTGACGAGCAACTGTGGGAGTCCGGCTTGTCTCATCTGCTTTTTATATCTTTCTGATTTAGTTCTCTCAACTGAAAGGAATTACTGAAAAAAACACAGATAAACCACACACACTGGGAGCAGTAAAAGAAAAATCCGTATCTGGAGAGTCAAAAGGTCGATGGGGTCAATTTCTTGCCAAAAGATCAAAAATCGCGATGCAACAACTACATGTCTCTTTAGACTGTTTTCCATTATTTTCTCAACCCTTTGAGAGCTGAGAGAAAGGCTTATTCCCTCCCTCTGTAACCTTCTCCAGTCCTACAACCCTTCAAGATCGCTGCGTTCCTCCAACTCTGGTCTCTTACACATTCCCCACTCCCTTCGCCCCTTTGTGGGTCGTGCCTTCAGCTGTCTAGACTCTAAGCTCTGGAATTCTCTCCTTAAACCACTCCACCTCCTTTAAGACACTCCTTAAAACCTATCTCTTTGACCAAGTTTTTAGTTACCTCTTCTGATATCTCCTTCTTTGGTTTGGTGTTATTTATGACTGATTACACTCCTGCAAAGTGCCTTGGGACGATTTCCTACATTAAAGGCGTTATATAACCATATAAATGTTCCCAGGTGTAGGCCTATCAGAATTCCAAGGGGCAAAACACTGCACCCAATGTCTATTTATATTACACTGAAAGATTATCTGTTTGGACCCCTTGGCCTGGATTCTCCTCCCGTTGTTGGGTTTGTAGTGGAGTGGTCCTGAAATCCGCCAACGTGAAACCGCCACTAATCCAACGCAATTTCCTCCCAGAACCCTCTTTAGTCATGCAGGGCGGTTTGCAGGCCAGAGAACTGCCCTTCATTGATTGGCTTACCGCCACTGGGAGGGAGGAAAGTACAGTTTTGGTGCAGCAATTTTAAGGCTGCAGCCAGTTAAAGGGCAACATCACTTCTCAGCAAGGTGGCAGAAGGAGCATGGCATGGTCGGGGAGGGTCGGCAGCGGGAAGGGCCCCCACGTTTTCCGACGTGCATGTGGCAGTGCTGCTAGCAGAACTGAGGACCAGGAGGGACCGTCTGATGGGCACGGAGGGCAGGAGGCCCCATTAGAGAGAGGTGCAGGCTGCCTGGTGGCAGAGGCAGTCGGTGCAACCTCCACCAACCCAAGAACTGCCACACGGTGTGGGAAGAGGTTCAATGACCTCACAAGGGTGACCAAGGTATGTCAAGGCTCTGGTGCCAAAAGACATCCCCTACCACTCATTCCCTTACCTATCAGACTCTTTCTCTCTTGGCACCTGGACATCAGAGAAACTCACTTCTGCAAAGGGAAACCTCTCTAAACACTCAAACATCTTCTTCACTCAAAGCCACTTTCTCGACTCACTTTGCCTACCACATGGGCTTCTGTTAGTCTTCGAGGATACATCATTTAAAGGGACACCTTCACCTCTCATCATCACAGCATGCACGATCTCATATGGGGGAAGTCTCCATGATGCTCACGGGCCAGTAATATTGTCTTCTCTCCCTCTAGAGGAAAAAATGGTGCATAACCAACGCCACAGAAGGACAACTGGTGGGGGACCACCATAACTGAAGACCCCGAGTCCACACTTTAGTCTTAATCGGCAAATGTACAGGAGAACCTGTGGGAGAGGACAAGGTTGGGAAAGGTAGGTTAACATTTCAGATGGGACCCTTCCTCAGACCTGGTGGTGCCAAGTTGGAGAAACCCCTTTCTAAAGGACTGATAGAGACAAAGAAAAAGGGGCGGGAGGACGAGGGCTGGAGTCCCAGAGTTCAAACATGCTAACTGGCTCCAAAGAGGCAGCTAATGGGTTTAGCAATCTGGAAATAAATTTAAAAATGCAGGAAACAGCTGCAAAGGACTGTACAACGTACAAGGAGCAACACTGACAGATATTTGTACCAAACACACAGGGAGATAGCGCGACAGGAAGACAGGGAGATGGCGAGAAATGGAGACAGAGGGACAGAAAGATGGGGGACCGGGGGAACAGAGCGACAGGGGAACAGGGTCAGAAAGATAGGTACAGAAAGACAGAAACAGTGAGAGAGAGAGAGACAGGAAGACAGAGTAATAGAGACGGACGGACAGACAGACAGATTCTGATAGATCGATAGATAGACCGATAGATCAATAGACATGATCCTCTTGAAGTACAGAATGTCGTGTAAATTATTTCATGTATTTTTAGGGCCTTTTATGGAAGTTTTTGCGTTACAGTTTCTGCCCAGATAGGTACGGACAAGTACAGATTGCGAGAATTTGATTGTCGTCATGCAGGAAAAAGAAGTGAGGGGTGAATGGGATTCACATGGATTTTTAAATTTGGCCAAATATCAGAATTTTTTTTAAAAGTAGAGGAAATATCAAGAGGACAGGATGAAAGGACTCATTGCTCAATCCGCTCCCACTCGGAAAGGGCAAAGATCCCATTACACTGTCCCCTCGGTGCCATTAAAAGCTTCCCACAATCAAACAGAATTTTGTTTTTGCTCTATGACCACTTGCCTTTCACTGGATTTCTATTTTGTCTCATTCCAAAGCTCCACAGTGTTATTAAAATGAGACGTTTTATATATCATTGGAGGTGCGGAGGGGGGGGAGGTGAAAGGAGAGACTCACCATTATCAAACTCCAATCGAGCCCAAGGTGAATCAAGGGTGCGGATTGGGTCCTACTGTCAAAAACTCAACCCCAAGCAATGGAAAATAATGACAATCACTGAGGTGCTGACCCATAGACAGTGGGAAGATCCCAGGTTCAATCTCCAGCTTGTATTACATTAGCTGAATTCACCTGAGGCACCAAATGAGAAGTGAAAGAAGAAAGAATTTGCATTTATGTAGCGCCTTTCACGACCTCAGGACATCCCAACGAACTACTTTTGAAGTGTCGTCACTGTTGTAATGTAGAGAAATTTTCCCTCTCTGTACGGCTCAGTACCACACTGATTGTCATTATTTGTCATTGTTTGGACTTGATGGCCAGGACACCGGAGAGAACTCCCCTACTCTTCTTCAAAATAGTGCCATAGGATCTTTTACGTCCACTTGAGAGGGCAGACGGGCATCGGTCTCATCCGAAAGACGGCACCTCCGACAGTGCAGCACTCCCTCAGTACTGCATTTGAGTGTCAGCCTGGAGTACGTGCTCATTTCTCTGGAGTGGGACTTTCTTTAGACTCCTGCGTGAAGCCGATGGCAGTGGACTGGACTGGGCTCAGTTTCGATGCTCTGCAAGGGTCAAACATCCCGTTTGACGTTCACTGTCTCCGCACGCACATGGAGTCCGGTCACTTGGGCATGGGGCCGGAGGGCAGACGGTGCCCCTGGACCCTTACACTGGCGAGGGACAGCACTGCCGGAGGGGAGGGGAGGGGAGAGGAGGGGAGAAAATCGGAGGGTTCGATGCAGTCCCGTGTGGCAGATGTGCAGGTAATCTGTGGCAAAAAAAAAATCGTTCCCTTTTTTTTGGCTTTAGGACAGAACTAGTTTGACTTCTTGAAAGTTCACTTAAAGCATGGAATGGAGGATTTCCTCTTGCCAACCCTTTGAAAGGCACTTTGTCTTCCTCCAGCATCATTTTACACTAATTAAATTCTAAATAGATGTTAGAAAAAGAAGCACGAGCCTTTTAAACTATTCCTTATGTCACTGTTTTGTTGCTACAGGCACCTTAAGTGAGAAGTCTTGGATCCATATCAAACAGTCCCAGATTTCCAGGCACAATATAGACTCGCACACAGGGACCAGATCAAGAGGGGTTTTGATCCAAGACTTACTGAAAAGATACATCAACTGGGGATTTGACTCAATTTACTGTTGATGTACACCGTATAAAGTATCACAAGCATAATGCAAATGTAACAGGATTATAGAGTTTTATATTACTTGAACTACATAATAGGAATTGGGAAATATTCCCTGCTCTGTAACATTCCTCTTTTGTTATTAGAAGTGTGTAGGAAGGAAGATTTCCCTCCTGGGCTAAATTCGATTGCCAAAGTACATCACTGGCTATAAAGTGCCTTGGGACGTCCTGAGGTTGTAAAAGGCGCTATATAAATGCACGTCTTCCTTTCTTTCTAAGGGGCCCAGAGAGGAATTTTTCAGATTTTTTTTCCGTATTTGGCCTGGGTTTTAAATCTGGTTTTGTGCTTCTCCCAGGAGATCACATGGCTTTGGGTGGGGTGGAGAGTAGTATATATATTGTTTTGTAGAAGGCAGCGCAGTTGTGAGGGAAATGCTGGATGGACCAGTGGGTCTATCCTGACCATCATTGTTCGTATGTTCGCATTTGCATTTATATAGCGCTTTACCACATTGCTCAGAAACATCTCCAGACACCTCATGTACAATGAGTCGCTCCGAGGCACAGTCACTGTTGTTATGTAGGCATTTTGCTCAGAGCAAATATCCCCCCCCAGCAATGAGATGAAAGACCCTTTAAACTGCATCTGGTTGAAGGGGAGAAATATTGGACAGGACACCTGCTCTTCTACAAATAGCACCATAGCCCACACACAAGAAATGGCACCTCCAGCAATGCAGCGCTCCTCAGTACTGCTCTGGACCCTCAAGTCCTGGAGTTGGGCTTGAACTCACAATCTTATGACTTAACTGAACCAAGCTGGCACACAGGTTAATAAGCTGTCGGTGTATCCATACTGAACCACCTCACAGACATAGCCCAGCCTTTATCTCACATGTACTGTTCATAAACAGGCAAGGCAAAATCCATTAAAAAAACGCCGGTATATTCCCCTGAAGATGAAGATTGGCTCGTTGCTCACCATCTGCAGACGACCTCCCCCACCGCCACTGCCAGGTTCACGTTACAGGATATAAACTGTATCTGACACCAATAACCAGGACAAGTCAAGGCCTGTAACACCCCCCCCCCCCCCCACCCAGGGAAAAGTCTGACTTTCTTTCATTTTATGCGGCTATCTTTACTGTAGTCTCAATGACCTCTGAAGATGTCGCTCCTTGTGAGGAATGCCCACCCCAACAGTTCTCCTTGCGTTATACCAGCTCCTCCCTACATGGACTCTCAATGCACCCTGCTGGCACATTGGCTCAGCAGCAGCACTCTCGCCTCCAGGGACTCGAGCACACAATCCAGGCTGACACTCCCAGCACCGAGGGAGTGCTGCACGGTCGGAGGTGCCGTCTTTCGAATGAGACCGAGTTTGCCCTCTAAGGCGGACGTAAAAGATCCCATGGCACTATTTGAAAAAGAGCAGGGGTGTCCTGGCCAATACTTATCCCTCAACCAATATCACTAAAACCGATTATCTGGTCAATTATCTCATTGTTGTTTGTGGGACCTTACTGTGTGCAAATTGGCTGCTGTGTTTCCTACATTGCAACAGTGACTACACTTCAAAAGTACTTTATTGGCTATAAAGCACATTGGGACATTCTGAAGTCATGAAAGGCGCCGTATAAATGCAAATTCTTACTTTGTATGGCTCATGATATATTTATGTTTGAAAGATTAATGGGCGAAGATCAAATCCGATTGTGCTGTTAATGGGTTCCAGTTAACTAAGAGGGCCTGTTGGCACAGGCCTCTGCAGCTTTGCCTACAGGATTTATTACCAAAGAAAGAAAGTTTCCAGGTTGAACTGTGCAATGCCAGCAACAGGCCACGTGGCAATGGCGCTACCCCAGTCTCAAACAGGCCGTCCGGAGAGTATTTTTGGCTTGCAAACCTATTTTTACAGATGCAGCAGGAACAATAATGTTTTATTCATCGCTGCTGTGCAGAATCCAAAGAGTCTTTTCCTCTTAAAAATGTATATTTTTAAAAGAAAGCAGAGTTTTTTTCGGTCAAAGCTGCAAAACAAGCTGGATGGAATCTTGTTTCATCTTAAAATGGAACATTTCCCCAAGGGTAAGGAAGGACTGCAAGGGGTCAAAATAAATGACTCCCTCCGTCCTTGTGTCATAAATAATATCATCAGGCTCTCCGTACTGTACAAACACGGTACGGTGCCGTGCCAGCCACATTGCCATGACGACACCATCTCGCGGGCGATGAGTGTTCCTGCAGCCACATCCCCACCACCTGGAATGATAGAAAGTGCCTCTGTCCCACAATGTGATGAATGATTACAGCGAACCACTTAGACCATAAAGAGAATTGACTAAACGGACTGTGGTGAGCGGTTCAGATCCCAGGGTTACAAGCGACAAACAAGGAAGTTAGGAGTATGAAGGTTAGTCATAGGATCTTACAGCACAGAAGGAGCCATTCGGCCCATCGTGCCTGTGCCGCCTCTTTGAAAAAGTTATCCAATTAGTCCCACTCCCCTGCTCTTTCCTCATAGCCCTGCAAATTTTTCCTTTTCAAGTATATATCTAATTCCCTTTTGAAAGTTGAATCTGCTTCTACCGCCCTTTCAGGCAGTGCATTCCAGATCATAACAACTCGCTGCCTAAAAAATTTTGCCAATTATCTTAAATCTGTATCCTCTGGTTACCGACCCTCCTGCCAGTGCAAACAGTTTCTCCGTATTTACTCTATCAAATCCCCTCATAATTTTAAACACCTCTACCAAATCTTCCCTTAACCTTCTCTCCTCTAAGGAGAACAATCCCAGCTTCTCTAGTCTCTGCACATAACTGAAGTCCCTTAACCCTGGTGTCATCCTGGTAAATCTCCTCTGCACCCTCTCCAAGGCCTTGACGTCCTTTCTAAAGTTCAGTGTCAGAACTGGACACAATACTCCAGCTGAGGCCTAACCAGTAATTTATAAAGGTTTACAATAACTTGTCAGGTGGAACTTTTTCACCCAACGGGTAATAGAGTTGTGGAAAAGGTTACCAGGGAAGAACATTAACGCAGATAATGTAATATCAAGTTACATCCAAACTTCAGCACAGAAACAAGCCATTCAGCCCAACTAGTCTATGCCAGCGTTTATGCTCCACATATGTGGAGTTCAAGAGACTTGAAGGCAGTTCTGGAGAGAAAGAGAGATGGGATTGGGGGATATGATGAGCAGGGAGTTAGGTGAATTTGAGTTCCATCAATAAGGGATGTGTTTCTTGCACATCCCCGATTTTAATTGCTCTACCATTGGCTGCCGTGTCTTCGGCTGCCTAGGCCCTAAGTTCTGGAATTCCCTGCCTTAACCTCTCCGCCTCTCTACCTCTCCTCCTTTACAATGCTCCTTAAAGCCCACCTCTTTGACCAAGCTTTTGAGTCATCTGTCCTAATACCTCATGTGGCTTGGAGTCAACTTTTGTTTGAAAACGCTCCTGTGAAGCCGTTTTGCTACTCTAAAGACGCTATATTACTGTAAGTTGCTGTTGGTGTTGTGTGGGACCCAACAGCTTTTTCCTATCCCTAAAAATTCTTTGGTGACAGGCGAACCCAACCAGGAAACACAACCGCATCCAACATGGGGGGGACGGAGGGCAAATCTGCGGCAATCGTTCCAGTAACACACCATCAATACAGAACTCCCCACCGTGTGAGGCTCACTTTGACCGAAACACACTCACCACCTACTTCCAAATGCCACTAAGTTGGCAGCTGGTCTGCATCAGGAGATTCTATTTAGAAAACCACAGAATTCCCGATTACAGCTCTACTTTAATGTTGGCACTCTCGGAGACTTTTAACTGTGAAAATGTTGGAGGCCTTCGCTTGTTTCCTTAACCTGCGATGTTTGCAGCGTGAAGCTTCCAGCCAACTGTTTGTTTTAAAAGGTGGCATATTCCTTTAATGGGGGGTGGGGGGGGGGGGGGGGGAGGGAGGAATGGAATTCCAGGGTTTTTGTTAAAAACATCAAACTGCAGCTGGATGTAAAACATTCTTCAGCTCCTTCGCAAACCACAACAAGCAGTCTCTGAGGATTGACGGCTCCATTAAGAGGATTGGCTCTGTTTCTCTCCAGTCTACACACACCCTCGATTTCAAAGCTTTGCTAGGAGTGAAGCAACAACATTCGGAGCCACTTGTCTCAACGTTTTAAAATATTTATTCCCTCATTTATTTCTCCTGTTCCGATACCACTGAAGTGGGGTATTGGGTTTGTGCTACGTCCAATCTCACTCGGAGTGACTGTCTGGAGGAAGGAGGTAGTGAGTGAAACAGCTTTCATTTATCAAGTCCTTAGTTGAACATAAACTGTTTCAGTGATCACTGGGCCTAATTCTGGTCAGCTGGCCTCTGTATCCAAACCAGCCTCTGTTTTACCAGCATTCGTATGGACAGCGGAACAGCAAGAGGCCATTCAGCCCCTCAGGCCTGCTCCCCCATTCAATTAGGTCATGGGTGACCTGTACCTCAATTCCATTTATCCACCTTAGCTCCACATCCCTTGGTACTCTTACCCAACAAAAATCTTATCAATCTAAGTCTTGAAGCTCAGTAGTTTTTTGGAGAGTGGGAAAATGAACAGTTCTCCCTAATTCATGAGCGCAGAGACATTGCATTTTATGTTGTTGCGTACATGCAGCCCTCCCCTCCTGAGCCACCGTTTTCTCTTTTTGAAGTGCAAATTATCCTCAATTCTTCAAGGATTTTTGACAGTCTCTTCCTTCTCCGACACCGGGAAAATTGGAATGTTTGCCTGACGATTTTGATCAAGGTGACAGATAGGTGCTACACCAGGAAGAGGGAGAGGCACTCCACTGTGCTGAGACCTCCGGCCTAGGTGTCAGTGGGCAGCACTCTTGCCTCTGAGTCAGAAGGTCATGGGTTCAAGGCCACTCCAAAAACTCAAGCCCATAATGTAGACTGACACCTCAGGGTAGTACTGAGAGAGTGCTGCACTGTTGGAGGTACCATCTTTTGGATCAGACATTAAACCCCCTTAGATGGACATAAAAGATCCCACGGCACTGTTTCAAAGAAGAGCAGGGGAGTTCTCCCTGGTGTCCTGGCCAATATTTATCACCTGCAACACATGACCCGGTCATTTATCTCATTTGCGGGAGCTTGCTGTGCGCAAATTGGCTGCCGCATTTCCTGCAGTACAACAGTGACTGTACTTCATTGGCTGTAACGCACTCTGGGACATCCTGAGGACACGAAAGGCGCGATAAAAATGCACGTCCTTTCTTTCTTGGAACCCTTCACACAACCAACAGCCCTGTCACTTGCTCAGTGAGCTCAACAATCCTTAATGTCCTTTGCCCGTCTTGATAACTTCTCCTCGAGTGTTTCCCTGCCCTGACAACAATCCCTCTTTAAGAAGTAATTTCCAGCCAGCACTAGAAAAGAACTGAGGTTCCGACTGAGTGAGGCAGCACCAGATGAAAGGCAGCAACACATCCCAAGCCACCTGGAGCCTAATAAATGACTCTGCCTCTCAACTAGACGCACAGGGCAGAGCTTCTGTGAACATTTTAGGCAGTTTTTGCTCATTAGTGGCCCCTCCTCTCTGCTAACATCAAAGCGTTTAATCCCATCAACACAGCCGGAGTGTCTCAGGCCTGGCTTTACCATTCCTTTCACATGGGAAGCTTTGTCTTCCATTTGCAGGAAACACCTTTCACATTGAGAAGCCCTCTCTCTCTTTCTCTCTCTCTCTCTCTCTGAATGTCGCAGCCAGGCCCCGGGAGTAAGACAGTATTAAATAAAAAAGTACGACTGAAAAACTTGCAGTGCTGATTATGGGTGGAAAATTGCGGGAAGCATGCCCGCAATTTCCTGATACGCTCGCCCAGCAGGCAAAGCTCCCTGGCAGGAGCTTACATTTGGAAAAATCGGCCCTGACCGCTGTTCTGTCAAACGACTGCATTTTGAAACAATTAATTGTACATTGTAAGTGCATAGAGAGGCTTCTGAGGGATGTGATAAGGCTCTATTTTAAGAGTTAGCACTCCCAAAGCCAGAGCTTTATACCTCCCAAACCCGCGACCTCTACCACCTAGAAGGACAAGGTACATGGGAACAACACCACCTGCACCTTCCCCTCCAAGTCACACACCATCCCGACTTGGAAATATATCGCCGTTCCTTCATCGTCGCTGGGTCAAAATCCTGGAACTCCCTTCCTAACAGCACTGTGGGAGAACCTTCACCACACGGACTGCAGCGGTTCAAGAAGGCGGCTCACCACCACCTTCTCAAGGGCAATTAGGGATGGGCAATAAATGCCGGCCTCGCCAGCGACGCCCACATCCCATGAACGAATAAAAACAATGGGAGGGTGTAGGGGGCACTCCCACTGTGAGAAGCACCGCGCTGGCAGCGCCAACTCTTAAAATTGGGCGCGGAGGTCATTACAACCCAAGTTGCTGCTCGTACAATTTTTGGTCTATTCTTTTTAACGGATTGAAAATCGCGCGGGCTGCAAATCAGGCCTGCTGGATTCCTTCACCTTCACAAATTCCTAATGCGTGTTTCTGCCGCAGGAAGCTCTGCATAGGAACAGCAACTGGTAAAAGTGAGCCCTTAAGAAATGCAGGTCCTTTCTTATCTCAACAATTATTTTTGCTCTGAGGGACCAAGGAACAAACAATTCTTTTCAACGAGTGAAATAAATCCTTCCTTCGCTTCATAAGATCATACGCTTGCTGCTACTTGAGGTGTTTAAGATGATCAAAGGAGTTGATAGGGTAGATAGAGAGAAACTATTTCCTCTGGTGGGGGAGTCCAGAACAAAGGGCATAACCTTAAAATTAGAGCCGGGCTGATGTCAGGAAGCACTTCTTCACACAAAGGGTAGTGGAAATCTGGAGCTCTCCCCCCACAAAAAGCTGTTGAGGCTGGAGGTCAGTTGAAAATTTGAAAACTGAGATTGATAGATTTTTGTTAGGCAAAGGGTTATGGAACTAAGGCTGGTAGATGGAATTAAGATACAGATCAGCCATGGTCTAACTGAATGGCGGAACAGGCTCGACGGGCTGAATGGCCTACTCCTGTTCCTATGTTCCTATTCCTACAATGAGTGAGGACACAGAGAGTGAACCTTTTCTCCTGTCCTTAGAATTTCAAACTGTGTTTAAACACACTGTTCAGTGTGGAACGGAGACCTGGAAAGTCCAAAATTCCACCTCTGGACTGTGCTGTGTTTGCTGATCGCAGCAGTGATCCTATAATTGGCTTCAGTGGCCCTGGGCTGGGGTGGGGAGAGGGGAAGAAACCTCAGGGCAGGGGGTTCCTGCTCCTGATTGCTGTCCATTGACCCCTCTGCTGGAGCGTGTGCTCGTGTTGACATCAGGCAAGGACAAGATCTGGCTCAAAGGTCATGACCTCTCACCCTCGAATAGACTGCTGATACATCTGTCTGGGCTCACACATGTTGAATGGCCCCATGAGAGCTACTGGTACCTGTGGAACTGTGCCACAGCATCAAAAGGTAGCATTACCAGCGAGTTGAGAGGATCAAGTGCGAGGGTTTGATGGGCCTGATAGTTCTTTTCTCACCCTTTCTAATGTTCCCAAGTTAGCGCCTTCAGGAGAGGAGGGGTGAGAAGTTGAGGAAAATTCAGGGAAACACACAGAATTCCATGGAAGAGATGAGCGTCGATTCTGGCTCAATCCTTGATGTTGGCTTCCAGCAGAATCTGGATGGTCCAAAGCCAAATTCCAATCTCAAGTTTGGGTTTTCTTGATTGGTTCTGGTCTCCAAAGCGGATCTTTGGATCAAAAATAACACAAAGCATTTGGACTCCCTCATGTCAACTGAATCAGCTGCCAAAAAACGAGAGCCTTAAATCCTTTCATTCAATGGAGCCCTTCCATGTAATGTACTCAGTTAATCCATTCAGATTCGGCACAGTTTTTTCTCATTAAATCTTTTCGTGACTCTCATATTTTTCTGTTAACCTTTACTTTCTCTCAAGGGTATCCAGTCCCCCTAATGACTATTCCCTTGTGTCTCTAAGGTCTGCGCGAACAGCTGTAATGTGAATTGGAAGAACACAACCACACGCAAGTTGGAGTCTGCAATTTATAAATCTGTCCAGTCAGTAATCCTGCAATGTAAGTGTGACCTTCACACCCACATCATGAATGATACAGAATATGGGGTTTTGAAAACCCCATAATAACAACAACAATTTGCATTTATTTAACGTAGTAAAACCTCCCAAGATGCTTCGCAGGAACATTATCCACCAAAATTTGACACCGTGCCACAGAAGGTGATATTAGGACAGGTCGGTCAAAGAGGTAGGTTATAAGGAGCGTCTTAAAGGAGGAGGGAAAGGCGGAGAGGTTTAGGGAGGGAATTCCAGAGCTGAGGGCCAAGGCAGCTGAAGGCACAGCCGCCAATGGAAATCGGGGATGCGCATATATTCGGATCTGGAATCCTGTTTAATGGAAGTTGATGAGAATGGAGTCCAGGATTTTGGGATTGAGTCAGGTGTTAGTTTAACTGGACTTGACTTGTAATGGGAGAGGACAACCGGGCAATATACAGCTGACTCCTAGACATCCTTGTGAGCTACCAATTATTACATAGAATTACATAGAACGTACAGCACAGAAACAGGCCATTCGGCCCAACAGGTCCATGCTGGTGTTAATGCTCCACACGAGCCTCCTCCCACCTTCTTCATCTAACCCCATCAACATATCCTTCTATTCCTTTCTGCCTCGTGTTTATCTAGTTTCCCCTAAATGCATCTATGCTAGTCGCCTCAACTACTCCTTGTGATAGCGAATTCCACATTCTAACCATTCTCTGGGTAAAGAGGCTTCTCCTGAATTCCGTATTGGATTTATTAGTGACTCTCTTATATTTATGGCCCCTAGTTCTGGTATCCCGCACAAGTGTAAACATCTTCTCTACATCTATCCTATCAAACCCTTTCATAATCTTAAAGACCTCTTTCAGGTCACCCCTCAGTTTTTTTTCTAGAGAAAAAAGCCTCAGCCTGTTCAATCTTTCCTGATGGGTATAACCTCTCAGTTCTGGTATCATTCTAGTAAATCCTTTTTGCACCTCCTCCAGTGCCTCTATAACCTTTTATAATATGGAGACCAGAACTGTTCACAGTACAGATTAGCACATTTATAAGCCACAAACCGGGGTCTTTGGACAGTAGGAGGTCTACGATGGAATTCCAGGTGGTCCCCAAGGTCATCTATCCTCTGTCATCAGCTGTTTGTAATTTGCTGAATTATGAGCATGTTATTCCTATTGCTATATATGTACTAAAAAAAATGGTTTCATCCATGATTTCCTTTGGGTAGTTGACACTGACTTTCAGAAGTTAGGATGGGTGGGCCTCAGGAGTGTGTCAATATCTTCCAGTGCTGCAGGAATAAGCTGATAGTTGCAGGGGGTCCCAGGAGTGTGTCAAAATTGCAGGGGGTCCCCTGAAGCATGCCAATATTGGTAGGGGGTCCGGAGGAGGATGCCAATATTTCCATTTAGCCCTGCACAACTCTACCTAGGTCTCCCCAGCCCCATTCCACCGTGCCCAGCCCCATTCCACCGTACCCAGCCCCGTTCGACCGTACCCAGCCCCGTTCTGCCGTACCCAGCCCCGTTCCGCCGTGCCCAGCCCCATTCGACCGTACCCAGCCCCGTTCCGCCGTGCCCAGCCCCGTTCCGCCGTGCCCAGCCCCGTTCCGCCGTGCCCAGCCCCGTTCCGCCGTACCCAGCCCCGTTCCGCCGTGCCTAGGCCCGTTCCGCCGTGCCCAGCCCCAATCAGCCATGCCCAGCCCCGATCTGCCGTGCCCAGCCCCATTCCACCGTTCCCAGTCCTTTACGCCGTACCCAGCCCCGTTCCGCCGTGCCCAGGCCCGTTCCGCCGTGCCCAGCCCCAATCAGCCATGCCCAGCCCCGATCTGCCGTGCCCAGCCCCATTCCACCGTTCCCAGTCCTTTACGCCGTACCCAGCCCCGTTCCGCCGTGCCCAGCCCCGATCAGCCGTGCCCAGCCCTGATCTGTCATGCCCAGTCCCGTTCTGCTGTGCCCAGCCCCACAAAGTTGTGCCCAGACCTCACTCAGTGTTTTTCTTCTGTCTGGGCTGTATTGACTTGTTTTCTATACACGATGCCCTCATTTTCTCAGAGTTGGGATGGAATCTAAACTAAAAACAAAATAAACTTGAATGCAGTTCCTGTAAATGTTACAAGTTCTGAAGATCAAGTGAGCCTCATTAATTGGGCTGAAACATTCTACAGAGAAAGATAAACAGTGAGAAGTGCAGAATCTATAATCTGTCTCCATGTTTCGTTCTTTGTAACTGAGCCCTGTTCTATTTTTAGCCCCCGATTAAGTCCTGCTCAGTGATGGTTTCGCTTCGTCAGTCCGTGAAGGGAACATACTTGCACCGTGCTGTGCTTGGTTGCAGTTCCATGTATTGGCCTCAGATTGGCACCTGCAGGGAGTGGCTCAGGGCCTGCAGGACCAACACTGTTATCCGCACAGGTTGACAGAGCTATGTGCAGTGCCCTGCACCCCCTCACCCCACCTCCGTACATAGAGCTCTCATCACCGGCATCCATACACCGGCTCAATTTTAATGTTGGAGAACTCCTTCTGCAACTGGCTAATTTTTTTTTAAAAGAACCAAAATGAACCCAGAAGGTTCTGACCAGGGTTTGTACCCAAAACGTTAACTTATCTGTTCTCTCCTCAGATACTGACTGACCTGCGGAGTGTTTCCAGCATCTCAGAAACATAGAGCACAGAAGGAGGCCATTCGGCCCATCGTGCCTGTGCCGGCTCTTTGAAAGAGCTATCCAATTAGTCCCATTCCCCAGCTCTTTCCCCATTGCCCTGCAAATTTTTCCTTTTCAAGTATTTATCCAATTCCCTTTTGAAAGTTACTATTTAATCTGCTTCCACCACCCTTTTAGGCAGTGCATTCCAGATCATAACAACTCGATGCGTAAAAAAAATTCTCCTCATCTCCCCCTGGCTTTACTGCCAATTATCTTAAATCTGTGTCCTCTGGTTACCAACCCTCCTGCCAGTGGAAACTGTTTATCCCTATTTACTCTATCAAAACCCCTTTATGACTTTGAACACCTCAATTAAATCTCCCCTTAACCTTCTCTGCTCTAAGGAGTACTGCAGTTTCTTTTTTACCTTTTTCATTTGAAAAGTCCCTGAATGATTGTGTTTCTAAACTAGGTTACAGTGGGCTCTAGTTTCCAGCAGGCTGAGCTGCTCTCACCAGGCTGTCTCTCAATGTGCTTGTGCCTCTCCGCAATCGAATTACGCTGCACGGTTTTCAAGAACCTGCTTTGCTTCAACGCAAAATCAGAGCTGTGCGGTTGTAAATAAACCTTGTGTTGTGGTTTCTCACCTCAGTAGGACTAACCTGCAACAGAGTAAGGGTCCATCCTACCAGTGATATAAAGATTGAGTATTTTAAGATGAAGCCCTCCATCAACTCCCTCCACCCAACCCTACCTCACCAACCAGTCCAGATGTACGTTCCCACTCACTCCCTCTGCTGTGCCACCACTGGCGGCTCTTTCAGTCACTATGCCTCCGCCCTCTGGAACTGTCTCCCCAATTTGCGCGAGGCTCTGCCAGATTCCACCACCTCAGTCTCTGCCTTCAAAGCCTCCTCTTGAACCCTTCCCTTCAGTTGCATCTTCAGCCATTCCCACCTCAATTTTTTCCATTCCCACCCCCATCAGCTTGGATCTCCACTGGTTTTTCTCCTCCACCCTTTAAGGCATTGTTCTGTACCTGAAGAATGATGTCCAACCTAGCCTGTCATTTACTTCCTCGCTGGCTTGTTCCTATTAGACGCAGCTGTGACAGTTGTTGGTTTGTTTAGGCCAAGTCTTAGCTCAGCATTATTCCCGTGCTCTGAGCGCTGTTTTCACTCTGTGACGTTTATCTTGACATTGTCCAGAGGTCCAACAGCAATTCAAACTCTCTGAATTCCCAGCAGTATCGGACCCTGCTGGAATGCTTCAAGCTCCTCAAACTCACATTCCACATGGAAGAAAGTCAGCATGTCCCAACTCCATCCTGTGCAGTTTATCGCTGGGGTCTGGATAGCTTTACGAGTCAGAAGGAAAGAGGGAGTTCAAGGATATTGCGACACCTCATGATATCACACTCAATGTTGACTAGAGTTCAAATATTCTTTTTAGGGTAGGGTTAACTATCTAACAACTATCAGGGTTATTATATTGAACTGGTGTACCCTCCCAACCATATGGGATGCAATTATTGCCCTCACTATAGGACCAAGCCTCTGTCACTATCTCTTCCACCTCTATCTCTTCTGCTGTAAGTATGGACTCACGCTGGGGTATGGCTCCACAGGCACCAGCAGGCCTCCCGCAATTCATCCCAGTGGCAATTCTTCATGCGGGGGTTGAGACAGTGGGGGTCGGAGGTACAGTTGAATGTAGTGAGCGACAGAGTTCAATCCTATCCGTGTCCGATGTCCGCAAACACATTTCCCAGCTGGGGTCGCTGGACAGTGGTCAGAAGCAGAAACCCTGGCTGATTTTTCCCGTCCCTAACCCAACTGAGGCCAATTGGAGGACCATGAATGTTGCCTCAGCTGGGATCAGTTAACTCAGGAGGGTCCATGGTTTGAAGCTCGAGCCTCTGATCTGCGTACCTCAGTACCACAAAGGGTGCACTTAATGATTTACCCACTTCCTCTCCGCCTCCACCTCTCTCTCCTCCTTTAAGATGCTCCTTAAAAACTACCTCTTTGACCAAGCTTTTGGTCATCTGTTCTGATATCTCTTTATGTGGCTCAGTGTCAAATTTTTGTTTGCTAACACTCCTGCGAAGCACCTTGGGACGTTTTATTACGTTAAAGGCGCTATATAAATGCAAGTTGTTGTTGTTGTAGTTGGGGGGCGGGAGGAGAAGGACTTTATTTTTTTCTCCCATACTGTTGGTTCGAGTGGGGAGGGCGGTACAGTTTGGCCCCTGGACTTCTCTTCTCTACAGTTGCAGTCCGGAGGCACTCCCATTGTACAATCCAGATTAGTCTTTGTAACACCCCCCTCATCTTCTCCCCCTCCAGCCTGAAAGTTGAAGCTCTCCATTACTTCATCCAACAGTGGGGCGGAAAGCAGTCAAACTGTTGCCAGTAAAGAGAGAGAAGACTTGCAATTATATATTTTTTTTATTCATTCATGGGATGTGGGCGTCGCTGGCGAGGCCAGCATTTATTGCCCATCCCTAATTGCCCTTGAGAAGGTGGTGGTGAGCCGCCTTACTTTTTTTAGCGAGATTTTACAACTGAATAGCTTGCTAGGCCATTTCAGAAGGCAATTAAGAATCAACCACATTGCTGTGGGTCTGGAGTCACATATAGGCCAGACCGGGTAAGGACGGCAGGTTTCCTTCCCTAAAGGACATTAGTGAACCAGATGGATTTTTACGACAATCCGGTTGTTTCATGGCCATCATTACTGATATCAGTATTTTAATTCCAGATTTTATTTAATTAATTGAATTTAAATTCCCCAGCTGCTGTGGTGGGATTTGAACTCATGACTCTGGATTATTAGTCCAGGCCTCTGGATTACTAGTCCAGTAACATAACCACTATGCTACCGTATATAGCGCCTTTCACAACCTCAGGATGTCCCAAAGAGCTTTACAGCCAATGAAATACTTTTGAAGTGTAGCCACTGTTGTAATGTAGGAAATGCGGCAGCTAATTTGTGCACAGCAAAGTCCCACAAACAGCAATGAGATAAATGACCAGATCATCTGTTTGTTAGTGATGTTGGTTGAGGGTAAATATTGGCCAGGACACCGGGGAGAACTCCCCTGCTCTTCTTCGAAATAATGCAGTGGGATCTTTTACATCCAGCTGAGAGGACAGACGAGGCCTTGGTTTAACGTCTCATCTGAAAGATGGCACCTCCGACAGTGCAGCACTCCCATAGTACTGCAATAGAGTGTCAGCCTGGAGTATGTGCTCAAGTCTCTGGAGTGGGGCTCGAACCCACAACCTTCTTGTTAAAACTGGATAGCCGTGTGGTGAAGGAGAGAATACTAGAGCCTGGTCTTTAGTTGCTTCCAAGCCTCTATTCACAGAGATTCCCCTTACACAAACACCACACCCTAGATAAGTTCCATCCTATACAAAGGATACAAAAGAGTCCCCAATTGACACCCACCACCTGAATACAATTAATACTAATTGATATAAATCATACAATTAACACTTCTGACTGAGAGGCGAGAGTGCTGACCTGTAATACCAGTCGAGGCCGGAGTCAACCTCCAGGTGACTGGACTTCAACTAATCATTGTCCAGCAGCTTTGGTTGAGGCAGTGACACCGTACAGGCTCCTCTCCCAGTGGAGGAGCAGAACGGCATGACGCCATTCCGGGAAGAGCTGCTGAGAAGCTGCGCTACCTTCCTACTCTGTAGTGTAAGGTCCTCTTATCCTCTGCGTAGATGCGAGAAAACTCTAAACGTGGAGCTCCTGAGGGTCAGTGCGTCTTTAATAAAGGAAAAACAAAACTACTTCTTATTCTTAACGATAAGAAACAGACCCATTTAATTTGCATTAACCTAAGTGTTTGAAAGTCTATAAAAGGTTTTGTTATCATTGCCTTGTAAAGCCCCGGGATATTTCTGGTTCACTTTCGGCGTGAGATCTAACCCTAAGCACAGAAACCATAAACTGTGTTTGCAATACTTTGATCTAAAACTTTGATTTACGAGTGTGTGTTTGTTGATACTAGTTTAGTAATTACCACTGATGATATTATCAGGTTTGTAAGGGATTCCTCTATCGGACGGTTTAACGAGCCGACCTCTTTATTTTAAATGCCTTGGCACATCCGCTAAAACAGTCAGAGGATTTTTTAAAAATCTCGGGATGTGGCAGGGCCGGCATTTATTGCCCATCGCTTGTTGCCCTGAGAAAGCAGTGATGGGGCACACCCTTGAGACTCGGGGCCCTACAAACGCGTCAGATGTTGGCATAATATCAGCAACAGTGGTTTCGAGGCTACAGCACTGAAGCTGTGAACCGCCAGCTCCTTCATTGGAGGCTAAAGGGCCAGGTCCATTGTGATTGCGCAGCAATGCTGTGCCCTGAGGGGGCACACTCTGCAGGGCACATTTTAGGGTTGCCAACTGGGGATTGACATTTTCCTGGAGGTTTCATCACATGACTTCCTCCCGCCAACTACCCTGCCCGCCTACTTCTCCCATTGGTCACCCAACGTGCCCATCCTCACGTGCCCCGCCTTCCCGACCGATTGGATAGCGAACATACTCTTCGTTACCCAATTGGATGATTCTTGACTGTCTGTCAATCAGCCTTTTCTTCCCCCTCTCCAACATTTTTATAACTAATAAACAAAAGAGTGGAAAGAAAATGATTTTTTTTTAATGCTCCTATGATTTTTCTCCCTGGGTTTATTCCTGGAGATTAATCCTCAATTCCTGGAGACTCCAGGACAATCCTGGAGGGTTGGCGACTCTAGGGGTCTTACACATCCACGTATCTTTCTCGCTGTTTGTTTTCAGCCGTCTGACCTTATCAATTCCACCTTCCCAGGACTCCGCTGATTTTTAGTTATTAGATTTGACAGGCAGGCCAGTAAAAGGTCTCCACATTGACATCAATCCTCTCTGGGCCTTTCTCAGTCTCGTTTTATTAGACTGACCTCCCATTGGGGGTCAGGGGTCAAAGGCCAGCCCTTTTAACCTTCCAAGTGGCTGAATGAGGTGATTAGGCAGCAACGGTGCTGTGAAATGTGGTGTAAAAATTGTTTGATGCGATTGATTTTAAACAGGCGTTTTTGCCTGAGCAAAATCCACGGAATTTACCTCGAAATAGGAAGCGTGAAAAGGGCACTGGGGTCGTTCTCCAGTAAGATCTGCCATTTGGTACCGGTGATTGTGCGCTGTACACACAACAGGCTCTAACCTTCCCTCATCAAACCTCTCCACATTTCAAGGCCCGTGTATAGTTGAGAGATGACATATAATCTAAGCTCAGGTGACACTCACCTGGTAAGGGGGAGGATACATTTCATTGAAATTTACAGCACAGAAACAGGCCATTCGGCCCAACTGGTCTATGCCGGTATTTATTCTCCACACGAGTCTCCTCCCATTCTAATTACCTCTTCCTGCCCTGCCCCCATATCTCTCTATTCCCTTCTCCCTTGTGTATGCATCAAGCCTCTCTTTAAATGCACCAATACTATCTGCTTCAACCACTCCATGTGGCAGCGAGTTCCACATTCTCACCTCTCTCTCTGCGTAAAGAAATTCCTCCGAAATTCTTTATTTGATCTGTTACTAACTGTCTTATCTTTATGCCCCCTTGTTCTGGACTCACCCACAAGTGGAAACAGTTTCTCCACATCCACCCAAACGAACACCTTCGTAATTTTAAAGACCTCGATCAGGTCTCCTCTTAGTCTTCCCTTTTCCAGAGAAAACAGCCCCAGCCTTCCTGATAGTTTCAAGCTGGTAACATCCCTGTAAATCTTTTCTGCACTTTCTCCAGTGCTTAAATATCCTTCGTGTTTTCATGTAAACAAAAATTGACCACCGCACACAACAGGCTCCAATGCTCAAAACAGCTGGCTCACAGACGCAGGCAGATCCATTCCGCTTTCAAGTGCGCGGAAGTGAGCTCTTTGTGATTGTACGATTGGACCACCAGGTTCGGACTGGATAAAACACGGGGACCCTAATTCAAAGCCTCTCTACTCACCATCAGAGTCCAGGTAGCATCACACGAGAGATCTCAAATTGTGGAATTTGGTTGGGTTCGATTCGAGCCGGTCTCTTCACCTCTTGCCCCCGTTCTCTCCTTCTAGGCTGAAACCAAACTCAAAGGCTGCTGCCTGGGCTGGGTTCAAGGCCTCTTGCTCGTGTGTGAGATTTTCACAGGTTTATGCACTCAACTGAACAAGCAATATCCCCAGGTATCAAGGCAAGGGAAAAGTGCCACTGCGCATCTGTGAACTCCCAACACCAGGTCCTTTGCGATATGATCGTTCCATTAACAGGGCTCAGATGTTATCTTTGTTAACGACCACCTGAACGGGTAGTCTGGGCCTGGGTTTAATGCCTCTTCTGAGAGCTGGCACCCTTAGACAATGCAGCACTGGAGTGTCAGCCTAGATTGTGAGCTCAAACCCATGGCCAGAGACAGCAGTGCAACCAACTGAGCCAGGCTGGGGGACTGGGGGAAACCTTAGTCATAGTCAATAAACCATTGAACCAGTACATTCACATTCAGGTTACAGTTCATTTGTGTCTGGTGCGCTACAGCTTGTGTTTGTGTCTACTTACCTGCGATGCTCCTGCTGACAGATTAAGAGGTAGTTTGAGATTGATCGAGTCTGGTGGATTTTTGTTTTAACATTTAGCACAGTTTTGGACCATTTTATTCGCAAGCTTCCCATGTTTATGGAGTTCCTGCTCTTTGGCGAGTCCCAAAGAACATTTGTTATAAACATCCCTGAGTGGTTTACCCTGACAACACCACACCTCCCTCCCCACCACCGCCCCCCACCCCCCAGTAACTTCACCCAAGTGGTTACTCTTCATGTGTGAACCGAGTCAATGGGTGTCAGCAGGCTATTCGAATGTGGAGGGCATCACAGCAACTTGCATTTGTTTAGCAGAATAAAAATGCCCCCCGCACCACCAGCGGCATAACCGGGGGTTGGGGGGGGGGGTGGAAATGAACACTGAGATATTGGGAGGGCTGACCAAAAACTTGGCCGAAGTAGTGGGTTTGAAGGAGGGTCTTAAAGGAGGAGGGGAAGGTAGAGAAGTGGAAGGTTTTTAGGGCGAGAATCACAGTCAAGTCCAATCCTATTCTCTGCTAACGTCCGCACAGTTGCACTTTCCAGCAGGGTCGGCATTAGAGAATAGAGAGAGGAGGAGCAGAAACCCATGCTGATTCCCCCCCGCCCCCCGTCCTAATTCAGGGGCATTGAGTCCGATTGTAGCACCCTCCGCCGGCCTAGCTGAGATGAGTTAACACAGGTAGCAGGCTGGGAATCAAACCAAGGACCATCCTGGCCTGCACGGCTCAGTAACACAGTGACTCACGGGGCCACTGAGGGGAGCTCTGCTAGTTTTCTACCAGCAATCTTCTCAAATTGGAGCAATTGGAACTCTTTGGTAGCTGAAGACTTTAGCTTCTCCTCACTCAGCCCAGTAGAACCATCAGTGGGCCTCGAGCAGTAGGGTCGCCAACCCTCCAGGATTGTCCTGGAGTCTCCAGGAATTCAAGATTAATCTCCTGGACACTGCTCCCATCAACCCGGGAGAAAAATGATAAGGGCACTAAAAAAATAATGTTTTTTTTTCATTTCCTTTGAACACTTTCATTTATTAGTTACGAAAAATGTTGGAGATGGGGAAAAAAAGTGCTGTTTGACTGACAGTCAGGAATCATCCAATTGGCTGTTCGCTTTCTGATTGGCCGTAGGAAGGCGGGAGACCGTGAGGATGGTTGTGTCGGGCGACCAATGGCGGGAGTGTGGGGGCGGGGCGGTTGGATGTGGGAGGGTCATGTGACAATACCTCCAGGAATACGTCCAACTAGAGTTGGCAACCCCTATAGAACAGGCAGATGAAAGTCTCCTCCATTTGGAGTGAGGCCCATTCATTTTGGTTTATAACGTCACCTATTTATGTCTTATTCGTAAAACAAACACAGCTACCTGTGTTGAAATGGGTCTGCGATTAGTTTCGCTCTGTTAGATCATAAATCTCCCTCCCTGCTATTTCACTTATGTTGACACTGTGTCACAGATGGGTTGGAATGAAGACAGGCTGTCAAACCCATTTGATCCTGCGTTCCAAAATACCAACCCCACCGTCTCCCATAAGAGCATCTCAAATGAGTCCGACCACCCTCTCTAGCAACCCGTTCCAGCTGTATGTGATACTCCTGCTGACAGCTTAATAAATGTTGTGATGGATTCATTGAGTCTGTATTTACATTGAACACTGCTGTGCGCCATTTTATTTGCAAACTTCTTGTATGATGATATGTTTATGAAGACTTTGCTCTTGGGCATGTTCAATGCGATGCTTATTCTAAACATCTCTCGCAGAAACTCACTCCAGCTCTGCTAGGCTCACTCCAGCAACCTCACCCAACTGACTACTGACCACCATCTGTGTAAAGAGGTACTTCCCACCTTCTGTCATAAACTCACCCCTCGCAACCCTGATCCTGTCTGTTCATGTTTTGCAGCCTTGACACAGCTGAAAGTATTGATCTGGGTTTACTTCAAAGAGTTAAGTTTGGGAGTTTAGTTCTCACACTGAAGTATGAAAATAAGGGCTGTGAGGCAGTGGGAATCAAACAGTGCGAGCAATTTACGTTCCACACATTCTTGCTTCAGTCAACTCTGCGTTCCAAGCCCTGTATGACAGCTGTGTCCCTTCGAATTACATGAGTTACAACCTCTGTCCTTGCCCCCCTTGAGACAAATAACGCCATAAAAATATTTCACTTCCACAATTACTAATACAATGTTGTCATCATTAGGAATCTAACATTAATCGCCTTAGATTCTTGCAGCCTTTGCTGTCATCATCTTTGTTGGAATGTGACCTTTCAGACGGCTCTGTCCTTCCTTTCGAGGGGTTGCTCAGCATCTACCGGCCAGAAAGAGTTGGGTGAAAGTCATGGACAGACCAAAGGCTTCCTTGCCCAATAGGGGCAACTCACCCGAAGGAGGTGGAGAATTAAAGGGATCTGTTGCCACCCCACCTTTCAAGTGTTATTTTGTAGGTAACCCATGGCCTACAACCTGGCTACATCCAACCCTTCCTCACCTGAAATACCTGTGCTCCAGCCAAACCCAAATCAGGCTCTCCCCAAGGCCATCAACACCAATCCAACATTGAATGGCGAAGGGATGAGGAGGTCATGAAAGATGTCCATTTTGACTTGGACAGGGGTGTGCTTACTAATCCGTCCTTGCGTTGTGTTCTACCCCAGGGATAGGTCCTAAGTCAAGTCTCGCACAAGAGATCCTTGAGTCACTTACTAAGGAAGAGTAGCTGAGGTGGTTTCCCATTGCCTTCCTCATGGTTTTCAGTCTTCAGAGCACCTCCTCCAAGATGAGCTGCAACCAAGGCTAAAGAGCCCCATCTGCCCCTTACGATTGGAGAGGGGAGGGGGCCACCTGCACCCATCGGGAGCAAGAACTCCCGCTGGACACCAATGCAGTATTCCGAGCGATCCGGTCTCCGCTCGCTGGGGCTGTCTAGAGGGGGCTCGAACCCTTCACCTTCTGACTCAGAGGCGAGAATGCTATCAGTAAGGCTCACTCTGTGCTTATAAGCTACAAATAAGTAGTCCTTCAACCCAAGGCTTCTGCTGTGCATGGTATATGCATACACGAGTCCATGTGTGTTTGTAAGTGATTGTATACCTACACGGGTCAGTCTATATCTCCAAAAGAAACTTGTTCATCTGTCAGCAAGTCGTCGTTACTTTCGATCGAGCGTGTCTATTATCATTTGTTTGTGCACATTACAGAGCTGGTCTATGTATTGCTGTCTCTCTCTTTTAGTGCCTGTCTGACTGTACACATGAGCATGTTAGTGCCTGTCTGTATATCTATTTCAAAGAGCTAGCACAGGCATGATGGGCTGTATGATTCTATAATCTGTGTCTATGGATCCATGTAGAGTAGACTGATAAAGACAAACAAGATGTTCAGATACACAATAAGGGCCACTAAAGAAACTGAGAACAATGAAACAAGGACTGGCTGTTATGTATCTCCCCTTCCATCTCCCTAAGTCCGGTCGAATTGGGAATCCCTCTTTGAAAGGCACCAGGTGAGTCAGTATTACTGACCTGCTCTGACAGCATTGACCAGTTGGAATCAAACCAGGGACTCTCCTAGATTGTTCTTCACTCACCAAGTGGTACGATTTTGCCCAGAGCAGCCCCGGAGACTGGGTGCAATGCCCCACCGTGCTTTACTTTCCCCTAATGCCAGCCAACTTTCAAGATGTGTTTTGTGAGTTCCCCTTTAGTGGGTAGCTGATGTACTACTGAGAGATCCAGAGCAGAAGGCACCAGGTTCAATCCCCGATCCGTGCTGAATTGGCCAATCGCGGACATGCTACCTTTAGCCTCAACACCCCTGGATTAAGCAGAGGGGAAAAAATCAGCCAGACATCCTATAGTGATTCCTCATTCCCCAGAATGCTAAATAATGGACATATTGAACCAAGAGCTGAATTTACAGGTTACAGCTCTCAGCAAGGGAGCCTCACAGGAGGAGAGTTCAGGTACAAAGGTCAGCACGCCCGAAACGTGGCCCACACACGTTTTTGTCCATAAAATGGCTCTGCATCCAAATTCCCGAAACGTGCTCTTTTTCGCCTGGAGCTATGACTCATAAAAAGTACGTGGCTCAGTGGCAGCACTCACGCCTGAGTCAGAAGGTCGTGGGTTCAAGTCCCACTCCAGAGACTTGAGCACATAATCCAGGTTGACGCTCCCAGTGCAGTACTGAGGGAGTGCTGCACTGTCGGAGGTGCCGTCTTTCAGATGAGACATTAAACAGAGGCCGTCTGCCCTCTCAGGTGGACGTAAAAGATCCTATAGCACTATTTCGAAGAAGAGCCGGGGAGTTCTCCCCGGTATCCTAGCCAATATTTATTGACCATCACCTACAACACATGATCTGGTCATTTATCTCATTTATGTGATCTTGCTGTGCACAAATTGGCTGCCACGTTTCCTGCATTACAACAATGACTACACTTTGAAAAGTACTTCGTTGGCTGTAAAACGCTTTGGGACGTCCTGAGAACATGAAAGGTGCAATATAAATGAAAGTCTTTCTTTCTTGTTTTAATATCTGTTCACCAACCTCACTGCTGCATATTCACTGACCCTCAACAGGCCCGATTTTTACAATCTGACTCAAAACAGAAGCTGGTTTCTGAGCAGAAGAAGCTCAGCGTCCAACTCCAAAAGCCTCCCACCTTCTCCAAAGAAGTATCAAAAAGAAGACTGCAGCCCCCTGCCTCCTCCTCCTCCCTGCGTCAGCCTGTGGTGTAGTGTTACTGAGGCACCTCAGCAACTACCCACTCCTACCACAGGCAGCTATTGTACTGTTAACCCCACCACACTGCGTGGCTCTTAATTGAAAGGAAATGAGGACTTGCATTCCCGCCTCCGACATCACTGCTTGAGGCCAAGAAGCAACAGGAAGGCATTTTTTTTTTAGGTGCAATCAGGGCAGTTTTGGGGGTGAAACTAGTCTGTGCCAACTGGACTGGAAAGGAAATCGGACAAAGTGTAAACGGGGCCGGGGTGTAAATCGGGACGGGGGTGTAAATCGGGACGGGGGTGTAAATCGGGACGGGGGTGTAAATCGGGACGGGGGTGTAAATCGGGACCGGGGGTTTATATCGGGACGGGGGTGTAAATCGGGACGGGGGTGTAAATCGGGACGGGGGTGTAAATCGGGACGGGGGTGTAAATCGGGACGGGGGTGTAAATCGGGACCGGGGGTTTAAATCGGGACGGGGGTTTAAATCGGGACGGGGGGTTTATATCGGGACGGGGGGTTTATATCGGGACGGGGGGTTTATATCGGGACGGGGGTGTAAATCGGGACGGGGGTGTAAATCGGGACGGGGGTGTAAATCGGGACGGGGGTGTAAATCGGGACGGGGGTGTAAATCGGGACGGGGGTGTAAATCGGGACGGGGGTGTAAATCGGGACGGGGGTGTAAATCGGGACGGGGGTGTAAATCAGGACGGGGGTGTAAATCGGGACGGGGGTGTAAATCGGGACGGGGGTGTAAATCGGGACGGGGGTGTAAATCGGGACGGGGGTGTAAATCGGGACTGCCGATTCGCTCCGAGCCCGTTTCACGCTACGGTGAAGACCAATTTCACCCTTTTTGTCTTTGAGAGAAAGAGAGATGAGGACAACCAGAGAAACGGAGAAATGGGCAAAAGAAGACACAGAGAATGTGACAGACAGACGGACAGACAGACAGAGACTGAAAGTGAGACACACACACAGACATGCATACAGACAAACACTAAGGGACGGATAAAGAGGCTGAGAGAAAGAGGAATGGCATCAAAATGTATCCTTGCATCACTTTGTTGTGAGATGATCCCAATGAAACTAACACATAAACTTTCTGCCTCACCAAAAGAAATAATAAGTATGCCAAATACTTTTTTTTAAGGTGTCAGCCTTGGCTCAGTCTTGCCTCTGAGTCAAGAAACGTGGCAGCCAATTTGCACACAGCTAGGTCCCACAAACAGCAATGAAATAAATGACCAGGTCATCTGTTTTAGGTGTTGTTTGAGGGATAAATGTTGGCCAGGTTGTTAATTGTATCCATGTGATTTATATCAATTAGTGTTAACTGTATTCAGATGGTGCCAATCAATTGGAGACTCTCCTGCATCCATTTATAAGAGAGCTGACCTTGGGTGTGGGTTATGTTGATCTCTGGGAATAAAGGCTTGGAAGCAACTGAAAAAAAAATTAAACTTTATATATACACACAGGTTACCAAGGAGAACGCTCCTGCTCTGCTTCGAAATAGTGCCACAGCATCTTTTATGTCCACCTGGGAGGGCCGACAGGGCCTCGGTTTAACGTCTCATCCAAAAGACAGCACCCCCTCAGTACTGTACTGGAGTGTCAGCCTTGATCAACTCAAGTTTCTGGAGTGGGACTTGAACCCACAACTTTCTGACTCAGAGGCGAGAGTGCTACCAACTGATCCGCAGTTTACAAAGAATGAGTGAGAGTAAGAGATGGTGCGGTGAGTCATAATTTCACCGCATTGAGGATGCAGAGGGGAGAAATTAATTTTGTTATTTTTGACGGTTATACCTCGATCCTTTTCAGGCACTGCAAGAGTAATCAGTCATTATTTCAACACCTGGGGAAATAAATACCATTATGCTTTTGTGCTTTCTATAATGGGCAATCCGAGACCATTCGGACGGTGTCCAAACCAACATTAACCAATCCACATTAAATTCACGGGACCTTAATTGGCCTCAGACCTCGAGCTCAGTGTCTGCTCACACGTGCACAGGTCGATGAGCCTGCGCAGTGACATCATGGCGGCACGTCAAGAATCGAACGGAACTGGGAAACAAGATGGGGGGGAAAAAAATCTGAAAGTGGTCCTCAGAATACAGGAGCACTTATCATTTGTACGGATCCAGTTCACTCTCTGCAGCCACAGTCTCACATCTTCACTGGCATCTGGAATGTGTGAGAAATTTGAACCGCTCTGTTTTTCGATTGCTGGTGTGACTGGAGCATTATATCTAGAAAGCTCAGACTCGTGTTTTGGAGTCCTGTTTCTTAAAGCTCTGCTTGAAGCCCCCTGCTCCCTGTGGCTATATAATTAACTTACAGGCAGGTCTCAACGACTATGTCCTGAACTCTGGTATATCCAGCTGCCTTTCATTATCTCTACCACACAGCCATCAGAGCGCACCCAGCATCCCTCCATTGTACAGAGAGAGTCACCGACTCAAACTCAAAGCCAAGGGTCTGTCATCCCTTCAGGCCGTTTCTCATGAGGCATCTGTTCATAGAATCGTACAGCGCAGAAGGAGGCCGTTCAGCCCATCGTGCCTGTGCCATCTCTTTGAAAGAGCTATCCAATTAGTCCCATTTCCCCTGCACTTTCCCCATAGCCCTGAAAACTTTTCCTTTTCAAGTATTTATCCAATTCCCTTTTGAAAGTTATTATTGAATCTGTTTCCACCACCCTATCAGGCAGTGCATTCCAGAACATAACAACTCACTGCGTAAAAAAATGTCTCCTCATCTTCCGACTGGTTCTTTTGACAATAATCTTAAATCTGTGTCCTCTGGTTACCGACCCTCCTGCCAGTGGAAACAGTTTCTCCCTATTTACTCTATCAAAACCCCTAGACAGCTGAAGGCACGGCCACCAATGGTGGAGTGATTAAAATTGGGGATGCACAAGAAGCAAGAATTGGAAGAGTGCAGAGATCTCGGAGGGTTGTAGGGCTGGAGGAGGTTACAGAGATAGGGAGGGTGAGGCCATGGAGGGATTTGAACACAAGGATGAGAATTTTAAAATCGAGGTGTTGTCAGACCGGAAGCCAACATAGGTCAGCGAGCACAGGGATGATGGGTGAACGGGACTTGTTAGGTACGAGTTAGAATAGCTTTGGATGAGCTCAAGTTTAGGAAGGGTGGAAATAGGAGACCTGCCAGGAGAGCATTGTAAATGTAATTATTAGAGGGCCTGGAAACAGGTAACCTGAAAGTGAGACATGCAGGTACCCTTCAACAGCATCCCCACCTTCTCCCCCCACCTCCCAATTTGGGAAAAAGTGAGCAATGGGGAGGAGAAAAGAGAACAGAGAGAAAAATAATGAGGAGAACTAAAAGGCCATGAATTTGAGGAATTTCACTGAAGATATTAAGGAGGTTTAATCCCAATCGCACTGGGCTGTGGGGCACTTATTTTGTGGAGGACACAGTGTAAATGCTTTACAAGTCCACGGTCAAGCTCTTTCATTTGGAGCTGTTGAAGCACACTCGTATTTAGCTCCTTGAGCACTAACCTGCTAATTTGCAGCATGATTATCCCCTCCAAACACGTGCTTTACCACGCATGATAGCCTGAAGCAAACGGCTACAGGTTCAAAGAGTAGGACGGTGGGATTTTGAGACTGGTCAATAATTTTGAGACTAAGGGGTGGAATTACACTGCATCTTTAGAAGGAGGCAGTCTCACTCCACTTCACTCTGGAATTAGGTCACACTCTAATTCGGATTTTCAGTACATCTTTAGGAGACGAGAGTCTCACTCCCCCTTCTCTTGTGAGAAGCCTCTGACCTGGGCAATCACTTGATCCCTTAGCTGCGGAGTGATGCGTGGCTCGTGGTGAATTAGGAATAATGAAATTGTAAACTGAGTATTAAGATCAGGTTTACTATTTGCTGGGAGTACTACTACGGTAGTGTAGGGGTTATGTTACTGGACCAATAATCCAGAGGCTTGGACTAATAATCCAGAAAACATAAGCTCAAATCCCAGGGCAGTTTGAATTCAGTTTATTAAAAAATCTGGAAATAAAAAGCTGGTCTCAGTAAAAGTGACCTTAAAGATGTCGGATTCTTGTAAAAACCCAATTGGTTCAGTAATGGGAAGGAAACCTGCTGTCCTTACCCGGTCTGGCCTATATGTGACTCCAGTCCCCACACCAAAGCGGTTGATCCTTAACTGCCCTCTGAAGTGGCCTAGCAGCACTTGGTTCAAGAAGTGGAGATGCCGGTGATGGATTGGGGTTGACAATTGTAAACAATTTTACAACACCAAGTTATAGTCCAACAATTTTATTTTTAATCCCACAAGCTTTCGGAGGCTTCCCCCTTCCTCAGGTGGTGTGGAAATGACCTGAGGAAGGGGGAAGCCTCCGAAAGCTTGTGGGATTAAAAATAAAATTGTTGGACTATAACTTGGTGTTGTAAAATTGTTTACAATTGGTTCAAGAAGACCACCCACCACCTGAGGGTAATTAGGGATGAGCAATAAATGCCGGCCTTGCCAGCGACACCCACATCCCGAGAATGAATAATAAAGAGCTCCCACTTCGAGTGAAGATCACATCCTACGTGCTGCTCACATCTAGTAGGACCAGGAAAGAAATTGCGAGGGACTCCCGATGACTGTTGAACGCAGGAGCCTTGCCTCATGCCCTCCAAGCAGCAGTCAGCACTCCAAACCATTACAGAATTGCTCAAGGAGATCAGTGCTAGTTATTACAGCTTAAAAATAATAGGTTTCAACCAAGTTACCAGGCCTGAAATTGCAGGATAAGTGACACAGAAGAACATCTTTTAGGAGTAGAAGGATAATGCTATAGATTCAATTAGGGCCCAATTATAGTGCAGCTTTAGCACTGTAGCATGTTGGTCCCTGCTAAGGTTGCTGTATAGATATGGAGTCAGGTCAGCGATCTGGCAGCGCACTTTGGATCTGAAAGTTATAGTGTGCCTTATGTTACCGGTGGGTTTAGTTATAGTGTTCCTCAAGTTACCGGTTGGTTTAGTTATAGTGTTCCTCAAGTTACTGGTTGGTTTAGTTATAGTGTTCCTCAAGTTACCAGTCAGTTTAGTTTTACTGTGCCTTATGTTACCGGTCGGTTTAGTTATAATGTTCCTCAAGTTACCGGTCGGTTTAGTTTTACTGTGCCTTATGTTACCGGTTAGTTTAGTTATAGTGCGCCTTACATCACTGGTTAGTTTAGTTATAGTGTGCCTTACATTACCAGTTAGTTTAGTTATAGTGTGCCTTACATTACCGGTAAGGTTAGTTATAGTGTGCCTTATGTTACCGGTTAGTTTAGTTATAGTGTTCCTCATGTTACCAGTTAGGTTAGTTATAGTGCGCCTTACATTACCGGTTGGTTTAGTTATAGTGTTCCTCATGTTACTGGTTAGTTTAATTATAGTGTGCCTTGTACTGACATTAGCCTTACTGTTGCACCAAATGCTCCCTCTTGTGCCTCCATGAGAGATGAGTCTGCTGCCCACCGCTGAGTTCTTTATGATTTCTGCTGCATGGCTGGGGTCTAAATCACAGGAAATGGCTCCAGTCCCTGGGGGAGGGGGCAGCACTAATCACCCCTCTTTTGTTTCACTGTCTATAGCAAATTGCTTGCAGTGAGGGGCAGTGATGTTAATGTTATACTGGGGCTATTTAGTTTCCAAGGACAGGCAGCACCATGGCAACAGGGTGAGTGACTGACTGTAGGGAGAACATGCCTTCTCCTGGGATCGGACTGGACTGGCTCAGATGAGGCTGGTCATTTTTTCACTCAACTCATTAAACAGGTAGAATTAAACGTTTAAATAAAATGTGGACATTTAGCAGAGTTCCCGCACAATAGCCTATTTTGAAAACCTCTTTTTTCTCAAAATTGGGAAAATACATTGTTGGCCAGAAAGTGAGACTTAGAACAGTGGCTTATTTGTTTAAGAACTCCCACTAATGGGCACAGACCCACACCGCTCTGGATCTCTGGCCCAGAACTATATTTTTCACAGTTTTATCTTTTTTAATACATCTCTTAATTTACAGACATCTCTGTCCCTGGGAAGAAAGAAAAGAACCAACAAACGAGGAGGAGGGGAAAGCAGAACAGGCCCATCAAGCCTGTCTCGTCTAGATAATAGTGGGACCTCACACGCCGTTTGTTCGTCTCTTAACTACGCCGTAACCTGAGACAATGACAACAACAACTTGCATTTATATAGAGCCTTTAATGTAGTAAAATGTCCCAAGGCACTTCACGGGAGTGTTATCAGATACAATTTGACACCGACCCACGTAAGGAGCTATTAGGACAGGTGTCACCAAAAGCTTGGTCAAAGAGGTAGGTTTTAAGGAGCGTTTTAAAGGAGGAGAGAGAGGTAGAGAGGCGGAGAGGTTTCGGGAGGGAATTCTAGAACTTAGAGCCTATGCAGCTGAAGGCATGGCCACCAATGGTAGAGCGATGGAAATCGGGGATGAGCAAGAGGCCAGGGAGGCAGAAAAAAAACCTAAGGCCAATTCAGGAAAAAGTCTGGGAAATTCCTGTCCCACTCCTCAAGGAAATCCAGCAAAGCACCAGGAGCCTGCAGTTACCCTCGACTCTCATGCCACTCACAACTAAAGAACAACTTACCCTGGAAGCGTCCTCTCAGGAACTTATCAAGTTGCCTTTTAAGGGACTTTAGCGAATCCATACTGACGTTATGTCTCAGCAGTGACGACGCTTTGTGAAAAGATACATTTCCTGGAATCCAACCTATCTCCTTGTCTCAATTCATTTCAAACAACCTATCTAACTGGGCTGTATCCAGTAGCCTCATCTTTTAAAAACTTTTACTCATATGCCCTCTAAGTCTTGTATCTATAAAGTGCCTTATCAGTCCCTCAGGACATTCCCAAAGCACTTAATGACCCAATGACAGTCGTTTGAGCATGTAGTCACTGCGGTAATGTGGAGCAAATCACAGAGTCAGTGTGGAACAGAAACACCAGAGTGTTACCGGATTGAGGAAGTAACAAGCAACATGGATAAAGGGGGTCCTGTGGATGTGGTGTACTTAGATTTCCAGAAGGCATTTAACAAAGTGCCACATCAAAGGCTACTACACAAAATACGAGCTCATGGTGTAGAGGGTAACATATTAGCATGAATAAAGAATTGGTTAGCTAACAGGAAACAGAGAGTAGGCATAAATGGGTCATTTTCAGGTTGGCAAGATGTAACGAGTGAAGTGCCGCAGGGATCAGTGCTTGGGCCTCAACTATTTACAATCTATATCAATGACTTGGATGAAGGGACCGAATGTATGGTTGCTAAATTTGCTGATGACACAAAGGTAGGTAGGAAAGTAGGTTGTGAAGAGGACATAAGGAGTCTGCAAAGCGATAGATAGGTTCAGTGAGTGGGCAAAAAATTTGGCAGATGGAGTATAATATGGGAAAATGTGTATTTGTCCATTTTGGCAGGAGGAATAGGAAAGCAGTATATTATTTAAATGAAGAGAGATCGCAGAACTCTGAGGTACAGAGGGATCTGGGGGTCCTAGTACATGAATCACAAAAAGTTAGTATGCAGGTACAGCAAGTGATTAGGAAGGCAAATGGAATGTTGTCATTTATTGCAAGGGGAATGGAATATAAAAGTAGAGATGTTTTGCCACAGTTGTACAGGGCATTGATGAGACCACATCTAGAATACTGTGTGCAGTTTTGGTCTCCTTATTTGAGAAAGGACATAATTGCTTTAGAGACGGTTCAGAGAAGGTTCACTCGTCTGATTCCTGGGATGAGGGGTTATCTTATGAGGAAAGGTCGGACAAGTGGGCCTGTATACATTGGAGTTTAGAAGAATGTGAGGTGATCTTATTGAAACATATAAGATCCTGAGGGGACTTGAAGGGGTAGATGCTGAGAGGATGTTTCCCCTTGTGGGAGATGAGGAGAAATTTTTTCTATCAGAGGGTCATGAGTCTGTGGAACTCCCTTCCCCAGAGAGCGGTGGAGGCAGGGTCATTGAATATTTTTAAGGCTGAGATAGATAGATTCCTGATTAACAAGGGAGCCAATGGTTATAGTAGGTAGACGGGAAAGGAGGGTTGAGGTCACCATCAGATCAGCCATGATCTTATCAAATGGCAGAGCAGGTTCGAGGGGCCGAATGGCCTACTCCTGCTCTTAATTCGTATGTTATCTGGAAGGGGGCCATCTTCATTGTGTCCACTACATGCCAGAGTGACACCGGGCAGGGAATCCCCCTTTGAGAGCTCGCTCCTTTTATCCGGAACTTTCTTCAACTCTCAGGAGCGAATGAAACCAGATTTTTGCAGCTTTTTATCTTAGAAATCATACAGCATGGAAGGAGGCCATTCGGCCCATCAACTCTCTGCCGGCTCTATGCAAGAGTAATCCAGCTAGTCCCACTCTCCCTCACCCTATCCCCGTGGTCCTGCAAATTTTTTCCTTTCAAGTACTTATCCAATTCCCTTTCGGAGGCCATGATTGAATCTGCCTCCATCACCTCCTCGGGCAGTGCATTCCAGATCCTAACCACTCGCTGTGTATAAAAGTTTTTCCTCGTGTCATCTTCTTTTGCCAATCACCTTAAATCTATGTCCTCTGGTTCTTGACCCTTCCGCTGATGGGAACGGTTTCTCTCTATCTACTCTGTCTAGACCCTTCATGACTTTGGATCCTCTATCCAATCTCCTTGCAACTGTCTCTGTTCCAAGGAGAACAACCCCAGCTTCTCCAGTCTGTCCACATAACTAAAGTCCCTCATTCCTGGAATCATTCTGGTAAATCTCTTCTGCATCCTCTCCAGGGCCTTCGCATCTTTCATAAAGTGCGGCACCCAGAACTGGACACAATATTCCAGTTGTGGCCGAACCAGTGTTTTATAAAGGTGACTTCCATACTTTTGTACTCCATGCCTCTATTTATAAAGGTCCATCGCGTATTGTTTGGTGAACCAGGTGTTTTGTTTTCTCATTTTTCTTTCTCCAATTTCCTCACTTCCTTCTCTCCTCTCCTGAAGCGGTTGACTCTCACTGGAGTACATTAGCTCAGCAGTGGTCATTCCCCGACACCTTACTCAAATGGTCATTCTGCACGTGTGAGCCTAGTCAGTGAGTGTCAGCAGGATATTCAACTGTGGGAGTACTGGGGCTGAACCCGGTCCTACCCTCATCTGATGTACACAAGCACATGAATATACACACACAAATACACACGCTTACAGACACACACACAAATACACACACTAGCGCAAATACACACACGCGTACAAATACACACACGCATAAATACACAAGCTAAATATATACACACTAGCACAAATACACAAACGGACACAAATACGCACGCTAAAGTTATGTACAGACACGCACATATAAACAAATACACACGTGCAAATAAATACACAGCACAAACACACAAATGTGCACACGCACAAATACATACACATGTAGAAATGCACAAATACATACACATGTAGAAATGCACAAATACATACACATGTAGAAATGCACAAATACATACACATGTGCACACATTTCCAATGGGGGTCACTGTACAGTGATCGAGAGTCCTGGCTGATTTTCCCTTCTCTAGCTCAGGGGCACTGTAGACAATTGTAGTGTTCTATTTCGGTTCAGGCTAAGACCAGTCAATCCAGCACAGGCCGTGAATTGAGCCTGGGACCCTCCTGGGCTGTGCGGCTCAGACACACTAACTTCACCTTTGAGCCATGGGGAGCCACCAAGCATGAATGAATATTAATGGTCACACTGGATGGCTAACCCCTCTGTTCCCTATCTTATCACAGGTGACGTTCCACTCACAGCATGTTCGGGCAATTCTGGCCCGCAGCCCCTTTCCACTGAAGCAGCTACAGTAGAGGGGAGACGCCTGCTCTTTAGGAGCTGCGAGACCCTCAAACTCAATCCACATACAACATCCTGGGAAGACCAACTGCGAAGGAAACATAAGTGCCATGTTCAAATAGCCTGGATTAACCCCGTCCACAGGGAAACAGAGGGAAGATGAACCCAGCTCTCCCAACCTCCAGCCAAATCCCCCAGCAAAAAAAAAATAGATACACGAGATGTAACAGAGAAACAAATCCATGGATGAGTGGGGGAGTCTTGAACAAGGGGGCGTAACTTTAAAATTAGAGTTGTGCCGTTCAGGGGTGATGTCAGGAAGCACTTCTTCACACAAAGGGGAGTGGAAATCTGGAACTCTCTCCCCCCAAAAAATCTGTTGAGGCTGGGGGTCAACTGAAAATTTCAAAACTGAGATTAATCGATTTTTGTTAGGCAAGAATATTAAGGGATATGGAACCAAGGTGGGTAGTAGATGGAATTACAGATCAGCCATGATCTAATTGAATGGCGGATCAGGCTTGAGGGGCTGAATGGCCTACTCCTGTTCCTAGTCTTATGTTTCTATGACCAGCAGTTCACAGTCTAGAGATAAAGATTACTGAGTTAATTGAAACAGTCAAGTAATTGAGTGGAATATTATCCATCTCCTACCATGGCCCGAGGGATTTCCATTAGCTCGAAGTTTTCTCTTTGATTTAAAATTCTGAAGGCCAGTCTTCTATTAATTATCTACCCCATACTCCCCCACCCTTCACCCCCGGCAACATAAAACTGTCGCACCAAAAGTACAACTCCAACATGTGAAATGGAACAGATATGTTAAAGGTTTACTCACCGTATTGGCAACGGGGTCCTTGGAATCCCTGTGGGCAGTGACATAGCTGTGACATTCCCTCAGCGCACTGACCCCCATTAAAGCATACTCCGTAACTGCAAATGGCTGTAACACAGACAGAGGTCTCCCATTAGGCAAACACGGGCAAATCTGAACAGCACCCACTTCATTTTACAGCCGAGAATTGACCAAAACTGGCCTGGTTTCTGCCAATTACCTGTTTCTTTTCCCCCTAGGGCAGTTACAATTTCCACACTTGGTCCCAAATTCATGCTCGATTTCACCCCACAGGTCCTTTATCTCACCTTTATTGTGACCCTGCCTTATCTCCTCTCTTGTTCCTTCCCAGCTCTAATCCTCTGGCGTCTGCTCCTGCTGTCTTCCTCCTGACAGAATTCTGCCTCATCTCCACTTGCCTCTGTCGTGACTTCTGTTAGTCTCCTTTCTTGTCCCATTCCTATTGACATCCTGCCCAGTATCACTACTTCCAACCCCTCCCTTAGATCAGATTTGTAGTTGACGACCGTTTGCCAGTACCTGGGAAATGTCTAATGCTGCACGTCCTTGCGAATAAAACTCCGGCAGCACTGAACAAATTAAATTCATCATTTCATTTTTTTAAACAGGGTTTTGCTCAGAGTAACTTGATTGAAGGGTCAAGGCCCACAGTGCATCAACAAGGTGAAGGGTCAAGGCCCACAGCACCACCGGGGTGAAGGGTCAAAGTCCACAATGCAGGACCTCAACAAGGTTGGAAAGAATAAAATAGAAGAGAAGATTAACTAAATTACAAAGCAGGACTTTATGAAGGGAGTCGAAAAGATCCTGAGGGAAGAGGGCATCGGAGGTTTGTCAGTTAGCTCAGTGATGCATCATGAGTAACCATGGATCTCCCAGAATTTGCCCGATTGCCCTCAGGAATTGGGGAGGAATTTCCTGGCGTTTTTCCTGAAATTGGTCACAGGGGTTTTTTCTTGCCTCCCGAGGAGTTTGCATTTCTAGCAGGTGGGGAAGGCGGTGCAGGAGGTAGGAATGTCTTGTAAGGAAACGGTTAATTCTTTACATTAACTTTAGCTTTTAAGTGAGTTTTTGTTAGCAATGTTCAGTTAGCAAAAGGGATTCCAGTCAGATAGTGTTTTAGCTGATACGGAGAGGCCACAAAACTGTCTGTTAGCTCTAGCCTTGACAAGGCGCCTGCCATAGAGCTGGAAAATTAGGGTGTATGAGTCAAGTTATGGGGAGTTATTCTTGTTAAAACTGAAGTCGTTGCAGCTAGTTGGGTGAAGTAATACTTTGAAACATGCAGATTCTCACTTAGCAAGAGTGAAAGAAAGGTATAAGAAGAGGGGTGTTAGAATAGATACTTCAGAATTCGACAAGGCTTGGCCAGCCCATCCCCTTGAACTCGAAGCCTGTGATGCGGTGAATTCTCCAGCAATTTGTTTTAAGTGTCTCAAGTATGTGTATGTTTATGTTTAGTAACAGTTATCATTGTATATGTGCAGTTATTGGTAATAATAGTTATCATTGTATATGTGCAGTTATTGGTAATAATAGTTATCATTGTATGCTTAATTCCTATGAAAGCCAATAAATACCTTTGAACCCTATTATCCTGTGGGATGACTTATAAACCTGTAAGAACAGCCATTACCTAACAGTCTCAGAGATGGTGTAAACACGGACGCAGCTGGCAGTGTGCTCTCACACATCTTTTCTCGTGCACCAGTTGGCAGCACCAAGCTTGGGTTTCAAAGGCCAGCACAGCGTAGAAGCAAAAAAAGAGAAGAATGACAAGATGAGGAGCTCCGAAGTTTTGAGTCGCTGGGAAAGAACGTATTTGAGTGGGGGATTGTAGGGTGAGCCTTGATTCCAAGGACGTTGTGAGGAGGAGAAACTGTTCCCACTGGCAGGAGCGTCGGTAACCAGAGGACACAGATTTATGATAATTGGCAAAAGAACCAGAGGGGAGAGATGAGAAGAAATTTTTTTACGCTGCGATTTGTTATGTTCTGGAATGCACTGCCTGAAAGGGCGGTGGAAGCAGATTCAATAGTAAGTTTCAAAAGGGAATTGGATAAATACTGGAAGGGGAAAGAAATTGCGGGGCTATGGGGAAAGAGCAGGGGAGTGGGACTAATCTTTCAAAGAGCCGGCTCAGGCATGATGGGCCAAATGGCCTCTTTCCATGCTGTAAGATTCTATGTGCAGGACAGGAGGATCTGCAGCCTAGGAGGGACAAGAGGGGAAAGTCAGGCTGACCACCAGAGTGCTGGAGGCTGAAGGTGAGAGAGAGGGATCACCTATCGGACGACAAGCTTCATCTTACATTTGCCCAGGAGTACGAGAGACGCTTCGGAAAACCTTCCTCAGAAACGGCACCACCAGACTTCTACCTACCTGCCCTTTTAGGGAAACATAAATCATTTCAAAACAATGATGTTTCCAATTACAGTCTGATCTGCTATGGCCAAAATATCTCATCATATCAAAGACCGCTCGTATTTTTCTCACTTCAGAACCCTGCGTTCATCTGACTGAATCACTGTCAATAAATCATTCGGTGGAACTTTGGCTGTTTTTAGCAGCTGACCTGTTCCATCTCCATATTACAAGGTCAATCCCCTGACGATGTTCGGCACAGTTAATGGAGGAGGCTTTGTTTCTGTTTCCCAATAAAACATACAATTTGCACTAAAATAGCAGCATATAGTAAGACAGGCTGAAATCTTACACTGTCAAAAGCTACTCCAAACCATTGGCTTAGAAAACATTTATGCTTTGAACACCAAGGCAGTATTTCTACAACGAGAACAGGAACTGAAATCCACTTTGAAACTACAGTTGTTTTTAATGGAGGGCGATGATTGCATCTGTGGAGCAAAGGGGCATCACTGTCCCGTCAAACACTCCCAGCACAGGTTAGATACAGAGTAAAACTCCCTCTACACTGTCCCGTCAAACATTCCCAGCACAGGTTAGATACAGAGTAAAACTCCCTCTACACTGTCCCGTCAAACATTCCCAGCACAGGTTAGATACAGAGTAAAGCTCCCTCTACACTGTCCCGTCAAACATTCCCAGCACAGGTTAGATACAGAGTAAAACTCCCTCTACACTGTCCCGTCAAACACTCCCCAGCACAGGTTAGATACAGAGTAAAACTCCCTCTACACTGTCCCGTCAAACATTCCCAGCACAGGTTAGATACAGAGTAAAGCTCCCTCTACACTGTCCCATCAAACACTCCCCAGGCAGGTACAGCACGGGTTAGATACAGAGTAAAGCTCCCTCTACTCTGTCCCATCAAACACTCCCAGGGCAGGTTCAGCATGGGTTAGATACAGAGTAAAGCTCCCTCTACACTGTCTCATCAAACACTCCCAGGGCAGCAGCAATCAGAAATGGGAACTACGATCAATCTTTTTCCCTCTTCCCCCAGGGGTGTTAAGGCCAATTGTAGCACGCCTACTCCTGCCCTAACTGAGATCATCTAACTCAGCACAGACCAGGGATCAAAGCCAGGACTTTCCTGGTCTGTACTACTTTACTCAGTTTATAAGGCTTCTAAACTCCGCTGCCAAGACCTGTTGCTCTTTTCCTTTGTATTTTTAAGCCGTTCTGACGGAGAGGCAAGGGGTCATTTTCCGACTCTGAGCTCCAGGCGGGCGAGGCTCCCCCCCTGGTAGCACAAAGTTGTGAAAGTTCTCCCGAATTGTGTTACAATGATGATATAACTTGCGGGATCCTCTCATCGAGACAGGTAGCATGCAGCTCGCTATCAATCAGAGTCCTGCTGTACAGACTTGGAGCAGATTTCAAAGGCATCTCGATGCACAAGGCGCATTCCTGAATGGGTTGGCAGTCACACTGTTGAGTATTAAATCTGTAGCAGATGGTAGTCAGTCAGTTACCATCACCACCTGGCAACTGAGCCTCCAAGTACAAATAAATCAACTTTTATACCACACATTAAGGTCGCACATTTGCCCTGCATATTTGAACTGGACAGCTATATTGCACAGTTATGCTCTATGCCTGGTACAACAACAACAACTTGCATTTATATAGCACCTTTAACTAGGAAAAACATCCCAAGGCGCTTCACAGGAATGTTATCGGACAAAATTTCACTCCGAGCCACATACATAGAATTACTTAGAATGTACAGCACAGAAACAGGTCATTTGGCCCAACTGATCTATGCCAGGATTTATGCTCCACACGAGCCTTCTCCCACCCTATTTCATCTCAACCTATCAGCATAACCTTCTATCCCCTTTTTCCTCATGTCTTTACCTAGCTTTCCCTTAAATGCGTAAAGAAATATTAGGACAGGTGACCAAAAGCTACGGCAAAGAGGTAGGGTTTGAGAAGCATCTTAAAGGAGGAGAGAGAGGTGGAGAGGTTTAGGGAGGGAATTCTAGAGCTTAGGACCTGGGCAGCTGAAGGCACGGCCGCCAATGTAGGTGCAAAAAAAAAAATCGGAGATGTGCAAGAGGACAGAATTGGAGGAGCACAGAGATCTCAGTGGATTGTAGGGCTGGAGGAGGTTACAGAGATAGGGAGGGACGAGGCCCTGGAGGGATTTGAACATAAGGATGAGAATTTTAGAATCGAGGTGTTGCCGGACTGGGAGCCAATGTAGGTCAGTGAGCACAGGGGTGATGGGTGAACAGTGTCGTATAACTACACACATAAATGCAGACATGTGTGCACGCACACACACCACACACACACACACACACACACACACACACACACAGAGGTAAACAGTGTTTAAACTGTTTCAAATTTAAACTTAAATTGCATAAACTTGGCTTGTATTCTCTTGAGTATGGAAGATTGACGGGTGATCTGATCGAGATGTTCAAAATGTTCAAAGGATTCGATAGGCTAGATACGGAGAAACTATTTCCTCTGGTGGGGGAATCAAGAATGAGGGGACATAATCTTAAAATTAGAGATTAGAGACAGGCGATATGCCCGTGAGGGGCTGCATGCCCCATTATCCAGCCCTTAACAAGCCACCATGGCATTTATTTCCTCGCACTGGGTTGATTTTACGAGTCACCCACCAGCGGTGGATATCAGGATATCACGGGCAGCGCTTGCCCCCGATGACAGAGCCAGTGATGGCCTCCACCTACCCGAGGACACGGCCTGGAGACAGGCGAGTGAGGCTCTCACCCCCCCAGAGAGAAGTGACGGCAGGTGGAGCGAAGGGCAAGGCCAGGGTCTAAGGGCTTTCCTGCCCCCTCCCCTTATGCATACCTAGAATTAATCTACTGCCATTTAAAAATGTATTTTCCCACTTGCCTGGCTACAGCACAAAATATCAGAAGTGTTCGCCCGCAGTGCGAAAGATGCAGGAACAGAGGTATCTTTATTGTCAGTAGATGTCACTCAGCAGGGCCGTGGGGCATGTGCATGTTGCGGTATGTGACTGTAGTCAATTGGATTTATGGCTAGTTTAATGGATTGTACCCTTGGGTCCAATAGAGCTGGACAGATTTACTGCAGTGGGCTTCATGTAGTGTGGCATCGAGTGCAGCATGGGGATCTGGACTTTACCGGCATTAGACTATTATCACTTCTTGCTGCTTATTTCAGAGAGGGAGTTGATGAGAGCTGTGTTTTAATTCATTTAATTTGCTTTTTTCTCCCTAGCTCTAGTCTGATTTTCTTCCCCATCCCCTCCATCTTTTTCTCATTTTCTCCCAAAGGCACTGGCTAATGCTGCAGTACAATTCCAGGCTGGCACCTCACCCTCTCGTACCTCAGCCTCTGACACCTTACCCTCTGGCACCTCGCCGTCTCGTACCTCACCCTCTCGCACCTCGCCCACTGGTACCACCTCGCTCTCTTGTACCTCGCCCCTCGTACCTTGCCCTCCCGCACCTCGCCCGCTGGTACCTCCCCCTCCGGTACCTCAGCCTCCGGTACCTCGCCCTCCAGTGCCTCGCCCCACAAATCAGTAATTTCACAACTTGCCATGGTGGGATTTGAACTCACTGTGGGTTACTCATCCAGTACCACAACCAGTAGGCTACTGTTGCCATGGTGAGTACAGCAGCCATGCTGCCCTCACTCGTCATCCACACATGTTCCAGCAGGAGTCGCTAGATAGCGATCAAGAACAGTTTATCTTGTCCCTTAGCTCAAGGGGCACTGTAACAACCCAATTGGTGTCTGGGCTTCAGACCAGCACAGGTTGGGGCCTGGGGCAATCATGGTCTGTGTGACTCACTGCATTTACACACTGAGTTACAGAGGGGCTGCGTTGTGGGAGGAGGGGAGCCAGCAATTTGCTCTTGGCCTCCACCAAGACAACTGTGTAACAGGCTAACTGTCCCTAACCTCAGCAACATGTAACAGTCAGCTTAACCCATCCCAGGCAGGGTTAAAGTTTAAGTTTATGGAGGGTGGGGGGGGAAAGGAAGAGAGGAATTTGCTCTTTCCCCATCATGGACTCACTTTTCCTTTGGCATTTGAGACCCTCATTAACATTTCAGCACGAAATAAAAAATGTTAAGTTTTTTTTCATATAAAGTTCATGCAACGACTGCTGCGAATTAAGGAATTTGCTTTGGTTTCTTTGCATTTGTTTAATTCCACTATGCAATGTTCGTGGTAGAAATGTTCGGGAAATCAGTTTCCCAGATGTGGAGTGACAGGAAACATATGTGCTCGGAAATCTGCTAATGACACTGAAGACTCAAAAGAAGTCCCAGGGATGCTTAAATTTCTACACCTCCACATTTTGCCCTGGGACCCCTCTTGAGGCATGTTCATACAAACCCCTTCTGCTACAGCGTTAATGAATTACAGACTGTCCACAGGTTGCTTTGCTCACTAATAAAGCAACATTTGCCATTGTTCTTAGTGTAGTGTACTGTCCTAATGAGGCCTGGTGCTGTAGTGAATGCTGATCGGGTAAAGCACAAAGCCTGGAATGTGAGGGGGCGTTGTGTCCTCCTGTGGTATTTTCTGTGTGTTTTTAAAGCGGTTTTTGGGTGAATGTTATGTTCTTTGAGGTGAGGGATGTCAGCGCTGGGGAATCGAACACTTCCCTAATTTTTTTTTAGCAGTCAGTTTCAAAATCAAACATTGCTGGGTCAATGATGGAGTGGGTTAGATCCGGAATAAAGCTCTGCTAGATCAGGGATGGAATGGGTTAGATCTGCAATTAAATTTGCCTTGACATTGCCACTCCTGAAAATCCTCAGGCAAGCGTTTCTCCATTTTGCAACGCGATAACTCACAGTTATGGGTTTGATCCCCGCGCTAGCTCACGATCTAGAACAAACCCTTCCTCATCATTGAAACCCCGACAATCACCCTCATGGCCCTTTCCCGAATCTTCGCTGATACACCAACATGCTTCTGAAGGTTAAGGGCCGAACATTCCTTACAAACAGTCCAAATATGATCCAATCGGCGAGTAGGGGAGAGTTAAAATAACACCTCCTCCACATGTGGGAGATACAGAAACCAAACCAAACATGCGAGTAATATTTATTGGGTTGGATTATGTGTGTTCTGGCGGTCGAAAGAGGAACAGACCGAGTGCCAGGTGGACCTTTACGGAGAAACATTCTAAACTCGCAGAAAGTTTCAGTGACACCAGTTGACGCAGCCTGGGGACTGAGGAAAAGCAGAAATCTAAATGTAGCACTGGAGTCTTAAGGAATGATGTCAGATACAAGCTCCTATTTAAAACATCTGTAGGTTTCATCTGTGAAAAGAACGCATGTATTTTTTTTGAGTTTTACAAGAGAAAGCCCATCATCTGTAGATGTTCCATCTCTCACCTCCAGCCCCCCACCCTCCCCCCCTTCCTGTGGAGTCGATTTAGTAGATTCTGGCCAACAAGACACCAGGAGCACTGCGCACAGCTTAAATTGCATGTCATCCAAACAAGGAGCTGTCCTTGCCAGATGCTGCAAGGCCAGCTCATGAATATCATTATTGTGCACTCCCTGTATTGCTCGAGCCTTATGCTCGAGAGATGAAGGGGGGGGGGGGGGGGGTCCCACCCAATATCATGAGCATTGCAGCTCTTAAAGGGGCTGCAGCTCAGAATTAAAGGGATGCCACCTGAAGACGAGGCACATTGCCGCATATGGGGGTAAAAAAATGTTTATAAGATGATTTTGAACCAGAAGTAAGCATCGGGAGAAGCTGTATGTGGGGGAGAGACTTCCAGGAACAGAAGAACATGTAGGGGCATGAAATGGAGCCTATGGGTAAGTGGTGGAGCAGTGCTTCCCTAAGGCCCTGTTTGACGGCTGGTGAAGTAGACAGCCTGCTGCATGAGGTGGGTCCAAGAAGGGGTGGCCCTGTTTGGAACTCCAAGGCATCGTACCTGGCAGGAGATGGCAGAAAAGCTGTCTACCTGCAGATGTGGGACGAGGGTGACATACTTTTAGGAATTTTGGCATGGTAAGACTACCCAACAGTACCATGTACCAGGTAGAGCTATCGCTCTTCAATCTGTTCTACATTTACTGCTTGCATTGCATCTCAGTGCTACCCATACTTCAACAAGGCACACAGTCAAAGTGCAACATACTCTTCAATACCTTGCCACACCATGGGATTCAAACACCAAAGCATTGCAACACCAACATGGAAACTTACTGATGTCTAGGACGGGCTTCAGGTTGGGCACATGGTAGCCTTCGATGACCCATATACTGTGGGGACTGAACCAGTGGTGGCATTTGGCAGCCATGTCATGCTCTTCAATGGGATAGGAGAGGAAAGTGCTGTCCATGCTGCATCCGACACCTGTTTCATCCAAGTGTTGGCAACACATTAAGTATTATTGCAGTGCCAGCTAGGAATAAGCCACGGGCATAACACTTGACGGCAGCCTCGCCAATCACTGGCAGTGCTGCACCAATGTTGCAAGTTGGTTGCCGGTGTCCTTGCTACAGATAGCAAAGCTCTGCCTTGTTGACTGAGACCAAGTGGAGGCCAGCGTCTTCCATCACTGGCCAGAAGGCACGTCAAGGTCTGCGCCAAGTGCACATAATCTAGTGCAGTACTGAGGGAGCGCTGCACGTTTTTCAGATGAGACATTAAACTGAGGCGCTTTCTGGCCTCTCAGATGGATATAAAAGATTCCATGGCACTATTCGAAGAGCAGAGGAGTTCCCCAGTGTCCTGGCCCATACTTATCCCTCAGCTGACACCTAAAACAGATGATCCAGTCATTTATTTAATTTCTGTTTGTGGGATCTTGCTGTGCGCAAATTCGCTGCCGTGTTTTCTACATTACAACAGTGACTACACTTCAAAAATACTTCATTGGCTGTAAAGCGCTTCAGGATTTCCTGAGGTCATGACAGGTGCTATATGAATGCAAGTTCTTTCTTATCTTTATCTCCTTGACCTAATTTCTCACAAACTCATTTACAAAACTTCAATGAGGAAACAAAAACCTGGTAAAGCATGCAAATCTCTGCTCAGTAAATGCACCAACCGTTGTGGGACTATCTTATATTTATGACCTCCAGTTTTGGACTCCCCCACAAGTGGAAACATTTTCTCTACGTCTACCCTATCAAACATTTTCATTGTCTTAAAGACCTCTTTGTTTGCCTTATATATAGCCTTATTAACCTGCATTGCTACTTTTAGTGATTTGTGTATCTGTACCCCTCAGTCTTCTCTTTTCTAGAGAAAAGAACCCTCGCCTGTTTCGCCTTTCCTGATAAGTATATCCTCTCAGTTATGGTATCATCCTTGTAAATCTTTTTTGCACCTTCTCCAATGCCTCTATATCATTTTTACAATATGGAGGCCAGAACTGTTCACAATACTCCAAAAGTGGTCTAACCAAAGTTCTATACAAATTTAACTTAACTTCTTTGCATTTCAATTCTATCCCTCTAGAAATGAACCCCAGTGCTTGGTTTGCCTTTTTTATGGCCTTATTAACCTGCGTTGCTACTTTTAGTGATTTGTGAATCTGTACCCCGAGATCCCTTTGCTCCTCTACCCCATTTAGAATCATTTTATCCAAGCAGCACGTGGCCTCCATATTCTTCCTACTAAAATATACCATCTCACACTTATCTACATCGAAATTCATTTGCCACTGTTCAATAACACCCACAGTAAGGAGGGTAATGTAAAGCACGAGAGTAACTTTTTCTGCTCTTGTTTTATATCCTGTAACATTAGTGCAATGTAAGCCACACCCCCCCCCTTCCCCAACTGCCTAATGTAATGTGATAGGACAAACTCACAGCTGTTGGGCATGCAGCTTCTATTTGGCAGATGCTGGCCAAGGTCTCTAATGTGGGAAGCTGCTCATTGAAACCCTGCCACATCAATGCCAGAACATCCCTGCCTTTATTGGCACAGTGATGATGCAAACATCTCCTGCCGGTGATGGGCATCCATACTAGGAGCAGCACAGTTGTGCTGCCAAGGGAAAGCCCACCTTGCAGCATAGGTGCTTGTAAGGGGGCGACACAATTTCTTTTGGCATGGGTTATATCCCCTTAACCACCCTGCTCCAAATCCTGATCTCCTCCCCACCCCCCCCACCCCACCACCAACTCTTTACATGCACGTCTGCCCTGCAGCAGCTTACGAACGCTGAAGTTCAAGATGGTTAGTGAACTCACTCAGAGACTCGGACAGTCTCTATGCACTGGCAGGGTGACAGGGCACTGCCAAATAAAGGTGTATCTGAAACTGAGGAGCATAGTTTATTATACTGGCAGGTTATTCTGCATGTAATATATACTGATCCTACTAATACGCATCATGTATATACAGGGCTTGTGTTATTGTCTGTAGACTGTCTTATGCACCTGCATTAAAAAAGCACAGACAGAAGTTTGGTACAAATGTGTTAAGCTTTAAAACCCAAACAGAACTGATTGGAAAGTATACCCTTGTGTTGTTATTCTCGATGAAACACACATTATGCTGTTCTATATGTAACACACAGGGATAAAGTTCCTGCACTCGCTAATTTTAACAAAAAGTCTGATGTTCACTTTATCCTTTTGCTGATTTTCCCACTAACATTAGCACGTGGAGGAATTTTGCCCCCAACACTCTGTTCTCCTGTTTCTCTGGAGTTACTGCTGGTCATATGAGAAAGAAAGAGAGAACCCATATTTGTTCAATGCCTTTCGCACCCACAGGATGGCCCAAGTTGCTTCACCTGTCAGTGAATTACTTTTGATGTGCAGTGACTGTTGTTATGTAGGCAAACATGGCAGCCAATTTACACACAGCAAGAACTGAGGGATAAATGTTGGCCAGGACATCGGGTGAACTCTCCTGCTCTTCGTCAAATAGTGTCATGAGATTTTTTTTTTTACATTCACTTGGACAGGGCCTCAGTTTAACATCCGACAGAGGGCACCTCCGACAGTGCAGCACCCCCTCAGTACTGCACTGGAGTGTCAGCTTATGTTACCTGCTAAAGTGTCTGGAGTGAGGCTTGAACCCACAACATCTCATCTGAAAGATGGCACTTCTGACAATGCAGCACTCTCTCAGTACTGCACTGAGATGTCAGCCTGGATAATGGGCTGATGTCCTGGAATGGGACCTGTACCCACGACCTTCTGGCTCAGAGCTGAGAGCACTACCAACTGAGCCAAGGATAGATCTCATTAAGTACTCACCCATTACAATCACAGCAGTAATTTCTGGGCTAGTATAGCATGTGCTGGACTATTTTTATGATATATGTCGCATATGGCAGTTTCCATACAAAATATGCTCCGGTGTATTCCATAATATACACCATATTCAATATATGGTGAATGTGTTGCTCTGGTGATGGGTCTATACCCAAATCATTAACTTGTATTTTCTCTTTACAAACCTGCTGTGTATTTTCAGCATTTTCTGTTTTTAAACTGCCCTGCCCCCAGTATGCCGAATACTCCCAAATACCTCAACATGAACCCTTTGTCTCTTGTTGGAGTGCACAATGGAAGGATTAGTTGAGTATGTCGAAGCACTAGGAAACCATCCAACCCCTGCCCTGGGAGTATTCCCAATCCATGTATTCTCAACACAAATCCACTGAGACTGCACCGGGTGGAGCCTCAATGAGGAAGGAATATAAATAGGCCATGTCAGGAAAGATTATATCCCTGGTGGCCACGTAAAACAGGCGTTAGGCTCCTTGCATGTGTTAATGAGGGGCCTGATGCGTGTTTTAGGATCCCTCTGCCAAATTGGGCTGCCCTGAGCAGAGCCAGCTCTGTTCAGCTTTTCCTGTGGTGGATGAGGCCTATCCAGTGGCCACCATCACCAAAGTAAGTCCTGCTTGATGTTGAGCCAGGAGAAGCACGCTCCAGGCTCCACAGTGCTCCTGAGAGCTTGCTCCCCCCCCCCCAACCTAGTTGTCCTTCCCCCGGGGTTTATGAGGGCCACTGCCAGCGAGGCAGGAGGCCCAAAATTAATCCCCAAGGACAGGTGCTGGCAGCTTGCCCAAAGCATTGAAATGAGGCCCCCCAAAACCAGGCCGTAACCAATTTCTACTCCTTAAAAATGCACTCATCTGAAACTCTTCTGTGTGCTGTTTTAGTGGAGCCATTAACCCACTCACTTTAAATGGGTTTAACATAGCCATTAAAATAATGAATGAAAGAATTTGAGGTTATTTGGCAAAAGAAGCAGAAGGGGGAGATGAGAAGGCCTTTTTTCTTTAAAACGCAGCAAGTTGTAATGATCTGGAATGCACTGCCTGAAAGGGAGGTGGAAGCAGATTCAAAAGGGAATTGGATAAATACTTGAAGGGCAAACATATGAAGAGCTATGGGGAAAGAACAGGGGAATGGGACTAATTGGATAGCTCTTTCAAAGAGCTGGCACCGGCACGATGGGCTGATCGGCCTCCTTCTATGAATCATTCTATGAATTTCAGATGAATGCATTATGTGCCGGGAAGTTATTGTCCCACATTTCGAGGCCAGAAAGATTTAAGAGGAGATTTTACGACATTGCCGTCCTTGTGTGCAGCTTCAGTTATTGAGAGTGCTTATTGGGAATGTGGGCGCAGAAGTCACTGGTCCCTGTGGAAAATCCCTCAGGATTTACTGACTTCCGCACCCAAATTCTGAATATTTGGACCTCCAGCGGCTGCAGCACAAACTCATACAATGACTCTCTAAAGTGTAACATGAGTGAGATACTGGCAGTTGTTGGTGATAATATTCCAATAATACTCCGCCACCCATGTACCTTCTCCTTTAAAGCTTTCGTTCTCGACTGACTTTCAGGTGCAGTGAAAATTGGAAGTTATTTGAGATTTGGAGAGGCGCCATTAAAACTCTCAGCGATGACATCTCCATTTTCAGTCACAAACGGGAGACTGCCTGTTTACCCCCCCCCCCCAGACCCAACGATTATTAACGCACTAATGAAATCGCATTCATAAAAGTCACCCCACTTCAAAGCCAAATGTCCCACAAGTTCATTAGCAGGTCGTTAATTATGGAGAAAAAACAGGCATTGTCCCATACTTTTTCATCTCGAACAAAGTGATGAATTGTACAGTGCAAGAAAAACTGCCAGTGGTGTTGACTATGGTCAGTTGAATGTAAGTTTTTTTTAATATACAAGGTAGTGGTGAAGTTGGGAATAGACTTCAGAAACATGCTGTGTGGTGCCACCTAGTGGTGATAGCCTGCAACTATAATGTTACAAACAACTGTTTACATACAGGATTTCCATTCTAAATGTTTATGTGAGCAGTTTCAATATGAACTATTGACCTAAAAACATGACCAAAAATCATGACAGCTAGTGTATGCACATAAGCATTCTATATTACACATCCTACATTACAACGGTAACTACACTTCAAAAGTACTTCATTGGCTGTGAAGCGCTTTGGGACGTCCTGACATCGTGAAAGGTGCTATATAAATACAAGTTCTTTCTTTCTTACTAGAACATTGATAAATATTTAATTTTTAAAAAATTCTCCATTCCTGGTCAGATTGCTGTCAAAGACACCCAATTTTGAAATGTCACAAAGTGAAGCTGATGCTTCTTGGAACCTGACAGATGTTGAAACCATCACTGATGAGTATTGTTAACTTATGAAGTGATTATACTCAGGAGCTGTGGTTAAAGGATTAAGGATATTGGCTTCTCAGTCAGGGTAATGACACCCCAGTGACTGCTTTTACATTGCAGCATTGATATGTGTGTGGAGTGCTCACATAATAATCAGACTGAACAGCACGATAACGGGCTCAAAACAAGGCTGCATTTTTTTTTAAAGTGACTTTTTGTACTCATCAATGCAAAGCAAGTCAGAGACTGTATTCAGCAGTACAGACTCCCAGGACTGGCATTACACAGGTTAGATGCAGGTTAAAGCTCTCTCCATTCTGCCTCAATCATGACCCCTTTCAATCTCAGAAGAGCGCTCCACCCCATTTTATTGCATCAATGAGACATTTCCCATTTCCCACACCTGGCATGCCAGCTGTTTAACTAAGTGACTGCCAAATTTGGGAGGGAAGATTTGCTCCGGTTGCTATGTGTTGCCATGCATTCATGAAGACTTATTCTGGTCCGTATTTCCATTCTTGTTGAACACATTTATGCTTTCACTACATAACCCGCCCTGGACATTTTAAGCCGATTGATGCCTTCATTAAAATAACAGAGAGGAATTCAATACAAGCGTTCGTACAATAACGTGGCTGGCCTTACTTTCTACTTCACCGCATTTTCACCAATTTTCTCCCTCTCAACAAGAACGAGTCACATCTATATAGTGCCTTTAACGTAGTAAAACGTCCCAAGGCGCTTCACAGGAGCGATTATGAAATAAAATTTGATACCAAGCCACATAAGGAGATATTAGAACAGGAGGTAGATTTTAAGGAGCTAATCTGTGCTGAATTCAACGCTGTAGACTTGCACCGACTAAGGACCGAGGAGCTCAACAGCTATCAGAGAGTGAAGACTTTCACCAGTGAGGACTGGATTCAGGCACAGGGTGCAGAAGTGGATCTGCTTCACCGCCTAACCTCAGCTCCCAGAAGCTTAGGGTCACTGGAACAATTTACAGTTCTCAGTGTTTTCCACAGAACTCAGTGGGGTGAATTTTAACCGTTAACCTTTCTGGTGAGCTGCATCCACTACAAGTGGGCCATAACGTTAAAATTAGAGCTAGGCCATAGGCTAGGGGTGATGTCAGGAAGCACTTCTTCACACAAAGGGTAGTGGAAATCTGGAACTCTCTCCCCCTAAAAGCTGTTGAGGCTGGGGGTCAATTGAAAATTTCAAAACTGAGATTGATCGATTTTTGTTTGTCAAGGGTATTAAGGGTTACGGAACCAAGGCGGGTAGATGGAGTTAAGATGCAGATCAGCCATAATATAACTGAATGGCGGAACATGCTCGAGGGGCTGAATGGCCTCCTCCTGTTCTTATGTTCCTAAGTACATGTAGGAAATCCAAGAGCACGGAGCTCCATATCAGCACTGTTAATGAACAAAATTCACCCATGTACATTTTATGAACTTTGGTGGAGTTCTGAAAAAAAAATTTATAATAATTTATACCTTATTTTCAATTAAATATTGAAAACTTAAAGGCATTGATCAGACTCCAACTTATTTAAGCAAGGAGTTGCTTCCTCAGAGCCCTGTATCATTCTGTCCTATCTGGACACTGCACCCCAACAAGACGACATGAGCTGCTTCCAGTCCTGAAACCGCCTGCTTTGAGAGCCAATAAGCACTTGCGTAGAATTGGGACTGACTTATAAGATTCTTTGTAGGTTTCTTTCTGCCATTTCTGTTGATTTATTTGGACCATTTTTGGTTAAACCTACTGGCGACATCAAAGGGGAAAAGGGCCGGAAGGAAGAATGAACTCTCATTAAATAGCACCGGTCACACCCTCAGGACTTGCCAAAGCGTTTCACGCCAATGTATGACTTCTTTTTTTGAAATGCAATGACGATTATAGCAGCCAATTTGCACACAGCAAGGTCCCACAAACAGGACCAGATACATGACCTGTTAATTAATTTTTGTGGTGTTGTTTGAGGGTGGAATATTGGCCAGGACACTGTGAGACGTCCCCTGCTCTTTTTCGATCTTTTACATCCGTCTCAACAGACAGACAAGGCCTCTGTTTAATATCTCATGCCATTTGATATTAATTTTTAATGTCAGTTGAGATACAATCACTGACCTGCACCACTGGGCTATATAGAAGAAAAATCAGCTAAGGTCCTTGCTCCTGATCCCTATCAAGTGACCTCATGATCCTGATCCCTATCGAGAGACCCCCTTCTCTTGGTCCCTATCCATAGACCCGCCCCCCCCCCGCTCCTGATCCCTATCCAGAGACCCCTCCCACATTCCTGATCCCTCTCCAGAGACCCCCTGCTCCTGATCCTTATCCAGAGACACCCCCCTATTCCTGATCCCTATCCAGAGACCCGCTGCTCCCGATCCCTATCCAGAGACCCCCGTTTCTGAACCCTATCCATAGACCCCTGCTCCTGATCCCTATACAGAGACCCCCATTTCTGATCTCTATCCAGAGACCCACTGCTCCTGATCCCTATTCATGGACCCTCTGCTCCTGATCCCTACCCAGAGGTACCCCCCTGTGGAAAGTACATGTATGTGTGAACACCGGGTGAAGACGGCAGTGGATCTGGGTGTGATACCCACCCTGGTCACAAAGCCTGCAAATCCAGGCTCAAGGCGGGGTGGGGGGGGGGGGGGGGGAGAATGGTCACTAGGTTGAGGCGCTGGAGGGCAGCCATCCTCCGTGGAACCCGTACCCCAGCACGAGTCAGCGGTAAAGAAAGCTGTAGTGGGGGGAAAAAAAATTCACTCAGTACTTTTAACAGTCAGTTTACCCCGGTCGGTGACATCATCACTACTTTGCACTCACAACAGTGAAACAAACAGGAGTAGAGGATGAGGAATTACTCGGATCACTGCATGTGGCAAAATTGTAAACAGGTTCTTTTTGATGCAATCACTATGTCGCTATACAAGGGTAAATTTTCCACAAAGGAATGCTTAGCGCACTCGTAATCAATTGCTCTCAGTGTTATGGTAAACCAGTGCAGAATGGGATTTTGTACGAGGGCCTTAGGGGTTTCTATAGCAACAGCACCAGTTGGAAAATTTACCCCATGAGACCCAAGCCATTCTGCCACAAGAGAGGGGATAAATTCAAAAGGAATGTTAAAGTTACTCAGAATTCATTGCAGTTGTTTCATTCCCCATCCTCATGACGAGTCTCTGTCTTTAATAGGCAGACCTGCTGTGATTGACAGCAGTTAGGCTCAGGGTTAACAGTAAGCCATCTGGTAAAGATATTACTGGCATGGTTCTGTGTTGTATGACAGCGTTATATAATATCCGAGCTAAACCATGTTCCCAAACTGACATCTTTCCAAGGCCGCTTCCTTCCAACTTTTTTTTTCACAACGAGGAGCCTCAGTGGCCGGAAACAGAGGACAGCAGCAAGCAATCGGTTCCGATCCTGTGGACAGTGTCTTGACTGGATGCCAGTCCTAGAGCTGACAAACACCCAAACAATGTGATACATTGCACAGAGCTCCCTCGAAAGCAGACGCCCATTACAAGTGCCTGGAGTGACCTGGATTTATTCGCAACAAGCTGGTGCTGGATTAACCCTATAATGGCGCATCAGTTGCCGACTCCATTTCAGCTTGAGCGAAAAGCCCAGGCAAAGATTCCTCCTCCAAAATTTATGCTCCAGTTAAGGGTGTGCAGGAAGGTAGGTTAATCCCTAACTCCTGACAACGCCAATCCTGTACTCAGCACGAGAAAACAAATGCAAGCAAACCATGGTGGTTTGGCCTCAATTTGTCAATCCACTGCGCCAACAGCAGGAGAAAGGTCTCTAGTTTTGTTGGTTTATTTATTTTAATCCTTGCTGTTTTAATGTCTTTCTAATTTCTCTGCACTCCTCCAATTCTGGCCTCTTGCTCATCCCCAATTTTCATCGCCCCACCATTGGCTGCCGTGCCTTCAGCTGCCTAGGCCCTAAGCTCTGGAATCCCCTCCCAAAACCTCTCCGTCTCTCTACCTCTCTCTCCTCCTTTAAGACGCTCCTTAAAACCTACCTTTTTGATCAAGCTTTTGGTCCTAATTTCTCCCTATGTGACTCAGTGTCAAATTTTGTTTGATTACGCTCCTGTGAAGCATGTTGGGACATTTTACTACGTTAAAGGTGCTATATAAATGCAAGTTGTTGTTGTTCTACCAATTTTCCATGCTTCAGATGGGAGAAGGTGAAGGAAGAGTGATAGCTAAATTCCTGTGCCATTAAGGAGCCAATAATGCAGCAAACTGTGCTCAAACCACAGCGCCTTGGACAACCAGGTGGGAAGGCTTGAGGCTTATTCCGTGCCCGATGAGATAAGCATGAGGAAATGCGCTGGGAAAGGCCTAGCATCACAGCCTGAAAGGTTCATAGTACCCCCACATTTGATGCAGATTAGGGGTCCCCTCCAAGTGCCTAAGCAATGCTCCAGGCACTGATCCCCAGTCTCCATCTAGCACTTCAGGGGACGCTCATGTTGCTAAACTTTTTATTCATGGGTGGTCCTCCCCCTTCTAGGGCCATCCTTCCTCATTGGCCCAGGACACAACTGCAGAACAAAATGGCAGCACTTGAAGAGAAGTCAGCAGCTCTTTAATAGCTGCTGGTGCACGATAATGGGACTCCCGAACCCGTGACATTCCCAGCGTGTCATGCATTGCACTGCGACCTCGTTACCTGCCCCTTCCCAACTACAGTGTCTTCACACTGCATTCTACAGACCCCCATATTAAGCAATATAATGTGGAGTAAAGGACCATCTCTGTTCTTCTATACTGAAGCACGCACCAGTGAAGCCTGGATGACAGATCAGTTTGACTGAAAATTGCACAGTTAAGATATACAATTGAAGGTTAGAATCTGGATTGCCCCAGTGGATCAGTTGGGAGGTGCAATGCTTCATTTAGAACTGAGCCACACAGTCCAAGGAATGTCCCAAATTAAATTCCCATCTGTGTGAATGCGTCAGCAATAAGGGCACTATAATTGGCCTCAGCACCCCTGCCCAAGAGTAGAGGGAAAAAAAATCAGCTCCTGATCAGTATCCGGTGACCACTGCTGGGAAGTGTGGACATCAGTTCAGGCGCGACTATAATGCCCTCCCATGGTCAAATAGCCTGCTAACCATCACTGTCTAGGTTCACACATGAAGAATGGCTGCCTTTGTGAAGTACTGGAGAGTGACCAGCCCCCATGGAACCATACCCCAAGCAAGGGTCAGGCCTTCAGGTGAAGAGGGGATGAAAGAAGACAGCAGGGCAGGGGAAGGTTCGATTCTGCCACTTACTTAAAAATTTACAAGTTATTTTGGCATGAATGATGAGGAGAGTTTTTTTTTATGCAGCGAGTTGTTATGATCTGGAATGCACTGTCTGAAAGGGCGGTGGAAGCAGATTCAATAGTAACTTTCAAAGGGGAATTGGATAAAAATTTAAAAAGGAAAAATTTGCAGGGCTGTGGGGAAAAAGCAGGGGAGCAGTACTAACTGGATAGCTCTTTCAAAGAGGCAGCGCAGGCACAACTGGCCAAATGGCCTCCTTCTGTGCTGTATGATTCTATGATCTATTGCGCTCCACTGAGTCTGTTTTGCACAGGTTATGGTAGTGTAATGGTTATGTTATTGGACTAGTTATCCAGAGAGTATGAGTTCAAACCCACCATAGACAATTTGAATTTTTAAAATCTGGTATCAGGTAAAAGTGACCATGAAGCTGTCAAATTGTCATAAAAACCCAACTGATTCACTAATGTCCTCCAGGGAAGGAAACCTGCTGTCCTTACCCGGTCTGGGCCTATATGTGACTCCAGTCCCACAACAATGTGCTTGACTCCTAACTGGCCTGGTAAGCCATTCATTTGTATCAAAACTGCTAGTGGTTCAAGAAGGCGGCCCACCATCACCTTCTCAGGGCAACTAGGAGTGGGCAATAAATGTCAGCCTTGCCCATAGCCCAAGAATGAATAAAAGAACATACAGGAACTGTGATTACCAGACCTGTCTGCCAAAGCACAGTTATGCTAAAGCGTAGAATGGGAGGGCTGTTGGTGCTGAGAATGAATCGTGGGCCTGCATCCAATGAAATATCAAGGTCCTGAGTCTGGCAACCTCCTGGCCTGTGCTCCCTACGAGTTCTGGGCCTCGCCAAGAGCGCATAATCATCCCTGTTGTCCCATCGCTTTGGGTTGGGTTGGGTTGGGTTTGATTGGGAGGAGAGTGCGTGCCAACCATCAGCGCCACCCAGTCCCTTTAAGAGCTGTTTTTGAAATTCAAACAATGCAATAGGAATGTAGCATGTAGCAATTAATCCCTGCCTGGATGCCAATCAGATTTTTGCAATTAAGTCATCTACTAATTCGTATTTGTTTATGGAACCAGCGATGCCAATCTGAATACTCATTAGTAATCAAAGAATTAATGGTGATCCAGCAGATTGGGAGCCTGATGATTGCAGCCACTGGTTTACGGTGACTGAATATGTCAAACTCTTTTTATTACATGAGAAGAAGGGTTTTTTTTAAACCAATCTTTTGGGAATCATACCGAAATTCCATCCAATTTCCCATGAAAACTATGTAGCAGTGGCCTTGTTGATGACATTACAGATGGATTAACATTCAGACCCCTGATATTCCAACATGGGACTACTGTTCTCCTGCTGTATTTCCAGTGCAAGCCCCAGGGTAATGGTTGAAAATGGCCGTTTGTGCCGTTTTCCCTGAAGTTCTGCCAAACTCCCACAGGATTTATGGCGGGGGATCGGTTAGGACCCCCGCAGAATTCCAGGGCCAAAAATTCAACCATCAGTCAAAGGACAGGGGTGTTCTGCTTCTGTAATTTTCCATCCAATGTTTATCTCTCAACGAACAATAGCAAAAAAACAGGTTATCTGGTCATTTATTTCATTGCTGTTTGTGGGACCTTGCCATGCACAAATTGGATGCCTCATTTCCTACAGTTCGTTGGCTGTGAAGCGCTTTGGGACCTCCTGAGGTCGTGGAAGGCGATTAAAGAGAATGAGCAAAAAGAGTCGTGTGTTGGCGATCGCAGAGCAGAAAGCCCCTGGGCAATGAGTTGGATCCTTGTGTTTATAGGCAAAAGGACATTGATGCATTGGTGTGGGTCCGAAGGAGACTGACAAGGGCAATTCTGGGATTTAGGGACCCAAATTACAAGGAGAGACTCACCAAGCCGAACTTATTTTCGTTGGTGAAAACATTAACATGTTTGGTGTAGTATTAAAGCGTTTCCTACAGTATTATAGTGTCCAATACAGTATTAAAGTGCTTAGTGCAGTATTATACTGTTTGGTACAGTACTGTAGCATTTAGTATTATAGTGCTCAATACAGTATTATACTATTCAGTATGGCATTATCTTTGGTGCAGTATTAAAATATTCAGGACAGTATTTATAGTGTTCAGCCGATTATATAAAATGTTCAATATTGTCCTAAAGTGCTTGAAACAAACATAGAAAATAGGAGCAGGAGTAGGCCATTCGGCCCTTCGAGCCTGCTCTGCCATTCAATATGATCATGGCTGATCCTCTATCTCAATACCATATTCCCGCTCTCTCCCCATACCCCTTTCTGTGAATTTCACTAATAGTGGGCATGTCAAATGTTCCATGCTATATCCGCTTGAACTATGAAAACCACCCAGCAGCACAATTATAATGTTTCTCCTTTCAAAGTTGACAGATGTTTGAGCTGTAGGATACAAAAGTGAGTACTGCTAATTGTAATGGTTGTAGTATGATGGACTAAGTATGATGGACTAAGTATGGTGCCATATTCTATTGTTCGGTAGAGCGTTTGTGTTCAGTACGGTATATAGTATCCGGTACTGTTTTATAGTGTTTAATACAGTATTAAAGTGCATGGTACATGTTATTGTGAATTCGGTTGAGTCTCACACCTCAGGAAGATTGGATCCAGGCCAATTCAGAGGCATTAAGTGTCTATCATAGGGCAATTGGATGTTTGATTCTTTTGCACTTACTTATGGTTATGACTTCCTTTTCACACATTAAACGAGATATAAATTTAATCCATGCCAGTGCAATATTGTGCACATAGAAAGATAGAACTTACATTTACACAGCACCGTATCGCATCCTCAGCAGACCCCAGAGCGCTTCATAGGCACCGAATTACGTCTGAAGTGTTACTACTACAACTGCAGCATGCATTTATACAGAGCATGTGTGCTAACCAGCATCAGCACTAGTTACAGGCAGGGATGAACAAGGCTCTCAAGGGTAACTAATCCTTTCAGTCCTTGAACAGAAGTTCAGCAGTAGAATCATAGAATGTTACATCACAGCAACAGGCTATTCTCCCCGCCAATGTGTTTTTCTTCACCTACTTTTGTACTCGCTCCGATGGGTGACCCCGGCAGGCGAGGGATGGTCACCGGCAGCCCCGAATTAGCCATGGTCTGCCAGGGGTCCCATCCCCAGATCAGGGGGTGGGAGGGTGTGTGTGCCTGGACACTGGATGTGGACAAGAGTTGGGATAGGCTCTCGACACCGCCAGGGAGACATAAAAGGGCAGGAACCCACACGCTAGCGAGAGTCAGCGAGCTCACGAGATGAACGGAGAAAATTAGATGAAGGAATAAAAAAAAAGTTAAAGTGCCAACCCCTCCCTCCCTCCCCGTCCAAATAAACACAAAAAATCCGTGGCTTCAAAGGAGAAAACAACAGACAAACTAAACTGAGATTCAGCGACAGATTCATTATACATTCAGTACTGTAACAGTGACTGAAGCACAAAGTGTTGGGCTGATCCTTGAGGGGTATCACTTCACACCTGAGGGACTGGGGCCACAGACAGGATTTCAGGAGTCTCCCCGACTGAATGCAAAAAAGGCGAGCAAGTCTTTGAAAAGCCTGGGCCCAACTTGGCCACGGAAGTCGACTCACACAATGGCAGCATTGAACCTCGAATACCTCTCCTAATGAGACCCTGTTGAAATACAGAATTTTGAAACCCTCCATCCTATCTGTGGATTTAATCTTTCTTGCACTGTGCAACATCATTCACTAATAACCCGCAGCTCAAAGTAGATAAAACAACTCATTCACAGGACAGCGGAAGATGGGAATCCAACGCATCGACATTTTTGCTCAGGTTCTTTGAAAAGCTTTAAGAGGTTCCTGTGCACGGGACAGAAATATGCCTGCAATGTGAGATGGGGCCTTTTCTTGTTCTGATAAAAGCAATCACAGTCTGCGTTCCCAATGATAAGCTCTTTGATGGTGTGTTTCAACATTCGGTCACAGAATTGCATCAAGAACGAACCATGACCTGAAAGGGTTGAGGCAAATCTCTAGATTTAAAAAAAAACTTGTGGCAATTTTCTCCCTTCCTGCTCTCTGGAATGCACCGGCACTTGCCAGGGTACATACCGTGTGCACCAGCTGTCCCATGGTACCTCAGTCATGTAGTCATTCTTCATGTTGGAGTCTAGACAGCAAGTGTCAAGAGGCTACTTGAGCCAAATCTGAACTTGTTCTCACTGAATGCACAAATACACACATTCACTCACACGCTCGCTCACTCAATAGCCCAACACACACTCACTGAATACCCAAACACACACTCACTGAACATCCAAACACATTCACACGCTCACACACTCACACACTCAATATCCCAACACACACTCACTGAACATCCAAACACACACTCACACACTCGCTCACTGAATACCCAAACACACACTCACTGAACATCCAAACACACACTCGCTCACTCAATATCCCAACACACACTCACTGAACATCCAAACACACTCACACGCTCACACACTCACACACTGAATACCCAAACACACACTCACTGAACATCCAAACACACTCACACACTCGCTCACTCAATATCCCAACACACACTCACTGATTATCCAAACACACACACACATAAGCACGTGCATTCTCAGTAGGATGTTGCTGGATGGTGATCAGCAGTGGGGCCTCTGATGAATTTTCCCCTTCCCAGCCCAGGGGCAATGATGCCAAATATAGCGACCATACAACTACATCAGCTAACTCAACACAGTCTAGGGTCCAACCTGGGCCCTGGACAGTGCGTTTTTAGGAAGTGTTTCTGGCTCTCTGAGCTTCTTTACTGTAAAGTACACAGAACATCCTGCATTTCTCACAATAGCCATGCAGGACATGATGGAACACTGCAACCTGGTCATCAAAGTCTTTAGCCATCAGAAATTGTCAGTGAAGAACAAGGGGGGTAATTTTAACCTAATCCACTAGATGGGAAACGGCAGGTTTGGGTTGGCCGCCTTTTTACACCCACCTGATTTCATTCTCCATTGAAGTTATTATACAGTGCTGTCACCTTGAACAAGTAATACGAAGTGTTACAGTTATAGCAATACCCATTTCAATGGAGTGGGGGCGTAACTGCATGACCCATTGATTTGAATGGAGTGGGGGGCGTGACAGCGTGACCAATTGATTTCAATGGAGTGGGGGCGCGACAGTATGGCCCATTGATTACAATGGAGTAGGGGCATGACAGTGTGACCCATTGATTTCGATGGAGTGGGGGCGTGACAGCATGACCGAATGATTTCAATGGAGAGTGGCATGACAGCGTGACCCATTGATTTCAATGTAGTGAGGGCGTGACAGTGTGACCGATTGATTTCAAAGGAGTGGTGTCACAATTATGACAAAGTGAGAAAATTCAAGGATTTTTATATATTACTAGGCATTGCATACAGGAAGTCAAGTTCAGTCTTCAGTTAGAGTGGGGTCAGAGGCAGATGATAACTGGATCATGGTGTGCAAACGTAATTCAGTCCCCATTTTAAAGACATGCATTCTGTCCTTATTTTTATATATTTCCATTATAAATTCCTATGTCAACATTTACAATGGAACCTGCCTATGTAAATTCATCACACTGTGGTTGCACCCTCTTGCCAGTGGTGGCACTGCAGCGCCTCCATTGGAGGGGGGTGTAATTACAGTGCGACAAGTTTACATAGGCAGTTTCCATTAGAAATATGGACATAGGAATTTATAATGGAAGTGCACACAGAAATAAGATTTTTAATATACTATATTATAGGTAGATAATGCAGTCGTTCTTTCACTGGCACATGTTTTATTTATACTGCGAGAGAACAGCACCCATTCCTTCACAATGCCTACTTGGGCTGCAAGGATATGGGAATCGGTTTTAGCGATGTAAACGGAGGCGGAACTGGTGCAGGAACATGGCCCTCCCACAGTTCAAACAAGTATCGATCAGGAGGCCTGATGATAATTACAAGCCCAAGGCCTGTCCAGTTTGATCTTCAGCCATGGAACCTCATTCAAACCACAAAATGCAACCACAAAAAAAAACAACACAAATTCTTTTCCTGATAGTTTTTGCCAGTGATTAATTTTCCTAATGGGATCGGTGAGGAAAGTTAAGTCCGGGAAATGAAAGACAGTTAATTACAGAGGTCTGAATAAAGAAAAACAAACTCCACAAAAAAGTACAGCCAAGGCGATTAAAATAATCTAATTGTAGAGACGTCGAGTGCAGCCGGTCACAGTAACAGTTCCAGTTAAAATATTTGGTCGGCTGCCTCCCTGATTGTATTGCTGGTGTTAAGCAGAAGTATGAGGATCGGGCTGAATTGACACGGGGTGTCTGGCCCACTTCCTCCCGAGTTAGCACAAGGGTCAAACTGGTTTTACGCTTTGGTTCAGGCACCAGGTGGGCACTGCGGAGACCCACAAAGTACAAGTGCCGCTCTGCCTGGCATAATTTATGGTCTGCTGCCTCTCTCTGTTAGAAGAACAACTTGCATTTATATAGCGCCTTTCACGACCTCAGGACGTCCCAAAGAACTTTACAGGCAATCAGGTACTTTTTGAAGTGTAGTCGCTGTTGTGATGTAGGAAACACGGCAGCCAATTTGCACAAGTCCTACAAGATCAGATAATCTGTCTTAGGTGTTGGTGGAGGGATAAATATCGGCCAGGACACCGGGGAAAACTCTTCTGCTCTGCTTCAAAATAGTGCCTTGGGATCTTTTACATCCATCTGAGATAGCAGACAGGGCCTCGGTATAACATCCCATCCGAAAGACAGCACCTCTGACATTGCAGCACTCACTCGGTACTGCACTGGGAGTGTCAGCCTGGATTACGTGCTGAAGTCTCTGGAGTAAGGCTTGAGCCCATGACCTTCTGGCTCAGAGGCAAGAGTGCTACCCACTGAGCCACGGCTGACACATTGGCTTTGTTAGTTGGGGCTCTTTTCCTTCACCATCTCTGACTGCAGCTCTCAGGGGCCAAGATAGAAGAGCTGCCGGATGCCAAAGAACATTAGCACAGGCAACAACCACAGGACTTGTGTGTGGGTGCCAGCCTATGCCAAATTAGTGTTTATAAGACTGTCAAACATGCTAAATAGTCCTGTATTCTTGAAGAGTTTTCTTCCCAATTTCCTTTCCTCATTGGGATGCCAACGAGAAAGTGGGCAACCGACCTGCCCACCCTCCCCCATCCCCCAAAAACCTCCACCAAAGCAAATACATGAAATGGAAACACGAGCTACAAAGTGGGTCTCATTACCTGCAATATAATCACGTCATGTCAAATGAAACAGGGACTGGTAGAATGACTGACTCACCCTCCAGGCTTGTTCCTCAGACACCCAAGGTTTTAGCCATGGCTCAGTGGGTAGCACTCTAGTCACTGAGTCAGAAGGTTGTGGGTTCAAGACCCACTCCAGAGACTTGAGCACACAATCTAGACTGACACTTCAGTTCAGTACTGAAGGAGTGCTGCACTATCAGAGGTGCTGTCTTTTGGATGAGACGTTAAATCGAGGCCCCATCTGCCCTCTCAGATGGACGTGAAAGATCTCACAGCACTATTCGAAGAGCAGGGGAGGTCTCCAAGTGTCCTGACCAATTTTTATCCCTCAACCAACATCACCAAAAACAGATTATCTGATCGTTTATCTCATTGCTGTTTGTGGGATCTTGCTGTGCATATACTGGCTGCCGTGTTTCTCTACATTACAACAGTGACCTCACTTCAAAAGTACTTTATTGGCTTTGAAGCGTTTAGGAAGTCACGAATGCCGCGATATAACTTTCTTTCTTCTTCTCCCCCATTCATCCTCGACTGCTCCCAATGTTGCTCAATCAAATTATTAATTTGCTTGCAAGCCTGTTAACAAGGTCTGTGCTAAATTCCTTGTTGCTTCAGATGGACTGGTGCATGGGCCAGGACTGCTGTGCACTCTGACCTTGCAAGTAAACCTCTCTGTTCAGTAACGCTGGCAGAGAGGCTGCCAAGGGCAAAATGTTCCGAATTTTTCGACATAACAAACAGGAAAGTCATTTCCTATGTAAAAAGGGATCTTATTTACTGTGATTTTATTGTTATTTCATCTGACTTTTGAAAAATACCATCATGTAACATTGTGGGAAAAAGGTCATGATCAGAGTTAGCGGCCGTGACTGTCAGCATATTCCAGGCACAGTGTTACACACGTCACCTCCAGCAATCCTTTACATGTGTGGGTTGTTTTTTTTTCAATGCCCCATTTGCTTCCCCTCCTTCCCGGATTCATTGGGGGCAATTTTCAATTGCCGCTCCTCGCTTGACAAGCAGGCTGTGTCGCGGCAGAGGAAAATCAGGGCCGGGGACCTCAGCTGTCCCTTGGACACCCAAGGCCTGCCTGATACAATTTTCTGGCGGGCCTGTATCTGGCCACACAGCACACCCCCCACCTCTTTCAGGTCGGAGGCTGTTTAAATATGCAAACTGGGGGGGGGTTCCTACGGATTTGTACCCGCGCTCTGCCCGTTTGTACCAGGCAGTGAGCGGCATAACCTGTTCTGATTAAAGGGACCATTGGTGGCAGCTCCACAAAAAGGGTCCATAACCTCTGTCTTTTATTCTTGTGGGGCCAGGAGGAGCAGGAGTGGGAAAAGGGAGAGAGTGGAGAAAGAAAAGGGAGAGAAACAGGCGATAGAGGAGTGAGAACTTCTTTAAATGCAAGTTAAAAAAAAAAATTAGTCAACAACTCCATTATCATTCGACTACCAGGATGGCAGAAGATGAATTTGATGGACCTTGGACTTCTTATCGTCCAGAAATTCTTATTACAGATCGGGGCCAGGATTCTCCTCTTCAGGGCCGAGTTCCACCTGGTGGAACTTCCATCCACCCCTCCGAATCCAGCCCCACCCAACCCATTTCTCTGGTTGGGGTCCCCGTAGGTGCGGTGGGCTCCTGGTAGATCGCTGAAACCAAGCAGGAAGGGGGGGGGGGTGGAATATCGACAGCACTACAGCACCAGAAGAGCTGGCGAGAGACCGTAAAAAGACAGAAGTGCCCTGAAGATCAGAATTGCCAAAGGCTTCACATAAAGACCACGGTCCCCCTGCCAGTGGCTGGGTGGCCCCCTTTTACCTTTCCTCCCTTATTACTCATGTCTGGCTCAGCTTTCCCACGGGACCGCCAGATTTCCTCACCCCACCCCTCCAGTGTAGCGAGCTGCCCACTAGCGCTCGTTGGCTGTAGGCTTACATCATTGGCTCTGCGCCTACCTCGCGCCCGCTTTGGGCGGAAATTAAAAACCGCACCCCCCACCACCCCAGTAGTCTCCATACCCACAGCATACTCGAGATCAACTCGCTCTCAGTCACTGTGCGCAGACTAAATACACCCTTCATAAGCCCAGTGAAAACCCCAGACAATAACAACTTCCATTTATACAGTGACTTTAACATGGTAAAACGTCCCATGGTGCTTCACAGGAGCGTAATCAATCAAAAAACTGACAAAGAAGGAGCTACTAGGTCAGGTGACCAAACGCTTGGTCAAAGAGGTAGGTTTAAAGGGGCATCTTTAAAGGAGGCAGAGCGGTTTAGGGAGGGAATTCCAGAGCTTAGGGCCAAGACGGCTGAAAGCACGGCCGCCAATGATGGGGCAAAGAACTGAGGGGGGAGTGGACAAGAGGCCAGAATTGGAGGAACATAGAGATCTCAGAGGGTTGGAGGAGTTTACAGAGATGGGGAGAGGTGAGGCCATGGAGGGATTTGAACACGAGGGTGAGCATTTTAAATTTGAGGCGTTGCCGGACTGGGAGCCGATGTCGGTCAGTGAGCCGCAGGAGTGATGGTGAACGGGACTTGGCGCGAGTTAGGATACGAGCAGCAGGTTGAGAGTTACCAAAATTTGCCAGTTCAGTCAGTCCTGGCACAGTTTTTAATTCATTAATCTCAGGTCGTGACCTTATTTGCTGTTATTAAAAGCCACAAGTATTTTTTTAACTTTTATTTCCTCTTTCTTAACCTTCCGCCAACATGTACGTTTCTGAACAGTCAGGTGACCAATAGTCAGGCCTTTGCCTACAGGATTCACTGCCATGAGGTGCCCACGGTGACCTGTGCCCAGTGCTTCCTTCCTCTCTATGGGGAAGTAGCTGCCCTCCATTCAACACCCACCTCCCCCAACCCGACCGGCCACAGTTGAGGTTGGTATCGGAGGGGCTGAAACGCATGTTCGACTACTCTGTGACCCATACTGTTGGTGCACCTGCCTGTTTATACGTTCACGTTTGCAGAAACCACACTGAGCGTGGGTCAGGTTGCTCTGAAGTTTGTGACAAGTACTTCACCCAGTCAGACGTGTGCTCCAGGATGTAGTAAATTAACCTGGTGTAGGCGTCGCATGTCTGTGCACATTTTTGCAGCTTCCAAATAACCCACTGCCTTTTGTTTTTTGTTCTAAGCACGTGGGTCATAGAATCATAGAAATTTACGGCACAGAAGGAGGCTATTCGGCCCATCGTGTCTTTGCCGGTAAAAAAAGATCTATCCAGCCTAATCCCACTTTCCAGCTCTTGGTCCATAGCCTTGTAAGTTACAGCACTTCAAGTACATGTCCAAGTAGTTGATACTGGCATGGGCCCTTTTATTGCCCGGAGCCCTGGGCTTTCTCCTTGAACAACTACAATCCTTAACTTCTTGGTTTCTTCAATCTTTCGTCCTGCCCAGTCTGGGTGAGGCCGTGTGCTTTCATCGGGGGTTTGAACAGATCACGAGTGGATCTCCAGTGACCTTCTCATGGGGATAGGGTATAAGTTCAGTATCGGTTACACATAGAAATGAAGAGAGATCCGAGGTGGCAAGCTGAGTTGGGGTTTGGAAAAAGAAAACCTTGGGGTATAAATTTGTCTTGGGGGCAGTAGTGCAAAACGGGCAATAATGAATCAACAGCCAATTTGCGCACAGCAAGATCCCACAAACAGCAATGTGATAATGACCAGATCATCTATTTTTATGCATTGGTTGAGGGATAAATACTGGCCAGGACACCAGGAGAACTCCCCTGCTCTTCTTCAAAATAGTGCCATGGGATCTTTTATATCCACCTGAGAGAGCAGACGGGGCCTCGGTTTAACATCTCATCTGAACGACGGCACCTCCCACAGTGCAGCGCTCCCTTAGCACTGCACTGAAGTGTTAGCCTGGATTTTGTGCTCAAGTCTCTGGAGTGGGACTTGAATCCACAAGCTTCTGACTCAGAGGCGAGAGTGCTACCAACTGAGCCACGGATGACACCTGATTGAGTGCAGTAAGGACATTTGCCTCGAGATGGGTTAATTGCTCTTTGGAAGTATGTAGCATATATTTACGAACAAGTACTAGTGACACCTAGTAATACAATACCAAACTGTAGCCACACTTTTTCCCCTAATTGACAGACTGTCCAAGTTAGACCTTTCTATGATGTCCAATTGGAACATCAGCTCATTGTTAATGTCAGCACCGAGGCATTTCATTTCCTCTGGTGGGACATTGGTTGCACATTCACCAAGATTTCCTCTCTTAACTATTATAACCCACACAAAAGGAATTTTATGCAAATGTATTAACCGATCCAACACCAGAGAAATGAACCCCTCAGTGTGAACGTTTGTTTCCATGGAGACACAGTGTTAGCCAATACCAGCCACGACCATCTTCAGGCTCCCAGTTGCCCTGCTAGAGGCTGCCAGTGGAACAATACTAGCGACACAATTAATGGAACCCAAGACATAGCATTGAACGCCAAGAAAACTTTCAATAAAGCGCCAGCAAAGGGCAGCAAGAAGAGGAGAAGGTCGAGGAAGGAGAGTTCCTCGATCGACGTCTACAAGGGGATGAAGCAGGTTCACCCCCGACACCGGCATCTCCTCCGAGGCCACGAGCATCATGAGCTCTTTTGTGAACGATATTTTCGAGCGCATTGCGGGTGAGGCTTCCCGCCTGGCCCATTACAACAAGCGCTCGACCGTTGGCTCCCGGGAGATTCAGATCACCGTGCGCCTGCTGCCTGAGGGAGCTGGCCAAACACGGGCCGTGTCAGAACGGACAAAGGCCATGACCAAGTATACAAGCTCCGAGCAAACCTCCACAGTGTACTGAAAACACTACGCCTTTTTGGCAGGAACAGCCAATGTGGCCATTTTGTTCCCATATGAAATTAAGAGGCAACTTACGGTACAGGCACCCAGCTTCATTGTTGAGCTGTAACCACCCAGGGCAACACTTGTAGACCATCTCAAAGTCCATGCTGTAGACTTGTCTGTACGCCGTGTAATACGCAGTCCTGTAAAGAAAACCAAAGTCACTTACAGTCCTCCACAGATACCCTACCTCCCTATCCCACAACCATGCTGCCATATAGGACATAGGAACAGGAGTAGGCCATTCAGCCCCTCGTGCCTGCTCCGCCATTTGATAAGATCACGGCTGATCTGTGATCTAGCTCCATATACCTGCCTTTGGCCCATATCCCTTAATACCTTTGGTTGCCAAAAAGCTATCTATCTCAGATTTAAATTTAGCAAATAACTATAAAGGAAAGATTTGGATTAGAAAGACTTGCATTGATATAGCACCTCTCCCAATCATCTCGAAATGCTTCACATATAATCAATTACTTTGAAATGCAGTGACCAACTGGTTCAGTAATGTCCTTTAGCAAAGGAAACCTGTCTTTCTTAACCCAGTCTGTCCTATAAGTGGCTCCAGTCCCACACTAACATGGTTCACTCTTAACTGCCACTCCATTATATCAAACGGCTACCCAGCAGGTTCAAGAATTATGGCCTTCTCTGGGCAACTCGGGATGGGCAACAAATGCTGGCCTTGCCAGCCATGTCCACAAAATAAATAAATAAAATAAAATGTAGTCAAACGTAGCCGCACGATAGCAGCCGTTGCTGAGGGAGGGATGTTGGCCTGGAGAACTCTGCTCTTCTTCATGTGGTGCCACGGGATTCTTTAACATCTACCTGAACTACCGGGGTAGGCCGACACTTTAAAGCCTCATCTCCGACGACGTGGCCCTGCCTCAGGGCTGAAGTTTGGGCCTAGATTGTGCGTTCGAGTCCTGAGGTGGGGCTTGAACCCATGACCTTTGACTCAGAGGCGAGAGTGCTACCAACTGAGCCAAGCTGACACAGTGAGTAACTGTTGTAGGCCCTGTCCTCACCCAACGTCTACACACGTGTCATTTTCCAGAGTGGTCAGTGGATTGCGGTAGTAGCAGAAACCAAAGCCAATTTCCTCCTCCCCCACTGAGGCAAAATAAAAAGTCAATGTGTGTCTCTGTCCCCTGAATTCTCTCTGACCAGGCCTGTGCACTTTCAGCTTCCCACCCTTTAAGTAAAGGTTTCTCACTGCTTCGTCATGACAATGTATTAAAGCAAGTAAACAGAGACTATCTGTTTGTACGTATACACACACACACACACACACACACACACACACAGTGTTGCCCAATGAATTGCACTAAGTGGACATGGAGCCAATTGTTAACCCTTACCCTGCTGAATAAACAACAGCTTAACGGGAAACAGATAATGAAGAACTGAAACAATCTAAATGTTTACAAAACCCATGTTTACTCTAAAGAAAGGTCATGGGACTTTACTTATTAAAGATAGACTGCAGTAGAGTACCCCAGATGGTTTTTCCCTGCTCTAAGCTTGGGTACCAGGGACAGCCATCAAGTGAGTTATGGGTAGGGCAAGTAATTTGGTGCAGTGTGGCAGCACCTAACAAACCCCATGAATTTCTACATTTGGATGCACATTGGTTTGCTGTCCATTAACATTCCCGGAGGTAGTGAAAATATCAGCTCTTCTATAACAGTGAATTTGAGCGGAGATAGTGAGCACACAACTCAAGGATACAAAGAATGATTGCAGTATTTTTTAAAATTATTTGTTCATGGGATGTGGGCGTCGCTGGCAAGGCCGGCATTTATTGCCCATCCCTAATTGCCCTTGAGAAGGTGGTGGTGAGCCGCCTTCTTGAACTGCTGCAGTCCGTGTGGTGAAGGTTCTCCCACAGTGCTGTTAGGAAGGGAGTTCCAGGATTTTGACCCAGCAACGATGAAGGAACGGTCAGCAGGCTCAGCATCAAGGAGAAAGGGGGAGAAAGGAGGGGTGAGGAGTGTGGAAGGAGAATGAGCCGTTCGAGGGAAACACCAATGCAGTAAGACCTGCACCAAGGCCCAGAAGGAGAGTCATCTCCATTTTTGGTATTTTTGCCACGATAAATCACTTGTCCTAATTATGGGCAATTTTCACTAATAAGAGGAGGTGGGGGGGGGGGGTGAGACCAGCACTCTTAAATACCTCAAAAGGTATTTGCGGAGAGAGAGAGGTACACAGAGTCAGAGAGAGCACGCAAGAGCAAGAGGGAACAAGAGTGAGAAGAGCGAGAGAGAAAACGCAAGAGAGAGAGAGCATGAGAGGGAGAGAGAAAAAGAAAACACGAGAGGGAGAATGAGACAGCACAAGGGCAAGAATGAAAGATTGATGAGAACGTGAAAAAAACGAGTGAGAGACAGACAGAACAAACACAAGAGGAAGAGTGAGAGTGCAAGAGCAATAGATAGAAAGTGAGGAGAGCAAGTGAGAGAGAAAAAACAAGAGTGAGATAAGAGAGAGAGAACAAGAGTGAGATAAGAAAGAGAGAGAAAGGATTGAGGCTTACAATAAGGTTATTGTAGCGCTCATGAAAGGCATCAAAAACAGGGTGTATGATTTTGCTTGTAGAATTATTCAAAAAGTATATTTCATCTTGTATCTTTTTTCAATAATTTTTCAAATAATTATAAGAAGTTTATGACGCCTCATTCCTGCTTTAAAAAAACTTTCAAAATCATTGTATTGTTTGTTGGCTGCCTCCGTGGAAAATATTGCATAAAATATAAACACGCATTGACCAGCGTGGGCACTGAGCCACACAGACCAAGAAAGTCCTAGGTTTGAACTCTGCCCTGTATGGAGGGGGCAGACGTCAGCCATGATAGCAGTTGGGGATAAGATTTTTGACCTCAGCACCCCTACAAGAGGGAGGGGCTGAGGTGAGGGGAAATCAGCCAAGGTTCCTGCTCCTGATCACTATCTAGTGACCCCTGCCGGAAGTGTGTGTGGACGTCACCAGAATCAATCTAAATTGTGATGCTCTACACAGTTGAACAGCTTGCCAGTACCTCACTGCTAAAGGTCCCATGTGAACGATGGCCGCTTAGGTGAGGTACAGAGAAGGGGTGGGCAGGAGACTGTGGATCTGTACCCCAGCATGAGTCAGCACCTTCAGGAGAAATAACAATCCTCTTTTAACAAGAATTTACAACCAAAATAACTCAGTCAACAGGTGTGGATAGAAAACAGAATTGGATTTTTAATTTCTGTTCATTTCAATGCACTAGTTGTGTTCAGATGTTGATCTGATTGAAGTCGCTGTGCTCACATACCTCCTCTCGTGTCCCACGCACCACTTCTGTCCTCCGCACCCTTGTTTCCAAACTTTAACCATTCGAGTGAAGGCCTGGATGCACGGCTGCCGGTGGCCAATCATCATCACCTCCCTCTCCGCACAAACGTTGGGCCTAAGAAAGGGGATTAAACGATACCCGATTACACACAGTTCCCTGTAAGTACTGGCGGACAAACATACATGAATGACAGGCAGGAAAAGACCAGCTGGTCCATCAAGCTTGCCCACACCTCAGGATGGCTGGAGCATCCCGACGAGACACTTCCCAGCCCTCTGCAGCCATGTAATCTCCTGGGAGGTGCTACAGACCAGAGAAAAACCCAGAGCCAATAAGTGGGGTGGGGGGGGGGGGGCAAGAGAAAAGAAAATGGAAAATTCCTCTCCGACCCCCTCAGGCGATCGAAACCAGTGCAGGGGATCACAGGGACCGTGTGTTATCTGTAAAGACATTTACCTTCTATATGATGCGATCACTGCCCCAGTCAAGAGCTGGTCCAGCTCCCTCTTGAAGGCATGGAGAGAGTCTGCACCCACCACACCAGCCGGCAATGTATTCCAGAGGCTCATTACTCTGGCTGTTTCAGCTGCTTCCCAGTGGTCCACGCACCAGCCCAAAAGATCCTTCTCCAAGTGTCTTGCTCACAGGTTGCTGAGTCCAAATGTTCCCCTCTCAGACAACAAAGCAAGTTTCACCCCACAGGATGGGGAGTAGATTCGGGATGGAGTAATTTCACTGCTGCAGTAGGAACAGGCCGCTCTAATCTCTGCAAGTTAGCAAACCATATCTTTCCAGGGTTTTCCCACTTGGAGATCAATGCTAATCCCAATTTTCATACTTCTGCGACGTGCTACTAGAGTTATCCTTTCCTCTTGCAGCCGCCATTCAGATAACTCCTCAGACCCATACTGACTGCATGACTGGGCTTCAATCAAGGTCAGTGGGAAAGGTTCCTTCCAAGGTCCAAATATGCCATCCTACAAATTCTTCCTCCACCCTCGATGCTCGTTATGTCAAAATCAACACATTTCGCAACATCACCTCCACTAACTCAGCCTCTCAAAACCCTGCAAACTCACCTTCCTCGGTCTTTCCTTCTACGCACAGTCTACGAGCCTTAAAAACACAAGCTTGGAGTCACCCAACCACTACTTCTCAACTTACCTCATCTTCTCGACTACTCTTTTCAAGCTAGCTGGCATCCTGAGCTATAGGCCTCATCCCCATGGCAACCAAAATAAAATCCGGGCTAAAGCTTGGGTTTTGCAAAGGAGAGGTACCAATGTTGCCACCCATCTGTTTTTTCTTTTGAGCAGGTTGTCCGATTTTACTGTAAGTAAAAGTCTGGTTGGTCAATTTTTTCCTCTTTTTTTGCACTAAAATATTCGCGGATTTGAATCGCCCCTGCCGTAGCAAACTATCAAGTCCTCAAAACAAAGTTCAGGTCACCAGGGAGTAGAGGGCTAGGACGTCTATAACCCTCCTGCCCCTTGCTAGCTGAATGTTGAGGTCACACCATGGGTGGAATAATGTGCCTTTATGCAATTTTTGTAAAAAGTTCTTTTCATAAGACTGGCCCCTGGCTATCCCTCATCGTGCTGGTCACTGCCTTGGCCAGAGGTGGCAGTCCGACGTATTACATTTTGTGTCAACCGAGGATGAAACCAGATTGATCACAGGGTGTAGGAGATAGTCAGGAGCAACCCTGGAATTCTGAAGATGGGTTACTGACTTTACCAGCACAGGAACTAGTCAAACCCATTTGCAGTTAAAATGGGCTCTCTAAATGGCCCCCATTTCCTCTGGGCTATGGGAGGGAAAAGAAATTCAGCCCGAGCTCCCTCTCCTTGAGGTAGATCCTGACTTTGTGTGATAATGTAAAGTGGGTGATAGAGAGACTGCAGCCCGTTTTACATCTCTCACACTTTTTATTCCCCTTGACTTCAATCACACAAATAGAACTACCCCCTTGTCGCTATCAAGCAACAACCCCCACCCCCGTCACCCCGCTGGAAAGTTTACGCCTGAATTTTGGATGACAACAGGCAGTGATGCCTCTCCATGGTCAAATAGCCTGGTGACACTCGCACATGAAAAGTAGGCGTTTGGCTGAGGAACGGACAGGGTGAACATTGGACATGGAATCATACCCAGCGCGAATCAGTCCTTTCGGGTAACGGGGGGCGAAAATTAGAGGGAAAAATTTAAAAAGGAACAAAGTGAACTGGGATCACTGCATCAAGCTCAGCTCGCTTCAGAGCTGTGTGATCACATGCCAAGCAGTTCTATGTTAGATTCACCTCACGACGCCAGTCTGTATAATTAGAGTTCAAGTAGGAATTCCTGAAATGCAGATCCTTACCTGCAGGCTATGGGCTTTCCCTACACTCTTTAGACAACAGACGGAGCATCTGGAATTTGACTACCTCTTCTGCGCTGAGAAAGTTAGAACCAAGTTTAGTTTGGTCAGGATTATATCTGGATCGGGATCAAGCCTGGATTAGCATCACATCCTCTGTGTTCCATTCAGAAGTAAGTGTCTTATGTGATGTGTGGCATTGGTCATTAAAACTAGGGGCCATTAATATAAGAAAGTCACTAATAAATCCAATAGGGAATTCAGGAGAAACTTCTTTACCCAGAGAGTGGTGAGAACGTGGAACTCGCTCCCACAAGGAGTAGTTGAGGCGAATAGCAAAAATGTGTTTAAGGAGAAGTTAGACAAGTACATGAGGGAGAAAGAAATAGAAGGATATGTTGATGGGGTTAGATGAAGAGGGGTGGGAGGAGGCTCATGTGGAGCATAAACACCGGCATAGACCAGTTGGGCCAAATGGCCTGTTTCTGTGCTATTAATTCTATCTAATTCTATGTAAAAAGTATTAACCACCATCAATAATTCCCTCCCCAAAAAAAGATGTCCCAGACAACCTGATAAGGGCCTAGAGCATCAGAGTCCAGACATCACATCCCAGTCTCAACACTTTCATTCACAGGCTTTGCTTCCAAGCCAAGTTTTGACAGGCTGGTCCAGCTCCTCTGGGCCACCCAGGATAAATTTGCTGGCGGCTCCCCTCCTTCAAGCTTCAAGTGCAGTTGTCCGAGCAAGCAGGAAGCGCTGACTGGGTGTGGGGGGGTATCAATAGCTTCGACTATCCTTGCTAACATTGGAATGGAGAGGGAGGGAGGAAATCTTTGAACTGGACCCTCCCACTGAACAAGATGGCGTACCTAGGGGGAGGAGGAGGTGCAGAACCAGGAGAAATGTAGGGGAATAACACATTACACCAACATGCACCTGGTCAATAGATTGCAGCAGCAACCCCCCAATGAAGAGCTGATTAACCCTTTGAGTACTGGGCATCTTTAACCTCCTTCAAACTCCACACCTCATTTTTCTTATGTTACTTCTTATATTTTTCCCTCTTCTCCCAACTCCACCTCAAAGTCACCCTAGGCTAAAAGACCCATTCCCTCTGAGACCTCTACCATTAGCCCTCTATAATTATCTACTCCGATTTGAGTGAGTCAGAGCCATTGGGAGCAAGTTTCTCTCTCCCCTTCCCCACAAACCCCCCTCCACGTGGAAGGGATGCACCTGACTTCTCAGTACAGTTGGGTTGGCAACTCATCACCTGAGAAATTAGGGGCACAATTGTCACCTTTCCATCATCTAAGTTTGGGATACTGAATATTATTTTTAAAAAGTTACAAAAATTAAATCTAATTACCCAAAGAACTAATCTTGGGTAGAGGTTATTGGGGCACTAAATTTCTCAATCAGTGCTCATGAGGTTAAATTGATTTTCACAAATACTATACAGTGTGTCTTCAAGTGATTTTAAACCCAGAATATACCACACCAAATTATTCCTCCACCCAACAGTCTAAATAGGTTTAGCTGTTTGTAATTGTAAATGGTTCCCTCTCCTCAAGTACCATCACCCTCCCAAAACCTCCATCTTCATCCCCCCTCCTCCACGCTGAATCCCACTGTTCTTGCTAAGTCCTGCCTCATCTCTCACCACTTTTCCCTCTCCAAGGTTTGTTGTCTCCCAGATCTGTGTGCATCTTTCCCGTCACTCCTGGTAGATTCCTTCCAATCCCCTCCAAAGGCTTAACCAAAGTCACGAGCGACATTCTTGGTGGCATTTTCCCCTTCTCATCCTCCTCAACCTCCCTGCAGCCTTTCACATAGTTGACCACACCATCCTCCTCCAATGCCTTTCCTCTGATGTCCAAGATCGGTGGAACTGCTCCTTGCTTGTTTGCACGCTTGCCTATCCAATCGAACATAGGAACGGGGTAGGCCATTCAGCACCTTGAGCCTGTTCCAACATTCATGACTGTTCTGTATCTTAACTCCATCCACCCACCTTGTTCCGTAACCCTTAATACCCTTGCCTAACAAAAATAGAGAGGCCAGAGCATCTCTAGCAATGGCTTCTCTTCCCCTCCCCTTACTGTCATCTCAGGAGTCCCCCAGGGGTCTTTCTTTGACCTCCTCCTCTTCCTCTTCCACAAGCTGCCCTTTGGTGACATCATCCACAGATATGGGATCGGCTCCCACATGTACACTACTCACACCCAACTCGGCCTCTCCATCACCTCTCTCAACCCCTCGCCTTGCTACGTTTTCTACATTAAAAAGGTGCCACCTAAATGCAAGTCGTTGTTTAAAATAAATGGGTTAAAGTGAAATAGTGGACAGAGGAATTTCACACAGACACGTTCATACGCTGATCTTGCACAGTGCGATCCCACCCAAGGTGCGTTCCAATGAGCATGAGCGCCTGGAATTCCTCTTTTAACAAAACAAAACAGGAAAAAAGCATTTCCTCCACAGTTAATGACCCACTAACAAAGCGGCTTTTAAATACGATTACTGACAAAGCAATTTTGTTAGCGGATCAAAGAAAATTCTCCTGTTTTTTATTAAAGAAATTTCAGCCCCCCCCCAATCATGAATTCCCCATCCCTTTCTTATCAATTTACTCCCCTCCTCCCCTGAAGTTGCTGACCTGCTGGGCTATGGTTCCTCAGGTGCCAGGCACAAGTGGCCATTCTTTAGTTCAAGCATATATTTAGTTCAAGCATATATTCGACCATGGGAGGAATCACAGATAGCACAATCCTCTTCCTCAACCGGCCCCACGTGCATGTGGCATGTTTCACATGGATCTTGGTACGTGAAGAAAGACATGACGGTGCATGCACATACATAGGGAGGGGGGAAGAGAGAAAAATATTTAAAATATTTTACACCAGACTAACATTCACAGTTGTTAGGAGGAAAATCGTTTGGATTCATTTGAAAATCAAATAACAATAATTCACACGAGATTTATGTTACAGCCCCAACTGACTGTGACAATCAAATACATTGGTTGCCAAGTCTCCGCTTATACACGAGGCTTGTGTTGCATTAAGTTCCGAACCGGACAGATGCACTGAATCTTTTTCTCTATGCAAAATAGCAAGACATTCGCTTGAGCTACTTAGATCCAGCCCTATATTAATCCCCTATATCTCAGTCCAGGTATGCATCCCAGCCTGATACCAATAGACAAGATGGGCTGAATGGCCTCCTTCGGTACGTATCCCAGCCTGATACTAATCTCCTATATCTCAGTCCAGGTACGTATCCCAGCCTAATGCTAACCCCTATATCACAGCACATGCGGCACGCCAGCCTTAATCTCCTGAATCAGAGCCCAGATGCATATCCCAGCCCAGAGCTATTTTTTTGCAAACCAAGTTCAACTCCAGTAACAAAAAAGTTTTGTAATTTTATTTCCGCTGGAAGTAAATGACTGGTTCAGCAGAGAGCCAGTCAGTTACACAAAGAAAGAAAGAACGAACCTGCATTTATACAGCACCTTTTACAACCTCAGGACCTCCCAAAGGCTTCACAGCCAATTAAGTACTTTCGAAGCGTAATCACCGTTGAAATATAGGGAAAGGCAGCAGCCAATTTGTGCACAGCAGGGTCCCACAAACAGCAATGTGATAATAACCAGATAATCTGTTTTTAGGTGTTGGTTGAGGGATAAATGTTGGCCAAGGGCACCGGGGAAAGCTCCTCTGCTCTTTTGCATCCACCTGAGAGGGCAGACAGGGCCTCGGTTCAGATCATCGGCCCTTTAGTGTTATGGGGCAGGACAACTCTTATAATCCTCCAAATGCTCCCGGGAGCAGTGTTTGCCATGCGGGGGCCTCGTGAAAAGGTTCTGTTTGGGCCCCTATGTTTTACTAAACAATGATACTAAATACGACTGACTTAATCTGGTATCAAATCAGATTGTGAAAAGGCACGATTGCAATCAGTAATATAGAAATAGTTGACAAAATGATCTGGGATCAGCTGTTACCACAGCCCTAGGTGTCCCTTTCACTGGATCCAATCGGGGCCCTCGAGCAATCGCATGAGTTGCACGATCCTAACGCTGCCCCTGAATGTTAATCTTCACCACCCACCACACCTGTCCCCAAAAACATGTACATTTCCAACAGTTGGAAACGTACAGAATAAAACGTTTTTTAAAAATAACAAACTGTCCGCCTGTTAGCCCGATGTGGTACTGAATTGCACACACTGGGAAGATCCCAGCTTACACCTCTGGTCTGTATTGAATTAACTGATCTCAGCCAGAGTGGCATTAGGAATGCTGCGGTTGGGTTCAGCACCCTTGGGTAGTGGAGGGAGATGGGGGGGCGGGGGGAAATCAGCCAGATTTACTGCTCCTGTTGTTAGGTGCAGATGTTGGGTTTGGCTGTGATAAGCCCTCCACAGACAAGCAGCCTGCTCACACACACCCACAGTCAAGATTCACACATGGTCATTTGGGCAAAGTACAGAACAGCAGCCTGAAGATCCGAGTGAAGAACTGCACATTCTGAAGAGGAGGGGAGAAAATTGGAGCCAAAGTAGTATTTTTAAAAAAAAATTAATAAAGGATTACAAACATGCCCTTTTAAAAATACTGTATTGCTTTCACATGAAACGCCACAACACATGAGGAATGTAACAAATTAATCGCTACTGAAAAACTTTTCAAAAAGTTTACTAACTTTCTACAAAAGTTATCAAACTGTTGCTTTAAAACCGAAGGAGTTATCAGTGAAATTCACTATGATCGAACCCATCTCCTCCTCCTCGGTTCTATCTCATGTCCCGATATGTTTCTGATCCAACAGCCAAGCAATTAACCGGCGCTACTGTTTTTAAAAAAGCCACTGTCGAGTTGTACATTCATCCGCCCAATCGGAAAGAACGTTTCAATATCCAAATTAAACCAATAAAATTAAGTTTTAAGAAATCCTAAAATAAACTTTTAATGGGAACATATTTATTTTAAAGTCACTAAGTAACTGTTGTCATATTTAAAATCGATACTTACATGTGAGGTTGGAATATTCCCGAGTTAATAGCAGAGGTCACACCGAGGAACAGCACACAGACACTTGCTGACACTCGGTCCATTTTTGGGAGGGGGAGGGGGGGTTACAATTTATGATCTTAGTCTCTTTTTTAAAAAAAAGACTTAAGAATCCCGATTTCTTCCTCTTGACAACTTTCAAAACTTTCCCAAAAAAAGACGAAAAAAAAAGTTCAATTTCTGCAGAGTGCAAATTCACCTCCAGATCGGACAGGCATATTTTCAGGGAAATCTAAATATTTCTGGGGTTTCCCGGAATGCTGATTTTACTCTGTGTCTTTTTTGTTTTTCTTTCCTTAAAAATCTCTTCCAGCTTCTGAAAAAAAAAATGAATTTAAAAAGCGATGTTGTCAGTTTCACAGGTTCATCCCCCTCAAGTTATTTGTAGGGAGGATATTTAATCTGAAATGTCTTGTAATGATCAGCCATACAGAAGGATGCAGCTTCTGATCGTTATTATGACTCTGTTCAGCTCATGTGGAAGAGGTGTTAAGGACAGAACAATATTCACACAAACACACACATAAATGTGCCTGATAGCCCGGCACTGCGGGAGCACTCACATCACTGCTAAAATACACCCAGTCCTAAAGCCCGCCCGATTCACGTCCACCAGAGGAGGAGTCTCTGATCAGACACGCCCCCTCCATCCGCTGGGAGAAATTCACCCCGCCCCCCCCCCCCCCCAGTCCTTAAGCCAACCAGGCTCACTTCAGAACCATTGGAACAGAGAGAGGGAGGGATGATTCAGCACTAATACAGGTGCCTTTAGTCAGTTTAGGTTCCTACGCCTAAAACAGATTATTTGGTTATTTATCTCATCGCTGTGTGTGGGATCTTGCTGTGCGCAAATTGGCTGTCTCCCTTCCTACATTACAACAGTGACTAGACTTCAAAAATTCTTCATTGGCTGTAAAGCGCTTTGGGACTTGCCGAGGTTGTGAAAGGCGCTATATAAATGCAAGTTATTTCCTTTCTTTCTGTTGGTAGTGGGAGAACTAGGCACCTGTCACCCCCAGCACAGTATCAATGTGAGAGTGTTCCGTTATCCATCTGTTGGTTGAGAAATTTCATTAAACACCAGCACATCCTTTATGTTATTACAAGTACTTTGCCATGGCCCATCTTTTATGAGAGCCCAGACAGTCAACGTCAGCAGGCTATTCGATCAAGGGAGGCATCAGAACCCAGCATCGCACAACTGTCCATACAGGCATACTTACCACAGGGGTCACTGCATCAGGAGTAGGAACCCTGGTGGAGTTTGACGCCTCCTAGCACAGGGGATCTGGAGTCAACAAAGATGTTCTTTATATATCGAACACAGTCAGCACAGCCAACCCCATAAATGACCAAAGAACTCTCATTTTTAATGGAAAAGTTATCTGTCAATTAGCTTTGTGGTGATTAGTTGCAATATCACTGTAGTTCTACAATTGAATATAGATAATTTATGTTCCCCCTCCCCGATTGCTCAGTTGGTAAATGCACTGCCCATTAAACTGAGCCATCGAAATCAAGAAGGTCCCACATTTGATCCCCTGCCTGTGCCAAGTTTAAGAAAGAACGAACTTGCATTTGTTTAGCGCCTTTCACAACCTCAGGATGCCCCAAAGCACTTTACAGCTAATTAAGTACTTTTGAAGTATAGTCACTGTTGTAATGTAGGAAACGCGGCAGCCAATTTGCGCACAGCAAGGTCCCACAAACAGCAATGTGATAACAACCAGATATACTTTTTTTTGTGTGTGTTGGTTGAGGGGTAAATATTGGCCAAGACACCAAGGAGAACTCCTCTGCTCTTCTTCGAATAGTGCCGTGGGATCTTTCACATCCACCCGAGAGGGCAGACAGGGCTTTGGTTTAATGTCTCGTCCGAAAGACGGAACCCCCGACAGTGCAGCACTCCCTCAGTACTACAAGTTAACCGAGCTCAGCTGGGACAGCAGTATGTAATTATAATTAGTTATGGAGCTTAGGGAGGGTTTGAGGTGGGGGGGGGGGGAATCAGCCAGCATTCCTGCTGGAAATGGTACGTCTGGGTTCAGTGGTGAATAAACTGCCAACACTCAATACCAAGTCATTCACACGAACTACAGTGATATTGCAACTAATCACCACAAAGCTAATTGACAAATAACCTTTCCATTAAAAATTAGAGTTCTCTGGTCATTTATGGGGTTGGCTGTGCTGACTGCGTTCGATATATAAAGAACACCCTTGTTGACTCCAGATCCCCTGCGCTAGGAGGTGTCAAACTCCACCAGGGTTCCTCCTCCTGATGCAGTGACCCCTGTGGTAAGTATGCCTGTATGAACAGATGTGTGTTGCTGGGTTCTGACGCCCCATGAGAGAAGCACCAGAGGGCTGCCCAGCACCCTTGGACCTGCACCCCAGCAAGAGTCAATATCTTATGGATCAGAAGGGGAGCTCAGCAGAGAAAATTAAGGGGCGGGGGCAATGGGGGGTAATTATTATTTCCTCCCTAACTATAAAAGAGAGTTCATTTGCACTGAATGGTGTGTCCACACAGTACATGGGAAGGAGTTTGCTCGAGATTGAACATGTAGGTTCCCTTAGGCCGAGATAACCGCATGGTGCTGCACTGAGCAAAAAGACACGCAAGAGATTCGAAGAACTCAGCAATCTCCCCCTACTCAACACCATGAGCTTTTTGTGGGACTCACTGACAGTGTCCCTTTGTGCAGCGATACTGGAAGTGACTTTACGATGATTTCTCCTGGTCAGAACTTCTGGTAAAGTCACAAAAACATTCATTTCTAACACGTTTATGATTCACCCCTTGATGTCACTAGGGGAGCACCTCTTAGGAGGTGTGGAGTTAGGAAAGGCACATGGGTTGGCACTCGGATGAGAAATTAATAGAAAGCAATTATTGTGTTGGGAATTAAATTCATCACTGTTATCACATTTGGTCGGCAGTGTGGTTTAATAGCAGCTTCTGTCAGTGTGTCATTGATATAGAAGCTGGCTGAATGGTTTCAATGTTTTTTAATGCAGGATTAAAAGACCGGTGAGGGATGTAACAAGGACTGGTAATGCAGAGAGGGTTTGTTCAAGTTCTCAGGGCAAGGGAATGAGCAGGTCACCAGAATCGCTGGGCAATTAACTCATCCCTCACATCTCTTGCTGCAAGGTGTTGAGGTGGCTCTCCATCTTCTGCTGCTGCTGCTTCCTGGCCTTCCCCTTGGTCTTTCTCATCTAATGAGAACTGCTGATGCTGTTGTGCCCCCTCCAAATGCAGGCCCGTCTGCATCGTGAGGTTCAGCAGGATGCAGGAGACTCTTTATGGGGCGTAGTGTAAGGAGCTCCCATACCTGTCGAGACACCTGAACCTCTGCTACAGCAGCCCTATGGCGTGCTCGATAATGATCCTGATTGTCCCCCGGCTTTGATCATACCTATGTTGTTCAGGCGTGGTGGGGTTGCGGAGGGGTTTAAGGGGATATCCCTTCTTCCCCAGCATCTATCCTGCCACATTCCTGGAAGGGTCAAATATTGGGGGGGGGGGGGGGGGTTGACTGTCGCGGATAAAATGCATGACAGCTGCCGGTGTTCCGTGCAAAAACTTGCATGATTCTGTTTCTGTGATCGGACATTAGCTGGGCATTAAATGGACTGGTAGCCTTTCCTACTCACAAACGCTGCTGGCTGGTGTTCTGGTGCCCTGAAGGCAACGTGTGTGCAGTCAATGATGCCCTGGACACAACAAGGGAAACTAACCAGTGTTGCAAATTCCCTGAGCTCTCTCCTGTTGACTGTTAAGGTCAATGGGGAAGGTGATGTGTTGCTCAGCCCTGGTAAACAGGGCCTCTGCCACCTGCTTAATGCAGCTGTGCACTGCCGCCTGAGCGATATCGCCTGTAGCAGACTGAAAGGAGCCAGTGGAAAAGAAGTTAAGGGCTGTGGTGACTTTGAGCCACTCGCAAAGCATGGCCCCCTGTTCCAGCAGGCAGCAGGTCCCGTTGCAGGAGGCTGCAGAGGTCTGTGACAGACTGCCTGGAGAAGCGCAGCCTCCTGATGCACTGCTCTTTAGATAGGTCCACGAGAGTGACTCCTGGCCTGTACTCCCTGTGTGCTGGGTATGGCCTCCTACGAGCAGCCCCCCTGACCTGCTGTCTTCTAATGGTTGCTGTGGCTGATGCTCCTCTTCCTCTAACTGTTCCTCTATCCAAATGAAACTGGCAGTAATAGCCCCCATGATAAAGCAGATGGAGCTTACTGAAAGCAAGTCAGGCAAAAAAAAAAAATCAGAAAGAAGCAATCTGGAAGCTGGAAACTCGCCTGGCAACCCACACAGTACAATGGCACACAGATCCTGTGATCCAATTACTTGCAGGTGAGTGCCCCTTTAAATACTGCTTCAGGAGCTGTGAGACACCAATCCCGCTAGGTTTTACTGGCGAGTTGGGCACTGGGCAGGACTTCTGAAATTTTGCATTAAAATGGCGCGGTGTCCGAATTGCGTTCTAAGACCCCGATTTACACGTATTCACAAGGCCCCTACTGCCTCTGGCGGGCGCCTCAACAGACTCAGAAAATTGTGAGGTTAAGATAGCGGCGGGCGGCCGTACATCTGAAACACGGCAGCAAGTACTCTCCCGCAAGTTTAACTGCGCACCCTCCCCGCTACTGTCGGGCGCAGACGGTTAAAATCTGCCATATTGTGCGAGAAGCACGAGAGAGGGGATAAAACACCATATAAATGGAAGGCTGTCTTTTCTTTCTCTTTCTTTCTTTATCCCTTCTTTCTGATCTAAGGCATCTTCTCGTCCAGTGAATAACTTATGACAAGCGCACACCATCACCAAGGAACGTATTGAGTTTAATCTGAGTTGGCAGAAGTGTTAATAAAAGTAACCACGGCCAGAAATTAATCTTCTTTAGAGCCCTGCTCACTGGCACAGTTTTCACCAGAAAGAATTATATTAAAAACACTGAAATCCTATTTCTGAAATAGGACCTGGAATTGGAACTGGGCCTGGTTCAAGTGGCTAAGAAAAGCAGCACAAGGAACTATTGACACAATTTCCATTTGAACTTGCTCCAATTCTACTCATCAGCATTAAGAAATAACAGTAAAATACTATTAGTGCGTATTAATCTCTGCATCAATCTCCAAATATATTCCTAGTATCAAAAATAAAGACTTGCATCCAGTGTGCATCAGTCACACTTCAAACATTACACTTTAACTTTCAGAAATACAATTTTTAAAAATAGAGCAAGAAAGCCAATTATTTCATGCTAATTTCTTCTGAACTAGAGTCCAGAAATTTACAAGCACCTGCCAATCTGGCAACTTCCCTCCCCGACAACAATTAACCTCAAGAACGAGCCTATTGCCCATGTCCAGCAGCCATGGAACTGTACCCCGGCAAGAGACTGCGCTCTCAGGAGAGGAGGGGAGAAAATATCCATCATCCAAACTTGAAAAAGTAGATGTAAAATACATTTCCAGGATGAAATGATTAAAGTTTACACTTTTAATTGTTTTTAATTATACAAACTCTATGGGACATCCATCCAATTTAAGACTATTAGATATCTTCTCTTTTTCATCTGTGTAATGCAAGAGGCAGATTACTGTGAATCTCCCGTCCTCCCAAAGAAAAATTCTTAACTGTTCAAGTGCAATTTCTTATTTTGCTCGGGATTTACTGACCCCTAGTGTCAGAGCACAGACTGGCACCTACTGCCTATTGAAAAGCTTTTATCTGCATTAAGGGTAGCAACACCTGTCTAAAAACAAGAGAATAATAATTTTTAGGACCAGGAAAAGGCCGTCAACTTCTTTTCAACCTCACCGACCACTTTCTCACCATATACTGAAATTCTTTCTCTCTCCAAATATATATCCACTCTCTGTTTGAATCCGTATTTCAATGTCCTTCCCTGGTAATTTTGGGTGAAAAAGTTTCACTTAACTTCCCTTCCTACTCCTACCTTCTGAATGTTTAACTTGTGTTTTTTGGTGGGATGGAGGCGGGGCTTATGCCCGTTACTCCACCATGCGCTGAAATCTTGATCTAGAGTGCTGCACTGTCGGAGAAGAGCAGGGCAGCTCTCCCTGTCTCATGGCCAATATTCATCCCTCTTCCAACATCACTAAATAAACTGATTACGTGGTCATTATCACATTGCTGTTTGCAGGAGCTTGCTGTGCGCAAATTGTCTGCCGTGTTTCCTACATTACGACAGTGACTACCCTTTAAAAATACTTAATTGGCTGCAAAGCGATTTGGGACATCCTGAGATTGTGAAAGGTCCCACATACAGCAATGTGATATTAACCAGATAATCTGTTTTAGTGATGTTGGTTGAGGGATAAATGTTGTTCAGGACAGAACTCTTCTAACTTCAAACTAGTGCCATGGGATTTTTACATCCACCTGAGAATGCAGACAGGGCCTCAGTTTAACATCTCATCTGAAAGACGGCACCTCCAACAGCACAGCACTAGAATGTTAGCCTAGATTTTGTGCTTAAGTCCCTGGAGTGGGAATTGAACCCACAACCTTCTAGAATCAGAGGTGCGAGTGTTACCACTGAGCCATAGCTGATACCTTCACGTACAAGACCAGGTGTGACTGAATTATCAACTTTTACCAACAATAGGCGAGGAGTGCATTTATACCTTATGGTGTTCAAGCTTGAGACACACAGTGGGATGATGGCTATTCCCCAGGTGTGTAAAATGTGCTTGTCCACTGTGTGATAAACATACATTATCTGACCATGGTACATTTATTTGATCGTATCAGTTCTAGAGAAATTTAAGAGTTAAACCAATTGCCCAATGCAGAACTGAGCCGTACAGGTCAGGAAGGTGCCAAACTCAATTTCTGATTCTGCGCTGAGTTAGCTGAACTGAGCCAGGGCAACAGTAGGGATTCTGCAATTAGCCTCTGCATCCCTGGGTTGGGGGGAGGGAAAACTCAGTCATGTCTCCTACTTCTGATTGCAGTCCGGTGAGCCTGTTGGAAAGTGGCCAGGGGTGGACGACGGGTGAGAACAGTAGTGGGCTCAGCTGTGATACCCCCACCCCACCTGGGTAACCTGTCATTACTCACTGTCTAGGCTCACACAGCAGGAATTGTAATTTTGATACGGTATGAATAGCAACTGGTGTGAATGAAACTGTAGCCCAGAAAGGAGTCAACACCATCAAGAGAAAAGGGGGGGGAGAATTTGAAATAGCAAGAAATTCGAGAGAACTGCAGCCAATTCTGATTGACCTGAGTGAGTTCAATGGGTTAATGATGGGAGCTCTGTGGTATCCCTATTCTGACCCTCCTTACTGGGGCAATATATGTGGAACATCGCATTCCAACTAACCTTTCCCAAAGAGTGCTCACCGGGGTAATTTATGGGGACCTCTGCTTTCTGATTGACCGCTGATAGCGCTGGGCCGAGCCAGGTCAAGGGAACTCTTTGTTCTGCCTGACCTTTGGTAACCCTGACTTGAGAGAGCTCGATGGGTTAGTATACGTGGAACTGTGAGCTCCATCTGCCCTGCATAGCTCAGACCCTGATGAGAAGATTGGATGCAAAATTAAGGAAATGACTGCATATCACACCTCATGTGAACAAACGCAAGAGTATAAACAAATTACTGAGAACACACACAAATGGTACAAATTAGTCAGAAGAGCAGCAATGAAAGAAGTCCTCGCTGAGTGATTCAGAGTCCAGTAGCTACAAACAACAACAATAACTTGCATTTATATAGCACCTTTAACAAAGTAAAATGTTCTAAGGCACTTCACAGGAGTGATTATCAAACAAAATTTGACACCGAGCCACATAAGGAGATATTAGGACAGGTGACCAAACGCTTGGTCAAAGAGGTAGGTTTTAAGGAGCCTTTTAAAAAGGAGAGGTAGGCAGAGAGGTTTAGGGAGGGAATTCCAGAGCTTAGGGTCTAGGCAGCTGAAAGCAAGGCCGCCAATGGTGCAGCGATGAAAATCGGGGATGGGCAATAGGCCAGAATTGGAGGAGTGCAGAGATCTCAGAGTGTTGTAGGGCTGGAGGAGGTTACAGAGATAGGGAGGGGTGAAGCCATGGAGGGATTTGAACACAAGGATGAGAATTTTAAAATCGAGGCGTTGCTGGACCTGGACCCAGTGTAGGTCAGTGAGCACAGCGGCAATGGGTAATAGTAACTCATCATTTACACCAGAATTTCACTGTCAGAATACATTTCCCTTAAAATGCCAGAACAGTGCTCCCTCAAGGCTTCAGTGAGTAACTGCTCTGCTCAGCGCGATACTGATCCATTCACACCAACAAGGTCCCAAGTTCAATCCTCAGTCTGTGTCGAATTACCTGATCTCACTTGAAGCAGCAGCGGGAATCCACAGTTGGCCTCAGGACCTCTAGTCCAGAAATGGAAAATCGTCCCGGGTTCCCATCTTGATTGCTATCAAGTGAATTCAGCTGGATAATGCACTTGAGTGAGCATCAAGTACGGACAGGATTGGCCTCAGCTGTGATGGTGGCACTAAACCAGTGTATACAAGACAGGTTCTGATGAAGAAGGGCCTATGGCTTATTTGATCTAATTGTTCCAGAAGGCCGACCCTACTTTCCCCTGTCCTGGCCTCAATCTCCATCCCTGGCAACTAGCTTTAGCTATTGGTTGGCCTCAGTGTAAAGAAATACTCTGTCCCACACCTGCTCTTCAGAACCCTGAACATGCGTCCCCTTGTCTGCCTGCCTTAGCATCCCCAAAAGCCTTGTTCTGCCTACCAATTGCCACTCCTTGTTCCTTTCCCACTCCTACCACCAATAACCAGCCCCTCCCACAGCACAACCACTCTCTTGATACCCACGCCCTGCCTCAGTTTCAGCTCCTTCGTCAATCTCCAGCCCTTTCCCTGATCTCAGCTCCATCCCAAACCCCACCTCTTCTGCCAACCCTACCCCTCCCCACAATTCCCTGTCCTCAATAATCCTGACCTCGGCTTGTCCCCAAAATCCAATCTCTCCCCAATCCCAACATATCCTCCAGTCCCAGTGCCTCTCCCAATCCCTACCCCTCATAAGAACATAAGAAATAGGAGCAGGAGTAGGCCATACATCCCCTTCAGCCTGCTCCACCATTCAATAAGATCCTGGCTGATCTTCCACCTCAACTCCACTTTCCCACCCGATTCCCATAGCCCTTGATTCCCTTAAAGTCCAAAAATCTATCGATCTCAGTCTTCAATATACTCAACAACTGAGCATCCACAGCCCTCTGGGGTAGAGAATTCCAAAGATTCACAACCCTCTGAGTGAAGAAATTTTTCCTCATCTCGGTCTCAAATGGCCGACCCCTTATCCTGAGACTATGCCCCCTAGTTCTAGACTCTCCAGCCTCTCGGTATTAACCCTTTCGAGGCCCCTCAGAATCCCATATTTCAATGAGATCACCTCTCATTCCTAAACTCAACTATCCCCAATCCCTGGCCACACCCACTAATCTCCTGGCCCCGCCTCATCAGGCTCCGCCCCTATTCCCAGCCCCACCCCCAAACCATGGCCGTGCCCACTCCGGGCTGTTCCACCTCAACCCCGCCCACAAAAAAATCCCCTGGTCCCGCCCACTGATGCCTGGTCCCGCCCACTAAGCCCCTGGTCCCACCCTCTAAACCCCCTGGTCCCGCCCACTGATCCGTAGTCCCGCCCACTCCGGGCTGCGCTGTTTCCCGGCCCCGCGGCCTGTTGTTGTCGTTTGATTCCCCGCCGCCGCCGCCGCCTCCTCCCCCTCGGCCATGCTGCAGATGGATGACTCGGAGCCGGAAGCGGCCGTGCTCCTCACTGAGGGCATCCCGGCGGGCTCCGTCGTTCGAACCGAGCCGCCTCCCTCGCACCAAGCGGCGGCCGCCAGCAGCTCGGAGAGCGCGGTTGCCGCGGCCTGTGGGGCCGAGACCCTGACACCGTTCAGCGTGAAGGAGCCCACTCTGCAGGCCAGGATCAAGGACTACTTCGTGTTCAGGGTAAGGGCCGAGGGCCGGAGCGGAGCCGAGAGCCGCCCGCTGACCCACACCGGCAGCTGCTGCCCCGGTCCGCCTACAAATCTATTCAGGGCTATTTCATTACCGACAGGTCTAATCTGTTCATATTTATCATGAATTTATATCTATACCTGCATCTACACCGAGGTCTATTTATCTATCTATATATTTATGGCTATTTAATTGTCTGTATTCATGTCTAAATCTTTGCTTATTTCTATTTGTTTATATCTGTACCTGTATCTATTTAAACCTATATATATTTATATTTATCTATGTATATATTTATCTATATCTATCTATATATCTATCTATAGCTATATATCTATATATACTTACCTATCTATATATACCTATATCTCTATCTATATTTATCTCTATATATCTATATCTATATGTCTGTATATCTCTATATATATCTATATCTATCTATATATACTTATCTATCAATATATCTATATATATTTATCTACATTTATAGCTATTTAATAAGAGGGCGGTGAATATTTGGAATTCTCTACCCCAGAGGGCTGTGGACCCTAAGTCGTTGAGTACATTCAAGACTGAAATCGATAGATTTTTGGACTCTGGAGGAATCAAGGGTTATGGGGATCGGGCAGGAAAGTGGAGTTGAGGTTAAGGATCAGCCATGATCTGATTGAATGGCGGAGCAGGCTCGAGGGGCTTCATGGCCTACTCCTGCTCCTATTTCTTACGTTCTTGTATCTATATGCCTAAATCTATTTATTGATATTTATATCTTTATTATGTTTATTTCTATTTATATCTATATCTGTCTCTATATCTAGATACATATTTATTTATATCTCTAATTTTTAAAATTCTATATATTATTTGTTGGCAGAACTGGCATTTATTGTCCATCCCTAGTTACCCCTGAGAAAGGGGGGTTTCTCCTAGTGGTTTGACACAACTGGAGTGACTTGCTTGGCCACTTCAGAGATCAACCACATTGGTGTGGGGACTGGAGTCACATATAGGCCCAGATCGAGTAAGCACGGCAGGTTTCCTTCCCTACAGGATGTTAGTGAACCAGTTGGGGTTTTAACAAACTGACAGCTTCACGGTCACTTTTGCTGATCTCGACTTTTTATTGCCAGATTTTTTTAAACTTAATTCAAATTTTCAAACTGGTGCGATTTTGGACTTGCGCTATCTGGATTACTAGTCCAGTAACATAACCACTACGCCATCATCTTCTAAATCTATCCAAATAACTAACTGCTGTCAGCCACAGAACCAATAACCCTTTCAACTGTCTGTTTATTTATCTGTATCTATCTGATTATATTTATTTAAATCTATCTGATTTCTCTATCTAGTCTATATTTATATAATTTCTCCCATCTATATCCATCACTAAAATGTACTCCAGACACCAAAAATAGCGTTACTAAAATTAATTTTTTGCTCTCTCTAACCCACATACCAAACACCCCGATTTGCTTTTGTGAAACTGCGGTCCAGACGCCATACTGGCCCCCCATTGCTGTCCGGGGTGACTGTCTGTCTATCCGGTTTTGGCACTGGCCATCACATTATTTTGAAAATCAAAAAAAACTGTAACAGAAAAACCCAGTCCAGTTTGCAGCTGCTACAGATAACACTCTGGAAGATGTGTGCGTCGATCTGTTCCACCCGTGTCAACGAGCCTGTTTAGTGTGTGTGTAAAATCGGAATCGGACTTTCCATTTTACTGGGTAGAGGAAGTGCAGCTCACATCACTGACAAGGAGAGACGCAGGTTCCTCTTAATGGTCTGGCATCTATGACGTCCTGTTCAATGATTGCCTGTCATGGATTTTAAATAAAATAGCTTATTTTCTTGTGTCTTTTACTCCCATCCTGGCAGCTGCTTTGAAGTATTCTTTTTAGAGAGACTGCAGCCCAAGATTCTGCCAAAGAATTGATATTGGATTGGGCAAAGAGTGGTGAGAACTCATAGGAAAGGTGATGCTAATTGCTCTTTGAATTATTGATTGATGTGTTTAAGAGCTTATCACCGTGTGATCGTCTCCTTTTCACTTCTATCCTAATCACAGTATTTAATTTCAGAAAGAGTGACTCTTAGCCAGAGCATAACAGAGAGATTAAAGAATGAGAATGCTGGCTTTTTTTAAGAAAATGTGCACCAGCTGCTTATGGGGAGTTTGGGATCTCGAGTATGTTCGTGATGGCAAACTGCAAACCCGGTCTTTTCTAAGGAACAGGAGTAGGCCGTTCATGTCCTTGGGCCTGTTCCGCTATTCAATTAGATCATGACTGATCTGTACCTTAACTCCATTTACCCATCTTTGCTCCTTTTCCCTTGATACCCGTAACAAAAATCTATCGATCTCAGTCTTGAAAGTTCCAATTGTCTCAGACCTTTGGGGGAGAGAGTTACAGATTTCTACTACCCTTCATGAGAAAAAGTGCTTGCTGATTTTGCTCCTGAATGCAACCTGTCCTTGTAATTTAACCCTTTAAGCCCAGGCAAATCGTGTTTAACTAACTTGATAGAGTTTTTTGATGAGGTAACAGAGAGGGTAGATGAGGGCAATGCGGTTGATGTGGTGTATATGGCCTTTCAAAAGGCGTTTGATAAAGTGCTGCATAATAGGCTTGTCATCAAGATTGAAGCTCATGGAATAAAGGGGGCAGTAGCAGCATGGATACACAATTGGCTAAGTAACAGGAAGCAGAGAGTAGTGATGAACGGTTGTTTTTCGGACTGGAGGGAGGTATACAGTGGTGTTCCCAGGGGTCGGTACTAGGACCACTGCTTTTCTTGATATATATTAATGACTTGGACTTGGGTGTATAGGGCACAATTTCAACATTTGCAAATATCACAAAACTTGGAAGTGTAGTGAACAGTGAAGAGTATAGTGATAGACTTCAAGAGGACATGGTAAAATGGGCAGACACGTGGCAGATGAAATTTAAAGTAGAAAAATGCGAAGTGATACATTTCGGTAGGAAGAATGAGGAGAGGCAATATAAACTAGAGGGCACAATTCTAAACGGGGTACAGGAACAGAGATCTGGGGGTATAAATGCACAAATCATTGAAGGTGGCAGGGTAGGTTGAGAAAGCGGTTAAAAAAGCAAATGGGATCCTGGGCTTTATAAATAGAGGTATAGAGTACAAAAACAAGGAAGTCATGATGAACCTTTATAAAACACTGGTTCGACCACAACTGGAGTATTGTGTCCAGTTCTGGGCACCGCACTTTAGGAAAGATGTGAAGGCCTTAAATGGTCAAGAACCAGAGGACATAAATTTAAGGTGATTGGCAAAAGAACCAAAGGTGACATGAGAAAAAACTTTTTTACGCAGCGAGTGGTTATGATCTGGAATGAACTGCCTGAGGGGTGGTGAAGGCAGATTCAATCGTAGCTTTCAAAAGGGAACTGGATAAGTACTTGAAAGGAAAAAAATTGCAGGGCTACGGGGATAGGGCGGGGGAGTGGGACTAGCTGGATTGCTCTTGCATAGAGCCGGCATGAATTCGATGGGCCAAATGGCCTCCTTCCGTGCTGTAACCTTTCTATGATCCTATGATATGGTATAATTCTGGTCAATCTGCGCCAATATATCCTTCCTGAGGTCCAGTGCCCAAAACTGAGCACAGTGCTCCAGATGCACTGAATGCAAGCTAAGCAAAGGGATGGAAGCAAACTGCAGGCATTGACGAACTGGTATTTGAAATTATGAAGGGATGGGACAGAGTAGATAGAAACTACTAAAGTGTGTGGCAGCTGAGGAGTAAGTGATGGGGCTTGAGGCCTTTTCACAAGTGGAATTGTGCACTGCTGTATACGGTTGCTTGGTAAAGCTGTTACCCAGTATTCTAGCAGTTCCATTTGCAACCCCTCAGATAATGAAGCAATCCGTGCCCGCATGCAGCAAGACCTGGACAACATCCAGGCTTGGGCTGATAAGTGGCAAGTAACATTCGCGCCAGACAAGTGCCAGGCAATGACCATCTCCAACAAGAGAGAGTCTAACCACCTCCCCTTGACATTCTACGGCATTACCATCACCGAATCCCCCACCATCCACATCCTGGGGGTCACCATTGACCAGATACTTAACTGGACCAGCTACATAAATACTGTGGCTACAAGAGCAGGTCAGAGGCTGGGTATTCTGCGGCGAGTGACTCACCTCCTGACTCCCCAAAGCCTTTCCACCATCTGCAAGGCACAAGTCAGGAGTGTGATGGAATACTGTCCACTTGTCTGGATGAGTGCAGCTCTAACACTCAAGAAGCTCAACACCAGGACAAAGCAGCCCACTTGATTGGTACCCCATCCACCACCTTAAACATTCACTCCCTTCACACCGGTGCTCCGTGGCTGGAGTGTACTACAGCAACTCGCCAAGGCTTCTTCGGCACCTCCCAAACCCACGACCTCTACCATCTAGAAGAACAAGAACAAGGACAAGGGCAGCAGGCACATGGGAACAACACCACCTGCACGTTCCCCTCCAAGTCACACCATCCCGACTTGGAAATATATCGACGTTCCTTCATCGTCGCTGGGTCAAAATCCTGCAACTCCCTACCTAACAGCACTGTGGGAGAACCTTCACCACATGGACTTCAGCGGTTCAAGAAGGCGGCTCACCACCACCTTCCCAAGGGTAATTAGGGGTGGGCAATAAATTCTGGCCTTGCCAGCGATGCCCACATCCCATGAACGAATAAAAAAAAAATGGTTTATTCTTGTGATTAGGGAGTCTAAAACAAGGGATATAGATACAAGATTGAACGGAAGAGATTTAGAACAGAGGAGAAACTTTTAACAGTACATTATAAGACTTTGGAATGCACTACTGAAGTTAGTGTTTGAAGCAGAGACCATGTCAACGTTTACGGATAATTTAGGTAGGTGGTTGAATCATGGGATATGGGGAATCGGGCGGGAAAGTGGAGTTGAGGTTGAAGATCAGCCATGATCTTACTGAATGGCGGAGCAGGGTCGAGGGGCCGTATGGCCTACCCCTGCTCCTATTTCTTTTGCTTCTTATGAAGGAAAGGGGACTAAAGGATGTGGGAACAGAGCAGGCACATGGGTTTAGAACTACTGCTCATGAATATTAAATATCAACACGGACTGGTTGGGCCGAATGGTCTGTCACGGTATTAGAATTCTATAGAAATCTTGTGTAAACATTCTGCTCCTGAGGTTCCATGTAATAACGATATAAACGGAGCTTGCAAGAGGTAAAATAAAACAGAGTATCAAGCTCCCCCCCCCCCCCCCCCCGCCCCTTCCACCAATGGCTTGAACTGGTTAAGATGATGTGTAACAGCAATACAGACTAAGAAGGTTCCAAGTTGAAAACGCCGAGTTGTGTTGAGTTAGCTGATCTCAGCCAAAATAGAGGTAGGAGTGCTGCAGAGTAGTGCGCCTGGGTTAGGAAGGGGAAATCATAGTTATAGAATCTACAGCACAGAAACAGGCCTTTCGGCCCAACTGGTCAACGTGGCGCTTATGCTCCACACGAGTCTCCTCCCTCCTCTCTTCATCTAACCCTGTCAGCATAATCTTCTATTCCTTTCTCCCTCATGCTTATCTAGCTTCCCCTTAAATGCATCAGCCAGGGTGCCCACTCCTGATGACCATCCATTGTCAGGCGGGGACGTGATTGGCCTTGGCTTTGATGTCCGCTCCCATCCCCCTAACTCCTGTCAACCAGTCTGCTGGCACTCACTATCAGTTCAGACGTGAAGAATGGGCTGCTGTAGGCCAGGTACCACCGAACTGTAGCAATGATTCAACAAGGAGGCAGAAAACAAAATCATCAGATTGGTTTGGATGAAGTCTAACTGAAGCAGGCGGAATAAAACCTGCCCCACAAACCTCAGTCGTGCGTATTACATGGAGTAACAGTACTCCATAATGGCCACCTCCCCTTCACTTAAGGCCCTCAGCTGACTTGCTGCTCCTTGTCTCTTTGGCCTTTATTCACAGGCCGATGGGCTGGGATTCAGTGCTGTTCCTTTTCTTTTGCTGCAGCTAAAGGAAGATCAGCAGAAGTTGCTGGTGGACAGGCCGCAAAGACCTTGAAGTGATTACTTGTTAGTTGAATCATGACATTGTGATGTTATCAACCACCATTTAACCTCTTGTTAAAATTCGTCTTGCCACATTTCCTCACTGTAAACATTCTCTTCTCCTTCCAGCCAGGGACCATTGAACGGGCTGTTTCTGACATTCGATCCATCGCCATGCCAACAGAGGATGGAGGCGTGCAGAGTGTGTGGTTGCTGACGGAGTAAGTGATGGGGCTTGAGGGCCTTTTCACAAGTGGGATTGTGTACAGCTGTATATGGTTGCTAGGTAATGCTGTTACTCAGTATTCCAGCATTAAATGGTTCATTCCGACTTCCACATCCAGTTTTTCAGGAACTTATTGTTAGATTCGGAGAGTCAAAGTTGAAAAAGGTATTGCATGGTTAATATTTTGCCGTTGGATGTCTTGTGCATAGTTTGAGTGGAGTGAGACCCAGGATCTAGCAAGTGAGGTAATACCATCTAGTGGAAAAACATCGGCACTATTTTCCAACTTTCACCTTGCTTTCAACGCACAAACTGTCTTAATTTGATTAATTTCCATAGTGTTGAATGGGAATGTCAAATGACCATTGTACATTTGGGCATACAGTTAGATCGAACACTGCTTGGTCGCTTTCAGAAGGGGTTACAAGGCAGTGACTTGATGCCAGGTGTCTGCATATTCAGAGGAGGAAGGTACGCCTTATCAAGTACCCAAAGCTACATTTTGAGCCTCACATTAATGCCGTCCTTAAGATGAGACGATAAACCAAGGTCTTGTCTGCCTGTTCCAGTGGTTCAGGATGATGTAAAATCCCTGATAATGATATTCGAACTGGGGGTTTTCCCAGGGTTCAGATCTCAGCCCGCACCTTCAAGCAAACCAGGTTGACCAATTCATCTCAATGCTGTTTGTGAGATGTTGCTGATTTTTTAAAAATTCATTTTCGGGATGTGGGCATTGCTGGCAAGGCTGACATTTATAGTCCAACACCTCTCGAGATGCGATGTGTTTGCGAACCAGCACGTGGTGATTCTCTTCCACTCTACTGAGTTCCATTTCTTAGTTGCATCATCATAGGGAGACCGAGCGTAGGCCAAAGGTTGAGCAAGAACAAGAAACTATACTGTGTGTTAAAAACAGGTAAAATACCACCTCCATCCCTCTGTGGTGTAATTTTCCCACTAGTTTATAGTCACAAAATATTAGCCAGCCTGATCCATTATCTAGGGAGCACTGCTGGGATACGTGTGCGCACACATGCACCTATGTATTGGCGTGTACACATCAGACGCAGACAGTCACATAACCTGCCAATGCTCAGTTTCTTGGCTCACGTGTCTAGTATTGGTGAGGCGCTGAGGGGGCAGTTGTGGAACTATACTTCAACAGGAGTCAGCGCCTTCAGAAGAGGGGAGAAACTTCAGGGGAGGGGAGAAAGAACAAATGGCGATTTCTATGGTGTGAGAGATACTTTAGATGATTTATCTGTAGTTTATTTAAGAACATGAATTTTTCCCATCATGTGGCAGGATTGACCATTGGAACAACGAGAAGGAACGCCTGGTGCTGATCACAGAACGATCCCTGCTCCTCTGTAAATATGACTTCATCGGCCTCATCTGCCGACAGGTTATTCGAATTTCACTCAATGCAGTGGATACCATTTCAATTGGAGAGTTTCAGTTTCCTCCAAAGTCTCTGAATAAGTGAGTACTAATGAAATCTTTGTTTCATCCAGTGTTTCTGCACTAACCTTGTGGAGAATCTCACACTGGGACCATCCCGGGGTTCTGGATTATTACAATGGAAGTTGTAATAAAACTAGGGGCCATAAATATAAGATAGTCACTAATAAATTACAGAAAGCAGAGAGTAGTGGTGAACGGTTGTTTTTCAAACTGGAGGGAAGTATACAGTGGTGTCCCCCAGGGGTCGGTATTGGGACCACTGCTCTTTTTGATATATTAATGACCTGGACTTGGGCATACAGGGCATAATTTCAAAGTTTGCAGATGACGTGTAACTCGGAAATGTAGTAAACAGTGAGGAAGATAGTTACAGACTTCAGGAGGACATAGACTGGTGAAGTGGGCAGAGACATGGCAGATGCAATTTAATGCAGAGAAGTGTGAAGTGATGCATTTTGGTAGAAGGAACGACTGCAGGAACAGAGAGACCTGGGGGTGTAGGTACACAAATCTTTGAAGGTGGCTGGACAAGTTGAGAAAGCTGTTAAGAAAACATACGGTATCCTTGGGTTTATAAACAGAGGCATAGAGTACAAAAGCAAGGAAGTTATGCTAAACCTTTATAAATCACTGGTCAGACCCCAGCTGGAGTACTGTGTCCAATTCTGGGCACTGCACTTTAGGAAGGCTGTCAAGGCCTCAGAGAGGATGCAGAGGAGATTTACTGGAATGGGATGCAGGACTTCAGTTATGTGGAGAGGCTAGAGAAGCTGGCGTTGTTTTCCTTAGAGCAGAGAAAGTTAAGGGGAGATTTAATAGTGGTGTTCAAAATCATGAGGGTGTTTTGATAGAGTAAATAAGGAGAAACTGTTTTCAGTGGCGGTAATCAGGGTTCACAGATTTAAGGTAATTGGCAAAAGAACCAGAGGCAAGATGAGGGGAAATTTTTTTACCAGCGAGTTATTATGATCTGGAATGCACTGCCTGAAAGGGTGGTGGAAGCAGATGCAATAAAAACTTTGAGGGGAATTGGACATATACTTGAAGGGGAAACATCTGCAGGGCTATGGGGAAAGAGCAGAGCAATGGGACTAATTTGCTTAGCTCTTTCAAAGAGCCGGCACAGGCATGATGGGCCGAATCGCCGCCTCCTATGCTGTATCATTTTATGATTCTATGAACTTCAATAAGGAATTCAGAAGAAACATCTTTACTCAGAGAGCGGTGAGAATGTGGAACTCGCTACCACAAGGAGTAGTTGAGGCGAATAGCATAGAAGCATTTATGGGGAAGCTAGATAAGAACATGAACGAGAAAAGAATAGAAGGTTATGCTGATAGGGTTAGATGAAGTAGAGTGGGAGGAGGCTCCGGTGGAGCATAAACACCAGCATCGACCTGTTGGGCTGAATTGCCTGTTTCTGTGCTGTAAATTCTATGTAAAAATGCATAATTCAATCTGTTACAAATTTGACAAACTCCATTGGAGGACTCCATCAGACGAGCCCCTCGGCAACACAAAGAAAATGCTGTAAATCCGAAATAAAAACAGAAAATGCTTGAAGTACACAGCAGGTCCAAAACAAAAATGGGTGTGGTAGTTTAATGGTGATGGTACTGGACTAGCAACCCAGAGGGTTGACTTCAAATCCCACTGTGGGAAGTTCTGATGTGGAGATGCCGATGATGGACTGGGGTTGACAATTGTAAACAATTTTACAACACCAAGTTATAGTCCAGCAATTTTATTTGAAATTCACAAGCTTTCGGAGGCTTCCTCCTTCCTCAGGTGAATGTGGAAATGAAATCCTCGAACCCTTCACATTTATAAATCACAGAACAATACCTGGTGATTACAGACAGTGTTTTCAACTGCCCGTTGCCAAGGCAATCAGTGTGCAGACAGACAGGTGCTACCTACAGATCCCCCGAATATACAAACCACCAAAAAAAAAGAGACGCAGAAACATCGAAAAGACAGCAAATGACCCGTTGTATTAAAAACAGATAACATTTGTTCGCTGGTGGGGTAACGTGTAGCGTGACATGAACCCAAGATCCCGGTTGAGGCCGTCCTCATGGGTGCGGAACTTGGCTATCAATTTCTGCTCGACGATTTTGCGTTGTCGTGTGTCTCGAAGGCCGCCTTGGAGTATGCTTACCCGAAGGTCGGTGGCTGAATGTCCCTGACTGCTGAAGTGTTCCCCGACTGGGAGGGAACCCTCCTGTCTGGCGATTGTTGCGCGGTGTCCGTTCATCCGTTGTCGCAGTGTCTGCATGGTCTCGCCAATGTACCATGCTCTGGGGCATCCTTTCCTGCAACGTATGAGGTAGGCAACGTTGGCCGAGTCACAGGAGTATGAACCATGTACCTGGTGGGTGGTGTCCTCTCGTGTGATGGTGGTATCTGTGTCGATGATCTGGCATGTCTTGCAGAGGTTGCCGTGGCAGGGTTGTGTGGTGTTGTGGACGCTGTTCTCCTGAAAGCTAGGTAATTTGCTGCAAACGATGGTCTGTTTGAGGTTGGGTGGCTGTTTAAAGGCGAGTAGTGGAGGTGTGGGGATGGCCATAGCGAGGTGTTCGTCGTCATTGATGACATGTTGAAGGCTGCGGAGAACATGGCGTAGTTTCTCCGCTCCGGGGAAGTACTGTTGGTTGCGTCCCGTGTTGGTCTCCTGAGGAGGTCTATGCGATTTTTCGCTGTAGCCCGTCGGAACTGTCGATCGATGAGTCGAGCGTCATATCCCGTTCATACTAGGGCGTCTTTCAGCGTCTGTAGGTGTCCATCGCGTTCCTCCTCGTCTGAGCAGACCCTGTGTATTCGCAGGGCCTGTCCATAGGGGATGGCCTCTTTGACGTGGTTAGGGTGGAAGCTGGAAAAGTGGAGCATCGTGAGGTTGTCCGTGGGCTTGCGGTAGAGTGAGGTGCTGAGGTGCCCGTCTTTGATGGAGATTCGTGAGTCCAAGAAAGAAACTGATTCTGAGGAGTATTCCATGGTGAGCTTGATGGTGGGTTGGAACTTGTTGATGTTATCGTGTAGTCTCTTTAGTGATTCCTCGCCGTGGGTCCTTAGAAAGAAAATGTCGTCGATGTATCTGGTGTATAGTGTTGGTTGGAGGTCCTGTGCAGTGAAGAAGTCCTGCTCGAACTTGTGCATGAAAATGTTGGCGTATTGGGGTGCGAATTTGGTCCCCATGGCTGTTCCGTGTGTTTGGGTAAAGAACTGGTTATCGAAGGTGAAGACATTGTGATCCAGGATGAAGCGGATGAGTTGTAGGATGGCGTCTGGAGATTGGCGGTTGTTGGTGTTGAGTATTGATGCTGTCGCAGCGATGCCGTCATCGTGGGGGATACTGGTGTAGAGTGCCGAGACGTCCATCGTGGTGAGAAGTGTTCCTGGTTCAACTGGTCCGTGGGTACTGAGTTTTTGTAGGAAGTCTGTAGTGTCGCGACAGAAGCTGGGAGTTCCCTGTACGATGCACACTGATTGCCTTGGCAACGGGCAGTTGAAAACACTGTCTGTAATCACCAGGTATTGTTCTGTGATTTATAAATGTGAAGGGTTCGAGGATTTCATTTCCACATTCACCTGAGGAAGGAGGAAGCCTCCGAAAGCTTGTGAATTTCAAATAAAATTGCTGGACTATAACTTGGTGTTGTAAAATTGTTTACAATTGTGGGATGTTCAGTAAGTCTGGTAATTTGTGAGTTGGCAAATTAACCGTGAAAGCTACTGCATAGTCATAAAGCCGAACTGGAGCTTGCCAACTAATTGCTTGATCCGACCTACACGTAACTCCAGTCCCACACTACGTAGTTGACTCTTAATGGCCACTGGATTCTATTCAATTGCTAGAAGGCAGCATCCCCCCCTCGCCCAGCTCCACCTCTGGGCAACCAGGGATGGGCAATAAATGAGGCATTGCCTACCTTACCTACATCTTGAGATGAACTACAAAATAGTCCATTAGTATCTGAAAAGACCTTTTCAGACTTGGAATTAGCCTCTACTGACGAAAGGTTTGAACTGTTGCCAACAGACCTGCTATGTGTTTGTCACATTTTCTATTTATTTCAGTCCTCCTTTGCCTGTGTCCATAGGTTTGCTTGCCAGTATCTGAACTACTCAGTTCCCCAAGTGTTGTTTAAATTATGAGCCTATTTTTGTTCCTTTATGTTAAGCTGCAAATATTGTCCCCAAGAAGGCTCACTGTAATACTTTTAAGTGGAGGCGTCATTTACCTGGTTTGTTACCACAGGAGAGAGGGACATGGGATTCGCGTTCAGTGGGACAAACGGGATATGCCGTCCTTTGTCAACCGCTGGAATCCGTGGTCCACTGACATGCCGTATGCCACCTTCACTGAACATCCAATGGCAAACGCAGATGAGAAGATCGCATCCCTCTGCCAGGTAAGAAGCGTTCAGCCCTTTTGGTTGGGGCAAGCATCAAGAACTGATAACCGATAAGTGACTTGGCACGACATGGCATCCTGTGCCACATGCTGGACTTTCTACACTTGGTCTGCTGCCTGAGCACTGTAATTTGACATAAAGGTCCTGGAGGCTGGTTTCTGAGCAGTAACAAATCACTAGTCCGACTAATAAGTCAGGCACTGGTGGAGAGCTTACATAGAATTACATCGAGTCTACAGCACATAAATAGGCTGTTCGGCCCAACTGGTCTATGCTGAGTTTATGCTCCATACGAGCCTTCTCTCACCCCTCTTCAACTAACCCTATCAGCCTTTCCTTCTATTCCTTTCTCCCTCGTGCTTATCTAGCTTCCTCTTAAATGCATCTTGTCATTGCTACATGATTCCCTGCCAAATGAACCTGAGTGGGATCCAGTCTGAACAAAATGTTTAAGTACACATTGATCATAGAACATCTCTACGTGCACCGTAGGGTTGTCCTTGACTTATTTAGTGTATAGGATGTCATTATGTAATTTTAAGAGTAATCATAAAGCTAATTCATCCTCCAAGAAAGATGAATCTTTAGTTAACAAGCTTTAGACATTGAATTTCAATGAGTTGCCCATTCGCTTTTAATTGCCAGGGTACACTGTCCAGTCTGGGACCAATTTTGAAGCAAGTCAACTTTTGTCAGTTTTACTGTACTGTGACCCTCTCTTTATTAAATTCCAGGTGGAGAATTTTAAGACTCAATTAATCCAAGCCGTGAAGAAAGCTCACAAAGAGGCACCACTGCCAGGCCGGGCCAATGGAGTGCTGATCCTGGAGCGGCCCCTTCTCATCCAGACCTATCTCGGTCTAATGTCCTTCATTAACAATGAAGCCAAACTGGGCTATTCGATGTCGAGGGGGACAATCGGATTTTAAGCCAAAGGTTTTAAGCTTTGCTGTGCCTAGTCGGTGGATCTTCCTCCACCTATATGGTATTTTACATTGCCTCTTCTGCACCTTTTCAATTTGTACTAATCCAACCTTCAGTCAGGAACTGGACAGTTTTGGGTGCATGTTGTCAAGGAGTTGGATATAGCAGGCAAGGTTGCATTCTATCCTGAGAGCACATTATATATACTGTAGCATGTGGTACAGTGTCATTTTTAAAAGCAAATTGCTTCAGAATTATTGCATATTATACACAAGAAAATACAGCATTGCAATCTGGAAAATGATAAGCACTGTGTCCTGCTTGTGTTGTGGGTGTGTTATCGTTTATTGATGGACCTGCTTACTGTGCTTAAGCAATTTTGTGTTTTTAAAACCTAATGGAAACTAGGCATTTTAGTGGATTAGAATGCCATTATGTCACCTGGGAGCCTGAGGGGAAAGTGGTGGTGTAGTAAGTTACTACACTACCCTTTTCACCTTGGATGCTGGTTCAAATGTTGCCCAGTTAGAAGTAGTCTATTTCTCTCTTTAAGGGGAACCGGATGTTGTGTTAATACCATGCTTGCATGTCTGGGTTCAAATTCAACCCAGCTAGGGTGAGTGTCCACTGATAGAGAGGGGAGTCCGAAAAGTCACAGTTGAGTATGCAGTGGCTGTACAATAACCACGTGATAAAGAACTGCTTTAGTCAGTACTGCCAAGGGAAAGAAGACAGCTACTGTATGCAATTACTGAAGCTGCATTACTCCAGTTTTGTCATGGCTGTGAAATGCTGGCCAGATACAATGCTACAACAGCATGGTTGTGGGATGGTATTAGACTGCAGTAAGGTCAGTAGTGTTCAGAGATGCAAGTAATTTCTCTGTGCTTGTTGAATGAGCATTGTATTTTTAAGTTGTGATGAGATAGGAATGAAAACCAGCACAGGTAGTATAAGCAACATTATCAATCTAAAACCACCAGCCATATACAGCTGAGGCAGAATGTTGCAATACAACCAGCACGCTCCCCAATCTACGGAGGTTTGACCTCTTTCATTTTCCTTGTGCCTTCTACTGAATGAGTTGCCAGATCTGTTCTGATGCAGGACATAAAATCTAACATGGCCATAATACATACCCTCCAACTCTCTTACAGAAGTGCATCTAGTATACATTTCCTGAGCATCATACCTCAAGTGTCACTTCAAGAAGAAGTAAACAATGGAATACAAAACACCACAGCCAGAATGGCTGTAGACTCTTAACTGACCTGTGAACTCAACTAGTATTTACTTAGCAGCAATTTAAAGAATATTTTACACAAGGTTTCCCGTTCTTATAAAACAGTTCTTCCTCTGAATTTTGAACAGTACCATGAGATTTACTAGTATTTGAAAAAAAGCAAAAAACGTGAATACTTAAAACTGCAATCAAATAGTGCTGCTACTCTAAATGGCCAAAAGCTCATTTTAAAATGTCTTGCATGCCTTGATAAACACAGTATTGACTAGAAATGACAGCTCACTTGCACCTTTAAGTAGTCACAGTTGTTTTTATCATTGAAAACCTCTGCTTTGACCAGTTTATTTTTTTAAAATTGGCAGATTGTGGTACAATTTTAATAAGTCTTGTGCAAATGCTGAAAATCTGTTTAAATGTTGAGTATCTTGTATTATAAATTTTGAGATGGCTTGGGTTGTAATCACTCCATCAATTAGAGATTTGAAATATAATTCAGACAGTTAAAACCACCAGTTGAACACAAAGTACAAGTATTGAAGTCATTCCTTATTGATGATTATTTACCATTGACTATTTTGCAGCACTGCCTCCTATTCTTGGTCAGATATTCACACAATGAAAAATCAACTGATTGTGATGTCAGTACCATGGTGGTAATCCAGAAATATGTAGTTCATTACAAGGAAACAATGACCATTATATAATAGGGAGTTATATGATGATCATGTCACTATTAACAAGGGCTGGAGCTTCTCACTCATACTAAATACTGACCAATAGTGATAAGTAGGGAAACACCAGTGTAGTGGTTATGGGATTGGATGAGCAACTCAAGAGGTCACAAGTTCCAACTCCACCATGGCACATTGTGAAATTAAATTTCTAAAATCTAGTAAATGGTGGGCTGGCACCACAGTAAGTGACCATGAAAGTAGCTGCTTCACTCCTGCCCTTCAGGGAAGGAAACCTGACATCCCTACCCTACACGGTTGATGGTTAATTTGCTCTGAAATGGCCCAGCAAGCTATGCAGATGTAGCCACAATCACTACAAAGCAAACCACCCAGAACCACCTTCATGCTAACTAGCAAAGCAGCAACAACAACCCTGTCACAAAATTTAAAGCAGCAAAAATATCACACTGGTGCAAATATATTCACTGCTCAGTACTTGGCACCAGCCCCCTCACAGTTTTGTTAAAGGCCCTACCTGATCAAAACATTCCAACCATTCTTGCAAATTCAATTATACAATCAAATGTATCCTCCCCTCAAAAAAGTGACTCAAATATAGGAGTCTCTGCTTTGTCATTAATCTCTCCTCCCCCTCTCAAACAGCACTCCAGTGACTTCACAGCAAGAGTGCAAAACCCACAGCTGCAGGAGGACAGGCTACATCACTATGCACAAGATTTCAACATGTTTTAATTGTCCATAAAGGGACTGGCACATTTGCAAACTACATTCATGGGTAGTTCTGAAGTCAGCATTTGAAAGCTCAGCAAAGTATAATGACTTGTCAACTAAAAAATGTCAGATTAACAAGGACCACGCTTGTTAAATCCAGAAACTGGGAATGATTGAGAAAAGTTGCTTAGAATGTGTTAAGTGGAGTGATATACACTGACTATAATCCAGTCTTTAGTAAGCATTTTCTGTACTTTATTTAAAGCTATCACAAATGCTAATAAAATTGATTGTTAAATATTCAACACTATGGTATGTAATCATCTTTCAGTTTTGAAGGCAGTGAGTGGCATGTGAAAATCCAAAGATGCATTTTAAGAAACAAGGAAACAGAGCCACAGATGGCCTTATAACCCCCAACAAACCCATTCTATCCAGAGCCCATGATTATGATTATTCAGTCATGAACTTTCCTCCCACACCACCTGTTCATCCTGTACTTTAGGCAACACTAGATTCATTCCCATCTTCCCTGGAAGGTGGTTAAATATTGCTATAAACCCTCAATTCTATTAAATATTGATTCAGCTTTTTTTTTAAAAAAGTGCTAATTGACCTCATATCAATTCCATTCTCTAGGAATGTGTTCCACATATCCACTATTTTGTGGGGAGATTTCATCTCCAACCTCAATCAATTGGGTGATGAAAGATAACCAGTCAACAATCTAGATTAAGCAAGCTGGCTCACCTCAGCCATCCTGCTGCTAGGGGACAATGCTTGGCAGAGGACTGCTGCTCCAGCACAGTTCCATGTCCTACCTCCTTCCACATCAGCACCAGGAGTCCAAGAGTTTTTGTATGAAGACAGGGTGCATTTTGATCCACAATTCACCTTGCTGCTTAAAGCTTAGATTTTAATCTGTCCCTCAATCATTTTAGCCCTAAATCCTAGACAACAAAATAGCCTTTAATTCCAAACCTCAGTTAACAGATTATAATTTACATACAACATTCAGCAATTAAGAGTGAATATACAGACAAGTGTAAATTTTATTAGAAAAACAATGTAAATAACACTATAAATTCAACGCTACAAATATTTACATAAATCTAATATTCAGTGATTAACAGGGTCATATTTCAGTAATATACTGTTAAGAGATGTCTCATGTACAAGAACAAAAATAGACAGGTTTTGTGCACTAGGTAGGCCAATCCAGGTTTCATGTGGCTAAATTTTTATTTCATCACAAAAGTATGCATTATAAGGGCCTCATCTTAAAAAGGTCACCCACAAATCAGCTGACAAATGCACAATCCACATTCTCCAATATGTTCGTGCAGGTAACATACATTATGGAGTAAAACATTCACAGCATCAACAGGCATGGGACAATGTCAGGGGTCATTAAAGACAAGAAGTTACATTAAAGACAATGAACATTCAAGTGAGGAACCCTCCCTATGCAGGCAAACCAATGGACCGAAACATCTATTAGAACAGGCTTCAGTTTCAACTCAACCTTTTGTGGTTAAGATTCGTACTCAAGGCAAGGGGCATCACTGCTGGCATATGGAACACATTATTTTTGCACCACTCACTGTTTCTTCTTGACACTCAGGTAAGACACAAGATGCAGCAAAATGCTCCCTCCACTCAGCCCCAATTATGCAGCTTAAACCTCAGACTCAAGAGTAATCCCACCCTATTCTCCCCCCACCCCCCAAATAATACAGCTTGAAAAAAAAAGCAAGCCAGAGATTTGCAAGGAGTAGCAACCTGAACACTGAAAAACATATCCTGTGAGTATCAGGTGGCAAAAATGAAACCATTTGCAAACAACTCAAAGGTGAATCATTCCATCACAGCTTCAAAGAGCCAGCACAGGCACAATGGGCCGAATAGCCTCCTTCTGTGTTGTATGATTCTATGATAGCTCATCAACTCTGGTACCGTACACATTGGGGCAGCAATGTTCAGCAAACTGACCACAGGTAAAAGGACTGATGAGTATAGAGGATCATTTATATGAGCAAGACTCAGTAATTTAGGACTGTAATGTTACACAATTTAAGTGTGCAATGAGGCTTTTTATTACAGCTGGAGTCAGGTGAAATAATAGAAGAACACACAAGTATAGAATGTCCCATCACATCGCAAAGGATTTTCACATATAATTACTTTTAAGTGCAGCTACGGTCCTTATGTAGACAAATATATCAGCCATCCTCCACACAAAGATACCACAAACATCAATTAGATAAATTACCTGTTGTTTGCATTTGGTGGAATTGCTCAGGACATCAAACAAGGAAGTGTGCACCTTTTCAGAAACTATATGCACACATGATATATCATTAAAAAATGAACAAATTTGCATTTATATAGCATCTTTCACATCCTTGGGATGTTCTAAAGTGCTCTACAGCCAATGAAGTACTTTTGAAGTGTTATGTTGGTTGACTTTTCAAGGAAGTGATCCCAAATCTTCATTTAATTGAGAGTTCAGCTTTGATAAGCACATCAGAGATCAAATCCAGGGACAATCGGAGTAGATGTTTCGGTCAAGAGCCCCGGTTCAGTCACTTAAGCTTGTCGTTGGTTGGTGACTGGCCATCTTTCCAAGAATAACCTAGCAGCTCAGTCTCAGAGTCATAGGAAGTGTTGATCAGTTTATGATGGGTCCACATCAGAAAGAACAAGGATAAAATAATTCAATTCCCAAAAGGAAAAAAGGACTTCAATAAAAGACTCAGTAAAGGAATGAGATTTTGTAGATTAAAAAAAACTGCATTTACAATTTTATGTAAAAAAAGTTTTGCAATTGAATCTCTCCTCAAAATGATTGTTCTGAACCACAAATTTCCATTATAAGAGGAAAAGACCATATTCCACAAGCAGTTGGTACTGTTGGAGTCGGTCCCCAGTGCTTGTTTTTTCTCAGCAGGAACACATTGTGCAATATGACAGACACAGCTGGAGCCAAACACTAGGGTCCACTTGCGCCCTTTAACTCCAGAGGACACATAGTTAACTTTCTTCTGCGGTCTCCAAATAACACACACACATTTGATCTTTACTCATCAGCACTAAAGACTCTCCATTGGGATGCCAGTGCAATGATAAAACCTGGAAACTACCTGCAGAAAGGACAACAGAATTCAGATGTTAGAAGACAGAAAGCAGGAGTGCAATACAGGTTCTTCACAAAAGATCTGTAGTACTTCTGGCACAAGTTCAGAAAATATGAAATATATATTCCCCAAGTCTTCAGCCCTCTCCATTTCCCTCCCCTTACCTTCAGCTGGAACTTGCACAGACAGGCACCCAGCAGGAGACCACAGGTACACCTTGTTACTGCCAGTACAGATGGCCAGGCGGGCCCGGAGTGGGTCCCACTGGAAGGATCTGACAGCAGACACTTGCTCCAAAACCACATACTGCTTCAGCTTCTGAGCATCCCATATCCACACTGTGTTTGGCATGTTATCTGGAAGAGAAAAATAAAATGATTATAAATGGGTTTATGCTGCTTGTATGGTAGGATTAACAGGGAAAGCAATTCTATGGACAAGGACCATCAATGAGATTCTTTCTATTGCTAGGAGTTCACCTACACTGAACCCTGTATTCATCAGAAAACTCAATAGAGATTCGGAGAGAAAGCACGCACTCAAATTTCCAATGCACCAGTCACCAGCAAGGTTGTGGACAAGGAGGAACTTTATTAAATGGCCATCAATGCTGGGGGAGGGAGGGGCTCTACAGATGAGCACCAGGCACTAATGGTACTTACATGTGTTTTCAATTACCTTCCCCTTAAAGAAAAATATACATTTATGGCACAAATTTTGCAAATGGATGTTCATCTAAAGCTTTGGTAACCAGAGAAAACAATTTCTACGTCGATAAAATATCACACTGATGCAGCAGAGGTCAACATGAAAAAGAACAGCAAAAAGTTGAAAAGTACTGCATTTAACAGATATCCCTCAACTTCAAGAATTGAACATAAAATGTGCAGAAACCAAATGTGAGAAAAACTATTTGTAATTTTATATATCGCAAATGAAAGCACCTCTTCCTGTGGAGGGTGGGGTGTGATGAGAGAAGTGGGGGGTGGGTGGAGAAGGGAAAGAGAAGAGATATATAGTTTGCATTGCAAGGTTTCACATATCAGTATTTGTTGTTCACAGGAAGTGAGACACTTAAACAGTGCTCTAAGTTCATAACTACCAGACAAAAGGACAGCAGCAGGGAAACAAGTGATTAGTCCATCAAAAAATATAATGAGAATTAACTACCTTGACCTTCTCACAGACAGACACACACAAAGTTGTAGACTGTTTGCAAAAATTCTACTAAGACCATTACTGTACAGTAATGAACAAGCACTGAAATGACAGGATGCACAGTAGAACAGTCCAAGGATGATCCTGCCTCAGTCTATCCCTCCCTCCAAGAGGTGACCGGCCTCCATCTGGCTTCTTCCCACCAACACGCTGCTGAATTTTAAAAACTCAGCAGAGTGGAAGGGGGAAAGTGCATTTTCCACCACACTGTATTGGTCCCTCAGTGTGATTAACACCAGATCACTTAATTCCAAACCCTGCTTACAAAAAGGTCTGCACATCAACTCAAAACTACCACCCCAAATTATGGATCGAGGCCTAAAATCACTGAGCTACCAAGCCAATCTTTAATCTTTGGTCCTATTAACATACCATTTCTGGTTGCTAAGAAACGGTTGTCTGGACTGAAAGCCAACATCCCAACACCCAATCTGGGATTCGCTCGATCCGGATCAGGCTTCACTACGGGGACTTGGACTGGAGGCTGGCAAATCTCATCTGAAACACAGAAAGAATCATTAAGGTAAAGACAGAATGCTATAACTACATTGGTCAGTGGGCCCTGTAAAGACTGCACTGGACATCCCACCTTTTGTGCTGGGATCTTTAAAGGAAAGTGTTTGAAATACCAAAGGAATTTTGCAATTCTGTTAAGTGTGGAGATTTGCTGAATGTACAAATTTTAATAAATTAACCCCTTGATAAAGAACAATGATAATTTATTAAGGCGGAACTCAACATCAGCCCCCGCCAAAAAAAACCTAGAACTATAGAATGTTGCAGCACAGAAACCAGCCACTCGGCCCATAGCCCTTTATAGTCACTTCCCCTGGGTCACATTTTCAAAGAGTCCCTTTAATTTCCAGGTAAAGCCATTCAGCTGAAATCACAGATCAGAAGGAGATTGGTTAGGATGACAGTTCAGGAAGCTTCATGTTAACAGTGTATATTTGTTTGAAGTGCAAGCTGAGATACCAAGAGTACTCAAAGTTGTTAATTCATGAAATTTCTGCCTTGCCAAAAAGATCGAGCTGCTAAATGGTGTGGCTGGGGAACTGTGCAGAGCAACAGCGTGCAAGTGGGTTGTAGCTACTGCCTAATGCAGCTGCATTGTAAGAGTGCATTCGTCCTTCACATATAGTAAATGTGGTTTTGCATGACAACGGTCTACAAGAAGGGGAAGTCAAATTAGATTTAGTTGGTTTTACAGAATTCAACAGGGGTGGGAGGGAAAGAGTAATAAATGTTGATACAAATTACACAATTTCCTTTCTTGTCCTCAAATCACAAGAACATATATACTGGGGTTGGGGGGGGGGGGGGGGGGGGGGGGGAGAGAAGAAAAACACTATATTTACAAATAAAATAACCCAGACTAATTAAAAACTCCTTTGATAGCTAAAGTGGTCAAGGCAGTGGGAAGCTGAGCCAGAGCAACCAGATCCTCATTGGTTCAATCACTTATCTGTGCTGAGTTAGCTGATCTCAGCCACAGCCACAGGGATGCTGCAATGATGCTCAGCACCCTGGGTTAGGGGAATGGAAAAGTCAGGCTAGGTTCCAGTTGCTAATGATTATCCACAGCAAGTGGAACAGCATGAATTTTGGGTGGGGACAGATCAGGCTCGAATATAATGTCCCTCGTGGTGGAATACCTCAACAACTTTCGCTGTCTAGGCTCATGAAGAATTGATAGGTTTTTTTTTGAGGTACTACAGGGCAGCCAATATATGGAAACTGTACTGCAGCAAGTCAGCAGCTTTTCAGATGTGAAGAAATTGACAGAAAAGGCAGGGGGAAAACCCCCATTAAATCCTTGTCTTTTTAAAGTATTTTTTAAGAAAAGTATCTCCAGTAACTAAACTGCTGAGAAAGAAGTTAGCAATAAACATTTAATGGATAACAGAGGCTCACCCTTCCTCTAACTTAAGCCACGGAAAAGAGTAAACAGGTAGCCACATTCCTTACATTTACTCTGCGAGCTGAACAAGGAAATTTCTCCAGTTGCAAGTGGAGGAAAGGACAAGCCATCGCCACCCAGAACTGGGCGGCTTTCTACCTCCTTATAGATAACCTGTAGGCAGAAAGGGAAGGGTTAGTGGTTCTGTCGCATTTGCCCATACACCGTACTTTTCTTATGCTTTCTTTAGTCAGTCCATACATGAAGCTAAAGATAAGCAAGAGAAAATACAATGTGCAGGCAGGCTGTCCAGCCAACTGGGGAGGACATAAAACAGTAGGGGCTGCTAATTTGGATGTTGAGCCAGTTACTTCGCAAGATTCCAACTGATTATGTTCTTAGACTTGGCTCATTCAGATATTGGTACTTTGCAGAAGTTAGACCCCGAAACAGAAGTCTGATCTCTCTGAAGCATTAAACAAGGTTGCTATGCATCTTTTTGTACTTCTACAGATCAAAAATGTTAGGCAGACCATAAAATCCATTTAACATGCATCATAAATTACAATAATTGTCAATTAGACAGATAGATGTTATATAGCATGTTATAACATCAAAATATCTAAAAGTGTTTTTGTAAAGAATTACTTTTTAGTTCAGTGCTGTTATAAATGACAGTTGCCATTCTACACCACCAACATCCATGAACAACAAGATGAATGTCTTTTTTTGGTGGTATTGGCTGTGGGATTAATCTTGGCCAAAGTAACAAAAGAACTCCCTGCTCTTCATTGGATAGTGCCATAGGATCTTTCACATCTCCTCGAACAGGCAGATGGGATTTGGTTCAATGGCCCAACCAAATAGCATCTATAACGATACAAGACTCCCGGAGTACTGTATTAGAGTCTCTGCCTAGAATATGCGCTCAAGCCTTCATGTGCAGTTCAAACCTACAACTTTCTAACCCAAAAGGCATGGAAGCTACTACCTCAGTTCAAACCAACTCCCCTCCCCTTTAATTCAGAAGAACCACTCCTACTTACACTTTTGGGGTTACTGACGGTTAAGAGATGTTCAAATTCTACAATCTTCTTCCAGGTCACATGGTTTATGATTCTTACCTAGTTAGTAATTAGATCATTTCAATTAAAATGTAATCCAACAAAAAACACTTTCTCCCCCCCCCCCCCCCCTCCCAAAAAATATTCCACAATAATTAGAACCAAAATTCTCAAAAGTGGGGCTCTCACTTCTTACAAAAAAGGTGGATCGAAAGCAAGTTGCCAAGGTAGCATCCCATGGCTATAGGTCATTAGAAGTTGCATTAGACAACATATCAACAACTAGTGTGTAATAGACCAGAGGGGTTTATAAAGTATGGCTTAGCAGAGAACCACAAAGTTGAACTAAAAACAGAAAAACACTGGAAATTTCAAAGATCAACGAACATCTGAAGGAGAACAGGCACTGTTTCCAGTGTGACCATTCAGAACTGCAGTTAACTTATCTTTCTCTTTCAGATGCTGATCAAATCTGTTTGCATCTTAAACATTTTTTTTTGTACAAAAGATGCATTACTTGAAAAAATATATAATCACTAGCTGTTTGGGCAGCAATGGCTACACATGGAGCCAATTTGTTCATGTAAATGCACACTCGCCTGAACCCATGCAAGTATTTTTGCACTATTAATTTGGAAATCATGTTTGCACACTACAGCAAATTTTCCCAGTCACATACAGATGGGCACAATGTGGCTCCTTTCTTCACTCAGTCATGGGAAAACAAGTGTGTGGGCAAAGTCTGCCCTCCTTTGTTTTATTACAGGCACAGTAGGTAAACTTAGGATTTTTAGCACTGGAAAGGGATTCCGAAAGGAGATTTTATAGAGTTGTACAAGAAAGAACGAACTTGCATTTATACAGTGCCTCTCATGACCTCCCAAAACGCTTTACATCCAATGATGTACCTTTAATGTGTAGTCACTGTTGCAATGTACAAGATTGCAAACAGTACAGCAAAGGAGGATAGTGATAGACCTCAAGAGGATATAGACAGGCTGGTGGACTGGGTGGACACATGGCAGATGAAATGTAACGCAGAGCCGTGCGAAGTGACACATTTTGGTAGCACCCGAAACAGACGTCTGATCTCTCAAGCATTAAACAAGGTTGCTATGCTTCGCGCGCACACACACCATAAATTACAATAATTCTCAATTAGACAGATAGAAGAACGAGGAGACGGAATATAAACTAAAGTGTACAATTCTAAAGGGGGTGCAGGAACAGAGAAACTTGGGGGTATATATGCACAGGTCGTTGGAGATGGCAGGGCAGGTTGAGAAAGTGGTTAAAAAAGCATACGGGATCCTGGGCTTTATAAATAGAGGCATAGAGTACAAAAACAAGGAGGTTATGATGAACCTTTATAAAACACTTGTTTGGCCACAACTGGAGTATTGTGTCCAATTCTGGCACCGCACTTTAGGAAGGATGTGAAGACCTTGGAGAGGTTGCAGAAAAGATTTACTAGAATGGTTCCAGGGATGAGGGACTTTAGTCACGTGGATAGACTGGAGAAACTGGGGTTGTTCTCCTTAGACCAGAGAAGGTTGAGAGGAGATTTGATAGAGATGTTCAAAATCATGAGGGGTCTAGACAGAATAGATAGAGGGAAACTGTTCCCATTGGTGGAAGGGTCGAGAAGAGGACACAGATTTAAAAGGTGATTGGCAAAAGAAGCAAAGGCGACATGAGAAAAAAACTTTATTTACGCATCGAGTGATTATGATCTGGAATGCACTGCCTGAAAGGGTGGTAGAGGCAGATTCAATTGTGGCTTTCAAAAGGGAATTGGATAAGCAATCAAAAGGAAAAAAGATTGCAGGGCCACAGGGAAGGCGGTGGGGGGGGGTGGAAGGAAGGAGGGGAAAAAAAAAGTGGGACTAGCGGATTGCTCTTGCAGAGAGCCGGCACAGACATGACAGGCCAAATGGCCTCCTTCTGTGCATTCTATGATTCTAGGTAAATCTGGAAAATTACTTTAAACTAAATTGCTAGAGCAAGACAAAGGGATACAGGTTCAAACTAGTAAACAGCAACTAATACCTGGATGTTTTTTCATCCCCTACACAATGACCAACACACAGAATGGTCTCCCAGATAAAGTATCGTGGAATCATTTAAGAGCCAATTGGATGCTGCAATTGGGAGGGTGGGGGTGCGGGGGAACTTTAGGATAATTCTGGATGGATGGACTAAAATGGGCAGCTTGCCCCATCTCATCCATAATTATCTTGTGATTTGTGGCAGTATATTATCTTGTAAAAAGACTTTGGTACAACCAAAACAAGGAACAGACTCATGCTCAGTTGGATAAATAAAAGCATTTTATTAAAAAAAATTGTTTGATTAAAGCTAAATTACTCAGAGCAATCCATATTACCCATTCTCAAATCAGGTGGCAAGTGTCCATTTCATTAGCATGAATGTGTAAAGGAGTAAATTTTTTTTTGCACAATGATTTAAACCATAGAATCATAGAAAGGTTACAGCACAGAAGGCGGCCATTCAGCCCATAGAGTCCACGCCAACTCTATGCAAGAGCAATCCAACAAGTGCCACTCCCCCGCCCTATTCCCGTAGCCCTGCAAATTTTTTCCTTTCAAGTATTTATCCAGTTCCCTTTTGAAGGCCATGATTGAATCTGCCTCACCACCCCCTTGGGCAGTGCATTCCAGATCCTAACCACTCGCTGTGCAAAAAAGTTTTTCCTCATATCACCTTTGGTTATTTTGCCAATCACCTTAAATCTATGTCCTCTGGTTCTTGACCCTTCATCCAATGGGAACAGTTTCTCTCTATCTACTCTGACTAGACCAAACATGATTTTGAATCCCTCTAACAAATCACCTCGCAACCGTCTCTGTTCCAAGGAGAACAACCCCAGTTTCTCCAGTCTATCCACGTATCTAAAGTCCCTCATCCCTGGAATCACTCTAGTAAATCTCTTCTGCAACCTCTCTAAGGCCTTCACATCCTTCCTAAAGTGCAGTGCCCAAAGCTGGACACAATACTCCAGTTGTGGCCAGACTAGTGTTTTATAAAGGTTCATCATGACTTCCATACTTTTGTACTCTATGCCTCTATTTATAAAGCCCAGGATCCCATATGCTTTTTTGCCCACTTTCTCAACCTGCCCTGCCACCTTCAACTTTGTGTACATATACCCACAGATCCCTCTGTTCCTGTACCCCTTTTAGAATTGTGCCCTCTAGTTTATATTGCCTCTCCTTGTTCTTCCTACTGAAATGTATCACTTCGCATTTTTTTGCATTAAATTTCATCTGCCACATGTCCACCCATTTCACCAGCCTGTCTATATCCTCTTGAAGTCTATCACTATCCTCCTCACTGTTTATTACCCTTCCAAGTTTTGTGACATCTGCAAATTTTGAAATTGTGCCCTGTACACCCAATCCAAGTCATTAATAAACATCAAGAAAAGCAGTGATTCTAGCACCAACCCCTGGGGAACACCACTGTACACCTCCCTCCAGTCCAAAAAACAACCTTTGACCATTACTCTGCTTCCTGTTACTTAGCCAATTGTGTATCCATGTTGCTACTGCCCCCTTTATTCCATGGGCCACAATCTTGATAAGCCGACCATGCGGCACTTTATCAAACACCTTTTGAAAGTTCATATACGCCACATCAACCGCATTGCCCCCATCTACCCTCTCTGTTACATCTATCAGGTTAGTTAAACACAATTTGCCTTTAACAAATCTGTGCTGGCTTTCCCTAATCAATCCACACCCATCCAAGTGACTGTTAATTCTATCCCAGATTATTGTTTCTAAAAGTTTCCCCACCATTGAGGTTAAACTGACTGGCCTATAATTGCTGGGTTTATCCTTACACCCTTTTTTGAACAAGGATATAACATTTACGATTCTCCAGTCCTCTGGCACCACCCCCCGTACCTATGGATGTTTGGAAGATTATGGCCAGTACCTCTGCAATTTCCACCCTTACTTCCCTCAGCAACCTAGGATGCATCCCTTCTGGACTGGGTGACTTATCTACTTTAAGTACAGTTAGCCTTTCTAGTACCTCTATCAATTTTTAGCCCATCCAGTATCTCAACTACATCTTCCTTTACTGAGACTCTGGCAGCATCGTTTCCTTGGTAAAGACAGATGCAAAGTAGTCATTTAGTACCTCAGCAATCCCCTCTGCCTCCATGAGTAGATCTCCTTTATGGTCCCTAATCGGCACCATCCCTCCTCTTACTTCCCGTTTGCATGCCTGTAGAAGACTTTTGGATTCCCTTTTATGTTGGCTGCCAGTCTATTCTCATACTCTCTCTTTGCCTCTCATTTCCTTTTTCACTTCCCCTCTCAACTTTCTATTTTCTGCCTGGTTCTCACTTGTGTCATCAAGCTGACATCTGCCATATGCCCTTTTTTCCGTTTCATCTTACTCGCTATCTCTTTTGTCATGGCTTTAGTTGCCCCACCTTTCTGCCTTGTGGAGATGTGTTTAGACTGTACCCGAACCATCTCTTCTTCAAAGGCTGCCCACTGTTCAATTATAGTTTTGCCTGCCAATCTTTGATTCCAATTTACCCGGGCCAGATCTGTTCTCAACTCATTGAAATTGGCCCTCCTCCAATTGAGTATTTTTACTTTAGAGTGGTCCATGTCCTTTTCCATAGCTATTCTAAACCTTATACTATGATCGCTGCTCCCTAAACACTCCCCCACTGACAGTTGCTCCACTTGGCCCACCTCATTCCCCAGAACCAAGTCCAGCAATGCCTCCTTCCTCATTGGGCCAGAAATGTACTGGTCAAGAAAGTTATCCTGAACACATTTCAAATATTCCTCCTCCTCTTTGCCCCTTATATTATTATTGTTATCCCAGTCTATATTAGGATAGTTGAAGTCCCCAGTTATCACCACTCTATAGCTTTTGCACCTCTCTCTAATTTCCTTGCAAATTTGCTCCTCCAGATCCTTCCCACTAGTTGGTGGCCTATAGAATACACGCAGTAGTGTAATAGCACCTCTTATTTCTTAACTCTAACCAAATAGATTCTGTCCTTGACCCCTCCACGACATCTTCTCTCTCCGGTACTGCAATATTCTCCTTAATCAATACTGCCAACGTCCCACCTTTCTTTCTTTCCTGAACACCTTGTATCTAGGAATATTTCGTACCCAATCCTGCCCTTTTTTGAGCCAGGTCTCCGTTATCGCCATGACATCGTATTCCCATGTGGCTATTTGCGCCTGCAGCTCACCAACCTTGTTTACCATGCTTCGTGCGTTTACACACATGCACTGCAAACCAGTCCTAGACTTTCGTGTACTCTCTTAGTCTGATCCCACCTAATACTGTACTATTACTTGCTCTAGTGCTATATTTCCCTCCCGCTCCTTTGTGCCCCTTATTTCTTCTTTCCAATGCTACATTCTGGTGCTCATCCCCCTGCCAAATTAGTTTAAACCCCCCCCACACAGCACAGCACAGCACTAGCGAACCTCCCCGTGAGGACATTGGTCTCAGCTCTGTTGGGGTGCAACCCGTCCAGGACTCACTCAAATGAGCAGTAGCATAGGGCAGAGGAAGCAAAAAAAGCCAAACCACAAACCACTTCTTGTGCACTGAAAACTGGCAAAGCAGTCAATACCTGTTGGTTTGATGCTACAAAGGAGCATAGGAAACTAGACTAAAACTGTACTCAACTTAACCAGTATTATATTGCAGTCTGGGTCTTGAGAGAATGACCTGTTTGCGCCACTATCCCATATATATTAGATCATTCAGCCAGGCTTTCTGTAAACTGGCAATGCCAGAATGGCCAGTGCGCATGCGTGAAGTGCGGGCAATGTAATATTGTGTCATGATTTCACTATGGACAAAATAACTGTTTGTGCGCGTAATTACATAATGACTTTGTGTCATAGTGTAACGATCAGCAAACACATAGCTGCTCCCGAAACAGTGCACTTACTGGCCCCAGAAAAGGTCAGTACCAATTGAGGAGACCAAATTTTTAAAAAAGTCTTCTGGACCACTGTTTCTAAAAATCCACTAAGTTTATCTTCATGTAGCTCCTGACTGTGAGATCTTTGCAGCTTACGTTTGATCGAAGGACGTTTTATATACGTTAAAGGAGATATATAAATGCAAGTTGTTGTTTTAGAACAGATTTTAGCCAGCTCAACACGGGGTATAAGAGGGGGCCTCTTACCAAAATCTGGAAGTATGGGGGCTGTACAAGATCCTTCAAATGCCAGCGTATGCAGCGCGGTGAAGCCAGTCGAGCTTTGAAACAGATTCTAAGCAATCCTGGTAGATAGGTTCTGAGTATAGTTTCAAATTAGCATCATAGGAACACAGGAATAGGAGTAGGCCATTCAGCCCCTCGAGCCTGTTCCGCCATTCAGTTAGATCATGGCTGAACTGTATCTTAATTCCATCTACCCGCTTTGGTTCCATAACCCTTAATACCCTTGCCTAACAAAAATCTATCAATCTCAGTTTTGAAATTCTCACTGCCTCTGGGACTTCTGATGCACAATCGTGGTACTCCTGCAGCAAAATGCGCTACACAACTTTTGTTTAGAAATTTGTGGCATTCCCCACAGGATAGCACACTGTGCCAAGTCATCTGCTGTAACCTTAGGAAATGTGAGGTGTTCTTCAAGACGTGTTTCAGCAGACCTTTTCAACACATGATATAACGTTCTTGGTAAAGAATTCCAAAAGCGGCACCACAACTGTATTACACAGATATTTAGCTCTGATCACTTTTAACAAAGGTGAAAAACAGCAGAAATTTGGAGCTAGATCCACTGATTATGAATGGACAAATAATGCAGTTTTGACTCTCCCACCTGTTAATTTATACATCGAAATAAGCAGAGGTAAGAAAATGTAAGGTTAAAGCTCCAGATCTACTTCAGTTTTTAATTAAAATACTGGAATGGCCAAAGGACATTTGATACTGAGGAAGCAATGCTGTACTTCCCTCATCGGCCAGTCTTATCTGCACATGCTGGGAACCAGATTAAATCATTTAAATAGGCCAATCAGAAGCTAAGAACTCAATCAGCTTATTGAAGGATGAACGAGGACAAGATCCCCTCTATATGGGGTATAATCAAGATCTCACTGTACACATGATTTAGCTATTAAGGCTTTAAAAATATGTTCATCTTAAAAAAGAACCCTCATATGGCTACCAGTTCCAACATCTATAAAACTTAATCCTTCCCCACCTGTGAAGGATACATTGCATTTCACCAGAAAAAGCTGAGGGAGCCCATATGGCCAGTTTTAGCACATTCATTAGAATGAAACACCTACATTCCTCCCATCACCTCAACTGAAATGAGTCTTCAACGACTCTAAGGTTTTTATCCCTACTTCTCTACTCAGCAAACCATTCCAAGTTTTGATCATACTTCCCCACTATTGGCGGCCATGCCTTTAGCCACCTTGGCCCTAAGTTCTGGAATTCCCTCCCTAAACCTCTCCACCTCCAAGACCCTGCTTAAAACCCACCCTTTGACCAAACTTTTAGTCACCCCTTTTTTGGCTTGGTGACAATTTTTATCTGATTAAGCTCCTGTGAAGTTCCTTGGGACATTTTGCTATGTTAAAGGCGCTATATAAAATGCAAGTTGTTGATATGTGAAGAAGTTCTTTCTGAAATTTGACCTAAACTTTCCTTTCACCAGTTTTAACCGATTCCTGCTGAAAGCTGCCAGTTGGCTCTCAATTTCACTGACCTGTGTCACATCTCTTACCTTTTCATCATAACTCCCAATGGCCAGAAACTGGCTGCTTGGACTCCACGCAACAGACTTCACACCGAGAGACCACTCGTACGCGCTGTAGGTGGACAGCAGGCGCCCGTCTAATGAATACAAGAGGACTTTATACTGGAAGGAACAAAACAGTTTACTCAGTGCCAAAAAGGTGAGAACAGTCCCACAAAGCAATTTTATAAAATCAACATAATGCAGCTAATTTGTGTTTACAATGTGCAAAAATAAGAGGCATTCTATGCAGAGATGCGTGCAACACAAGGTCAGCTCTGATTTTTCCTCTAGAGGAGATCAATATTAGGAAATCTGTATGCTTGTGCTGGCAACCTCTGTCTTGCGACACCAGTTAATGTTGAAAGTAAAATAAATGATCTTGCATTTATGTAGCATCTGTCACGTCCTCAGGACGTCCAAAGCATTTTGCAGCCAATGAAGCATTTTAAAGATATAGTCACTGTTGTAATGTAGGAAACATGGCAGCCAATTTGCGCAGAACAAAGTCCCACAAACAGCAGTGAGATAAATGACCAGATAATCTGCTTTTAAGTGATGTTGGTGGAAGGATAAATGTTAGCCAGGACACCAGCAGAACTCCCCTGTTGTTCTTCAAGTAGTGCCATGGGATCAGTTTAACGTCTCACCGAATGACGGCACCTTCGACAGTGCAGCCCTCCCTTAGTACTAGACTGAAGTGTCAACCTAGATTATTTGCTCAAATCTCTAGATTTGGGGCCTGAACCCACAACCTTCTGACTCAGAGGCGACCACTATCAAGGCTGACATCTGAAGAGACCATAAGTATGAACAAACAGTAAACTGTACACTTCTAGATATCAATCCCCAAAAACATACTTCATTTTAAAATTTTCTGCTCTAACAGAAGGCCAAGAACTCACCATACAGCACTGCAATCACAACCCTGTGTCTCGTCCATCAACACACAACACCGTGGTCTCCAAATTTACTTCTAAGAAATTAACATTTTAAAGATAGGAATCTTTCAAGCTGCAATATCCCTTTCCAGGGCTGCCACTCACCTCCAAACAGGAATCCCAGACTGCCAGCACACAGCTGTTGGGTGACCACTCGATACCAGCCAGGTCCTGGGTCTCAGTCTCAAAATGCTGAACAAATTACACACAAGAGGATTATCACGGTTAGAATATGGGTACGGTAGCATAGTGATTATGTTATTGGACTAGTAATCCAGAAGCCTGGCTGAATAATTCAGAGTCATGAGTTCAAATCCCACCACAGCAGCTGGGGAAATTAAATTCAATTAAATAAAATCTGGGGAAAAAAAAACTAGCATCAGTAATGGTGGCCATGAAACTACCGGATTGTCGTAAAAACCCACCTGGTTCACTAATGTCCTTTCGGGAAGGAAACCTGCCACCCTTACCCGGTCTGGCCTATATATGACTCCAGACCCACTGCAATGTGGTTGATTCTTAAATCGCCCTCTGAAATGGCTGAGCAAGCCACTCACCACCACCTTCTCAAAGGGCAATAAATGCCGGCCTTGCCAGCAACGCCCACATCCCATGAACGAATCAAAAAGACAGCTACCAAATCAAGTTTAGAAAAATCTTTGCCAGTGGATTTTATTTAGACAATTGCACAAAAAAAGAGGCAATAAAATTACGTCAGCATTTACATAAACGATTCCTCAGGAACAGTCTCCCCAAGAATGCCCCAGAAAGTCCATCGATATCCCAGCGACACCAAGTACTTCCAGCAACCCCAAAAACAACACTAGTAAGAGTGATCAGAAATGGGAATATAAAACACAAGTTGTTTTTAAGACATTCCAATTGTAATCTTTTAAGCACACTTTGGAACTTTTGGTGGTGGGGGGGGGGGGGGTGGGGAAGGAAGAGGAGAAACACTGCATTAACCAACTGAAAAATTTTATTCAACAGAACACCAAGAAGAAATAATCAGTACTTAATATTCAACTACTAGGGTTTTTAAGTTGAAGATCCAAATATATTATTTCACTAAGCAGAACGCTTTACAGATTTAAGATCAAAAGGGTGTGTGTCATAGATGATCAATCTTCAATGCAGCTTTTAAGGTCAAACATTAGCACTGGATTTCGCTCATGGCACTGGTACCCCCATCACACCCAGACAGGATAACTCATTCGTGGCATTTTTTTTGATTATTCGTTCATGGGATGTTGGTGTCGCTGGCAAGGCATAATAGCAGTTAGGGAAATACATATCCAATTTTAAACATATTTACTACAGACCATTTACAGGAACACTCTAAAAAGGTAACAGAAAAAAACAAGCATTAGCTACATTATATGTAGACCCCAGGATTTTGGACATTGCAACACTGAAGCTGGGAAGGACATAATAGGAATGCAAATAAAATGCTGCCTCATACTTGGCCCTGGGTTGCATGATGGCTTACAGTACATCTTTCTACTGGGACAGGTTCAAATCCAGTCCAGATTAATGGCATGAAAATCTCTCTGAACTGGCTGCAGTCTAAGCACAGTTCCCAGAGTGTATGGATCCACAGCCCACATAGATTAGCAGTCCTGCTCAGAAGGCTGGCTAGGGAAGGAATTGGAAATTTCGCACTGGTGCAATAGGGAGCCGATTCATCAGGGAGCAATATAAAAAGAATCTTTACCTTGATCTAACCCATTCTGTAAGCGATTCAAACTGCTTGAGGCAAGCACTGGGTGCAAAATGGGGGAAAAAATTCCATCCCCTAGCACTGGCAACCATTCACCTCCATGAGCATAGAAAAAGACCTTGCTCCTGGCATTCCAGCAATGCAGTGCTTGGAATAAAAGTATTCATCAAGCATGAGTGTGTGTGTGTGTGTGTGTGTGTGTGTGTGTGTGTGTGTGTGTGTGTGTGTGTGTGTGTGTGTGTGTTTTTTTTTATGTATATAAAAGTTAGTTACCCGCAGCAGCTGCCACTCGCTGCACACAAAGATACTTATGTAATCCTTGCAGTCCCGTCTCTCTGCTAACGCCATGTAGCGGCCGTCCTTGGTGAAATCCATCCCTGAGGCCATAAACAAGCATTTAGTGTGGGGCATTTTGTCAGATTGTCAAAATCTTACAGGGTCTTAAAGAAGCTACACATGGAAATCCATCCTCCACACAAGCACCTAGTTAAAATGGTTAAACTAAAGCCGATTGAGGAACAAAACTTCTAATAAAAACTTGCTTTCAAATACTTATTTGTACTGTCCCCAATTTTATCCCTTTCTCTCCTGAAGGCTGAGGTACACTTCCATGGACACCGATATCTCACCCAAATGTATAAGCCTCGACAATGAGGGGGTAATTTTAACTTAATCCTCCCGCGGGAAGCTGACAGGATTGGATCTGCCGCCCGTTTTACACCCCACCCAATTTTACTTTCCACAATGGAAATGTAAAACAGGTGGCCGATCTGATCCTGTCAGTTTTCTGCCAGGCAGGTTAGGTTAAAATTACCAAGTGTCAGCAGGCTATTAAGCTGTGGAGGAACTCACAACCAAGCCCATTTCTGTCCTCAGACAGAATCCCCACACACACTTTTTAGCAGGGGTCATTAGGGACCCTGACTGATTTTTCTCTACCCTAGCTCAGGGCACTGATGCCAATTAGGGTGCCGCAACTGCAACCCTGACTCAAATTAGCTAACAGCACACCCCCAGGATTTCACTTTTTTGGGATTCAAAATCTGTGTTTTTTAATTAACACTTTGTCTTTTTGAGTTTCAAATTACAGCAATCCAAAAATATGCCTCGTGTAATCTGCTTTAAGTTCAAGTCTCTCAAACCAAAAAAATTACAGAGCACTGTTTTCTAAGATACAATCTGCACGATCAATTGTTTATGATCAAGTTCTGCTCATCATATCTGAAAAATAATCCGGAGTACAGCATTCTTAGTTGTCAGCTACACCTAGTGACAAAAGTCAGTAGTGCACAACCTTTCCTTTGTCAGTCAATACAGAAGATGAAAGCCTACATGGGTAACTGAAAGTTACATGGGTAAGATGGGTATAGAGGGATATGGGCCAAGTGCAGGCAATTGGGACTAGCTTAGTGGTATAAACTGGGCGACATGGACATGTTGGGCCGAAGGGCCTGTTTCCATGTTGTAAGCTTCTATGATTCTACTCAAGATAGACTGGTTTCTCTGGGAAGTGAAAATTGATTGCAAGGGCTCCAGTGTATAAGAAATACAAAATCCTATTAGTGAATTCCATGAATCTAGATTTTTTTTTTCTTAAATAATTATCTCTTTTTCAGCCATTCAGGGCAGGTAGATGGGCTACTCCTTCCCCACTCCCTCATCCCTGCCAACGCCACTCAGTAGGCAGCCCCTAGGAGAGGCATAGACCAGCGTTAAAAGGCATGTCCTCAATCTCCGCTCCTTCTGGGAAACTCAACCAGGTTGTTTTTTGAAAGGACAAGATCAGCAAAGTTGCAAGGAGAAAAACAGGCAGACAAAGAGTACTCCATTGTCTTGTGATATGGCACATTAGGACCCAGACTACCCTTCTGGGATGCTTCCTTTCGAGTTTCACTTCTTTTCAATGGATTTCCTTGAACAAAGATCTTTGGTTTTACCCCCCCACCACCACCACCAAGAACCTGTTATGCAAATGATAACAATAGAAATCAAATAATTAACACATTGAGGACTGTAGATATAAGCAGAATCAATAACCAGTTTACAACACACATCCTTCTCAATTCCACTTAATTCATGCTTCATATATTATCCTTCAAAACAAGATTGCTCATCCACTTACCATGCTGACAGGCCTTGGGATACTTGATATAAGATACAGATTTGGTGCACAGCGACCAGACGGTGATTCTCAGCTGTCGAGAGAGATAAACGTTTATTTATTTCATTGCCGTAGCAAGCGCAGAACGCCGGAACTCCGACCCAAACATGACCCCATAGAAATTAATCTGTGCAAGCCTACAGGCTACACTTCCACACTGAATAACAAATCCCTTCTCAGCAGCTGAAATTACAAGAACTCTATGCAAGAATGTCATTCACACCACCCAACCCATTAAACTATTAACCTTAATGTACAATTTGATCAAAAATGCAACATATTTTTACATCAATGAATGTAAAGACCAGTCATGTCTGCATCAATGTCAACGACATACCATTTCTCTTAACTCAAACAATCCAACTTTTAAGTCCCTTTCTGAAGTTTGTTTCAGGTCTTTGAAGCTCATCATTTGCAACAAGTTTCATAACAAAATCACATTGGATTGTAAATGGGCCTCAGGGGGACTAAGGAGTTTAGATTGGAAGGAAGCTTCTCCCAGTGGCTCAGTAGGTAAAAGGTATAATTCTGAGCCAAACACACTAAACAGTACAAGGTGTGACTCATGCCGAGTCAGCTGGAGCAGCCGAGAGGGTGCTGCAATTGACCTCAGCAATCTTGAGCTAGGAAATAGGGAGGGGGAAAAGAGAAGCAGAAGAAGTGGATGGAGTTCCTGCTTCTGATTGCTACCCAGTGACTCCACTGGAAAATGTATACGTGTGGACATCAGGTGAAGACAGGATCAGATTTGGTTGTGATGCTCCTCCACAGTTGGCACTCTCATCCATAAAGAATGGCCACTCGGGTGAGATGCCAAAGGGTAGGCAGCCCAAATACATCAGTGAATTCAGGAAAGAAAGCAGAAAACAAATAATGCTAGGTGAATGCGCAAAAGCTTCTCCCCAACAACGTTGTATCCTGTACAGTAACCTGGTGAGTCACTGAACAGTTTTAAACTTTCTCCAAGATTAGTGGTTACACATACTTAAAAGGTCCTCCCTTGATTTAATTTTCAGCACAGTATTTCTATTTATCTGAACTGGTATACCAAAAATGACCAGACCAGACAGTAGGCATACACACAATACTGATGCCAAGTCTTTACTGCAATTACTGCACGTTTCAGTACCAGGCCAGTGCACGCAAAACAAAGGATCATTGATGAAAAAAAAACAATAAATTAATTAACAATTAGAGGGGAATTCTCTTTCTACCCCTACCCCCACCCCCTGCAAACTACAGATTCTAGTTTTGACTCCTAGCATAGGTCAAGTTAGCTAATCTCTGCCAGGGTTGCAAGAAAAGGACAGACAGCTCCCGGCTCCAGTCCTGGTCCAGCATCTTCCTGCTGTTAAAAAAGTGTGAAATGTATCAGGTGAAGGCGAAGCTGCAAATAGCCTCTCATGCTCAGTGCCCAGGCTCATTTTTGAAGAATACCAATTCGGCCATGGTTTCATTCTTCTGCCCATGGAACTAGCAACTTCACGAGAGATGGGCAAGAGGGGGAAAAAAAAACTGGAAGTAATGAAAAAGAAACTCCGTTATTCGTTCATGGGATGTGGACGTCGCTGGCGAGGCCGGCATTTATTGCCCATCCCTAATTGCCCTCGAGAAGGTGGTGGTGACAAAGTTTGCTAACAAAGCACCTCAAATGAGAAAAAAGAATTCTCAAGACCAAGCCTTGTGTATAAAAGCTGTCAGGTGACTAATTTTTAAGATTCCAAGATATCCTGACCCCAAAAATTTTATTAATTTTTTTTTAAAAAAAGCTTAGCATGCAAGGCACCTTTTTGTCCCAGCTGTACAAGCTCAGCTCTCAGCTGTTGAAAATGATCCTGAATTCTGCCACTGTACAGCCGCTTTTAAAATAGAATACAAATTGCTGAAACTCTCCAAGCACAGTAACTCGATAAGGCAAGGCTGTGCACAGTTTGAGGGATATTAAACTCTGATAGTTACAACCAAAGAGAGATTAAGCCTCAATTTTAATAAAACTCAGTAACGAGGATCGCTGGTTTTCCATTCTCAGAGAACAAGCAATGGAATCATGGAATGAAATCCAAAATTCCTAGTAAACGTCCTGGAATCCCATCTGATTAAAATGGAAATGAACTTAAATCATCATAAACCAGTGGCCCCATGACCATTTTATTTTTGAGATTATTCATAAATTAAAAGGATGCTGCCCATTTTGGCCTGCCATTGCGACAGCAGATGTAAAATCCACTGCAGTTGTAGCCTCAAGTATGGATGAAATTGATCCATTAGCCAAATTGAGTGGTTTCACCTGCACCAAGCAGCATGGGTAACAAAGCAGCCATTGTTTTTTTAAAATAAATTCAGTGATTTATAGAAGGAACAAGTGTCTAGGAGGCAGCGCTAATGGTAGCTCCTGACCTCAGATGCTGGCTTCAACTGCCATGTACAAAGAAACAGACGAGACCTGTAAATGGCACTTAAGCAAGATCTCTTTTTAAAGTTAACATATCTCAGATTTACCAATCTGAACACGTGCCCTAACGATAAAGATCCCCTTTAATTAAAGCACCCTCAGACACTTGGCCTCAGTAAACAGTCACCAGGATTTAGGATTGAAGTTTGTTGCCCCACCTCAGAATTGTCTGAATTCCTACTAAAATCTTATGCTTTTCACTTCTGGCACAAAGAAGCACTTTTGTACCTCAGTTGGTTTAACACTTGAAGGCTAATGTCTGGAAAACAGAGTCAATTCCCAGTTTGTTTTATGGAATTAATAAATCAAACATTACTTATGAAACTTGATGCTAATATAGTTTCCTCTGCCTTTATAAAATACACTATACATCATGCTCATTCATTTCATTGGGCCAAACATGGGCTCAGAGTAGGAATAACTGGTTCCTCAATGTGCGGATGAGCACACGTACACAGATTGTATTCCCCCTTTACAAACAAAGTAGCTAGTAGAGTTTATTTAAAATTATATTATAAAGCAAAGACTTTACATTCAGATGCAGAGTGAAGGTTGTGGAAAACTATCCCTGATTTTAATTTAGTCCAAGAAAAAAAATCAGGCAGTTTATAAAAAAATTCAGTCAGTGCCCAGAGACAGAGAAGCACAGCCATAACAAACTCATTCTCTTCTTTCCTCCCCTAGTACTGACAGAGGAGATTTAAAAATCTGACTGGCAACTTTGACAAGAGCTAATATAAAAAAAATCTTTTGCACAGCAACACCAAAATTCTGACTAGTGTTACACATCTATACAGAACCCAGGTACTGAAGGAATCAGAACAAAACTTTTAATCTGTGGTTATTAGTTCTTCAAACTGCTCATAAATCGTTCGTTGTACACCAGTGCTCTGTCAATATACGAAGTTTTGCTATGCTGTATGGAACACAGACAGTACCTGCAGCTGCAAACTGCTCAACAGAATGCAGCCTACCACTGGGCGACTATGCTATAAAGAACAGGCTGTAATGCGGTGTCATTTAAGAGGAGGGAAATTTAACAATAATATACAATTAAAAATATTGACCTAAAATGGGGTGCAAAGTCTGGGGGGGGGGGGGGGGGCAGGGGTGGAGTTTGTTCAAAGTAAAAACCACAGCCTAATTTAAAAATAAAAAAAAGTGTTACAAAAATAAAATGCCACAAAGACTTTTTGAAAAAAGGCAAATTTCTGTATCAAATGGAGACCATCCATGCAGAGTCTCCTTGCTACCAGGCCATTCAGACGAAAGGAGGAGCTCTGTACGTCCCTGAGCAGCTCCATTAAATCCAGATTACCAATCTCATATACACAACGCAGCAGACTTTGCAGTCGATCAACAAGATTATTGGTGGCACTGGGAGCACACAATTCTAAATTCTCCCTCTTCAGCCAAATCAAAAATTCACATAAGTCGGACTTGCTCCTAAACATATTTTGGGCTTGTAATTTTGTAAAACAAACATTTATATAAAAATCTGATTTCATACTATCAGTGCGTCAGATGGTTAATCGTACTCCAGGACTGGTTGGCACCAGCCACTGCTGCTGAAACACTCCAACAGGTGCAGTACTGGTAACCATCACTGTATAAAACACAACAATAAAAACATACTAGCTCAAATAGCCTTCAATTTGTAAACCAGACTCTGCTCGGTCAGAGGGTCTCTTTTCATAGCCGTGTCTGTCAGCACGGGATTTTGCAGGATTATTCTGTACACATTCCACAGCATAAAGCATTTGAACAAAGATAGCAATTGCATCCAGAACCAATCACATTTCTACTCCAATTTTGTTTTGATTTTGAAAGATTCTAAGAGCATGATGATAACCTATAAGTTAATTTTGTTCCATTGCAATCCTCAAAGTGCTGCTCGAATTCACTCCAATATTAAGTAAAAACATACACTGCAATATTAAACATTAGGCTCCTCTGATTACTCAGTTGGTAAAGTCAGCATATAACGAAGACAACACAGGAAGGTGCAAGGTTCAATCCTTGGCCTTTGCTGAATTAGATCTTAGCCAGTAGAAGTGCTTGCTAGAAAATGAACGGCTGTGATGGCCCCTGATCACCATGGTCAGACCCCGGCCACACGTTCATTGTCTAGGTTCAAAAATGAACATTAGCAACTTGGATAAAATACTGTAGAATGCCTGGCACCACTGGAACCATACCCTAATGGGAGTCTATAACTTCTGGGAGGGATGGGACAAAAAAGAATCAAGCAAACAGTCAAGGAGCTGTATCATAGAATCATACAGCACAGAGGGTGGCCACTCAGCCTATCGTGCCTGCGCCAGCTCTCTGAAAGAGCTACCCAATTAGTCCCACTTGCCTGCTCTTTCCCTATAGCTCTGCAAATGTTTCCTTTTTAAGTAGCGATCCAATTCCATTTTGAAAGTTATTAATAAATCTGCTTCCACCGCCCTTTCACGCAATGCATTCTAGATTGTAACAACTCGTTGAATAAAAAAAATTCTCCTCATCTCCCCTCTTTTTTTTTGCCAATTATTTTAGATCTGTGTCCTGTGGTTAACGAACCTCCTGCCACTGGAAACAGTTTCTCCCTATCTAGTCTATCACAACCCCTCAATTTTGAAAACCTCTATTAAATCTCCCCTTAGCCTTCTCTTCTCTAAGGTGATAAATATTAAATGACTTTTGACATATATTAATACTATTACTGAGCCCCTCACCTCATACAGAGCACAGTCTTCCAAATAAGGAGAATATAAAAAAATATTCTCCATCCCCTCTTTTGCCACTGCAAACTGGTCAAACAGGCAACAAGAAACTTTTCCCAGGCCCTTGCTCATCTCTGGCCAGTTCTTGGAAGTGAGGTTATCCCAAGGTAACTTACTCTCCAGTTCTCCCTCCTTCCAGAAGTTTCTATCATAGTTATACTTAATTCCATAAATTTACACTCAGGAAGCTCTTTAGTAACCTCATCACTATTTACCTGGAATATGAGAGCCAAGGGCTATAATAACCAGAATAATGTGTTTCAGAAGGAAATAACCAGCTGATTTTTTTCTCCCCCCCCCCCCAAAGAATAATGGTTCACTGAGTAAATGCACCACATAATGCAGCACCCAGCCATATACACTCTCCATCCCAGTGTCCCTATGCATGGGGAAATAAAATAAGTCAATATCTCCTCACAGAGTTGGGTGATAATTTAATTTAGCAACATAGGAAATTTTAGGGTTATGAAAAAGCAGTTATGTTACCTCTAACAATGCTACCTCTTTTAGTCTGAGCTCAACTCTACCTTCCCAGAGTTTCTCAATTCCCCCTTTCTCCAGCAACAAATGGGTACCTAAACCCAATGGCCTTCCCTAGCCAACTGTTCCATGCACCTTTGTGTGAAATAGTAGTGCCTGAATAACCTAGTTTTAAAACCTTTTGTCAGGTTCGTCAATGTCTCTAACGAATTTAAAACCTTCTAATAAGTCAACTCAAAAAGTTCACTCCTTTCCCTAGTCACACAAGAAAAATTAAAAGTGTGTAGTATTTCTAAATGCAGGGACTCAAAAAACATTCAAGTGCCCATCTCAAGTAATCAGAGTCAAGTAGGTAGTTATTTTTCGACGGGAAATTTTTGGATGGGAAAGAGCTTGCTGGATTGAGACAGCTGCTGAAACTATACAGTATTTCTGCAGGGACAAACAGGTCCCAGTACATTCATTCTGAACTAGAACTGAGGGAATATTACCGACTGCACCAAGTGTGATTAAACTCCAAGCAAGGTGACAAAGTTACTGGCTCTGAAATAAAAAGAACTCATTTATATAGTGCCTTTCACCTCAGGACATCCCAAAACGCCTTACAGAAAATGAAATACCTTTTGAAGTGTAGTCACTGTTGTAATGTAGGAAACATGGCAGCCAATTTGAACACAGCAAGGTCCAACTAAAAGCCATTAAATAAATGACCAGATCATCCATTTTAGATGTCGGTTGAGGGATGAATGTTGGCCAGGATACCAGGAGACCTCCCCTGCTCTTCTCCGAATAGTGCCGTGGGATCTTTTACATCCACTTAAGAGGGCAGGCAGGGCCTCGGTTTAATGTCTCATCTGAAAGACAGCACCTCAGATGGAGCCTTTACAAATGTACTTTTGTTCTCTAAAGATATGTTCAGATAAAGACGACCTTCTGGCCCATTTGATTTCACCCTTCAGAATGTAAACTCCATCATCTCCCCTATTACAGCATCCAGCTGTTTCTCAAATGAGTCCCATGTCCTGGCCTCAAGCATCATTCTGGACATCCTGCTCCAGCTGTTGATCACTCATCATGTAAAGTAATACTTACTGGCCTTTGCCTTGCACTCTGGTACACCTATTTCTTCAGGGTCTCAAGTCTGAGAAAATTACTTAATCAGTTTGGTGAATTAAAATCTGTTTTAAATTTGAGATTACAATTTGATTGGAGAAAGAAGAGACTTGGTGTAAGCAAATAAGAATCTTCTGAGCAATCTTCTGCCCTCCAGAAAAAGTTTCCATCAGGTCCAATATACACCAGCACTGCAATGGACTTCATTTCACAGTTATTTGTACATTCTGTACACTTTTCAGGGAGCATCTGTAGACCTCAAATTAGTGGAATATCTTCAAATAAAAATAATTCTGGGTTCATTGCCCAGGGTTACAATATCAACCCATTTCAACTCCTCGTGCACACTTTTCAAATGGTAGTGGAGGGGGGGGGGGGGGGGGGGGCCATGGGAAAGACAGACAGTAGAGAACTCAGAATCATGAATTTTGTGCACAATTGTTGTTGTAATATACAGATATAGCCTTGAAGGGGGTTTATTAGACAATGTACGTTTGTCTGTCAGACAAATCACACACTTACTATGAAAGCAGTCCTCAATTATTAGGAGGTTGACTAAAATAAACTGATAGTCACAGACCAGTCGGCTCTAACTGGTTGATGCAAGATCCTCGGAATACCGTCTGTGAGATGCTCGTTTTAGGATACGGTACAGTCTGCAGATTTTCAGACATGAATCACCATTTTCAATTGTGTCAATATAAACAGGGTATCGCCTCACTACAAATAAAATAGAAACTAAACATTTTAAAGGAACTGTAACACCGCCCAGATCTATAACGTTAAGTGGACCACAGCATTACCATTTGTTTTAATTGCAAGGGGCACAGTACTCGTTTGGCTTCACAATTCCCTAGTACAGACATGTGTGTGCGTGTGTAGATCCGATCCAAAGGACCAGCAAGAGCATTCCAAAGGATTGCGAATACATTCCAAGGCCCACACGTACCCGTACAGGAAGCTTATTCTGCTTGCAACAGTGAGGATCAGTGGGGGGGGGGCGCGCGATAAAAGAGGCCAGAGAAAGCAGAAAGTAGTTGCATTCCAGTCAACACTTCCTTCCTTTGTACCCGTCTTTCCTCACTTGCCCATTGCTCTTCTCCCCGAGCCACTCATCTCACCAACTCTATCTATGCTATCTGAACTCGCCATTGGTGAGTAGCACAGGAATGGCCAGGTGATGACTGTTCCCTTGACACCATTGTAAGTACAGCATTGTAGGGCCAACAGCTTACATTGTAACCAACAGCCCCTTCACACACACACCCCCTCCCCATACACACTAGATCCGAGGACCAGGGTATTTCCTAGAGTTTGATAAATTGAAAATATTATGCAGAAATAGTTCAATTAGTGCATTTTTAAAAAGATTTAAAAACTACTTTTGTTCATTTATTTTCCTTGCAAAAGCAAAGTGTGAAAATACAATTCAAATCAAGCACGGAAAACAGACCCAAATCTGATTGAAGCTATTTTTTCAGTAATGGAGCACCATTGAAAGTTTCAGACCTCAGGTACCCCTTGCCCATATAACAGGAATACATGTGCATGAATAAAACGGGCACAGAATTACTGAATTTACAGATCAATTTATAGTTTGAAGAAAGTCCAGTTTAATCGCTCATTGAAGCCGCATGGTACAACAAGTAGTACATGAGCACTACATGCAAAGTTCTGCAAGCCACATGTGGGGCCTCTCACAAACCTACCTTGAGATGGGTTTACGTGGAGTGTTTGCAATAGCTCTGAAATAGGGGCGTAAAAAAGCTGGGGTTGTCTGAATTATGAAACACTAGGGTCCCTGTACTCTGCCTGCATGCCAAACGGAGCAGAAGTCTGGTAAAATAATCACAGGGCTTTATTCTGACACAGACGCCAATGCCACTTCAGCGAGTCTAGATGTGGGAGGTCAAGGCAAGTTCAGACTGCAGCAGACACACCGCCTCCAAACCCTACCAGCTGGAAGAATTTCACACCACATGCATCAGGACGCTATGGCCCGTGTTTTCGGAAAACAGTTACACTAAAGACTCGCTAAGAGCACCTGTTTGTATTTCAGCCAACTTGAGGTCATAAGATATACGACTTCCCTGGCACCCTGTCTAAATCCATTGAACAGTCTGATAGGAAGAAAAAAAATTCCTGCACACTGTACACTTCGAAGAGTGGCACAATCTGATTCCTGCACATAGTAGCAAAGCAGACTACAAAATTATAAAACATTGTTCAAAATTTGCTAGAATGTACCCAAAGCTACTCTGTAATACTAACCAATTATTAGGAGGGTAGAATAGCTTGCTTCACACTTCATTCAAGGCACTTCAAATCAGCCATGATCAGCAATTTCTCTCAATTGACAATGTTTGTGAACCATGATAACGTCAGTCTTACAACAGTCTATCAGCTTGTTTAGGAGATTCTAAACATCACATGACTGAAGTCAACACAATTTAGTGAGTCACACGTCTGAAATACCTATTCGTGGGTCTGATCTCCAAATACAACATAATTAAAAGACACTCGACAAAAGCATCATAAATCTGATGCACTGAAATCACTATGCCGATTGCACCATTTTGAAATGAAGTTCCTCTAATAATTATCCATATTAGTGTTGGGTGGGTTTGCGTGCCTGTGCTGCCAAATGCTGCAAGTTTGGACTCAGGGATTGATAGCACCCAGGCCAAACGAGAAAAGGTGAGTGACAGAACAAACCATTCACTGAGTCGATGTTGATCTTAGCTGTAAATTTGCAAGATAAATTGCAAAACTGATGCGTGTGGGTATATCTTAAGCTTATGTAGCTTCTACTTGTATAGGAGGAAGTTTAATTATCAGGAAACTCGGGTACAGACTGACGGCCAAGTTTTTCTTCCATAAGAGGATGATAATCCAAAAGGCAAGACCCACTCCATGCCCAAATTATCATACACAACCTAGCGTTTGGATGAAAAGCAACATTGCCAAAGCAAGCTGCCTACCTGCTCAGCTACCCTCAAAGAGAACAAAAGAAATAAATAAAAATATAAAGCAGAAACCATCTGAAAATCTGTACTGAAAGCAATGTGTGAATAACAGATTTTTAGTTTGAAATGTTCAAGTGGGCTATTGTCATTCCTGAGGCAGAGCAGCTGTATAAAGGTTTACCAGAGTTTCCTAATCCTTTTTTAATCAAAAAGGTAAAAATTAATACTCCACCCACCAACTTTTTAACAAAGTGCATTAGAAGGGAACGAGGACGGTTTGGTGGAATTTAACCCGCAAAGTACTGTGTGCACTTAGTCCTTTTCAGACTTGGCGCAGTAAATGGATTGGAAGAGATCTATGGAACTGACAAATGCGACAATAGACTGTGTACAGAAATTAGATATAAAGTAGCCCTCACAGAGTAACATGATTTTCAATTTTCCCTTCCACAGCACTTCAAAAAAAAGTGAACCTGTATTGATATCCATAAATACTGCAATTACGGGCTCCTTGATGGCCTGTGGACAATTGCACAAACCAGTGTGGTACAGAACCTGACCTGTGGCGAGTTAACTGATCTCAGTCACGATGCCAATATATGTGCTAGTAGCTTCAATGATTCTGAACTAGGGGGGGGAATAATCAACCAGAGTCCCTAATCCTGATCAGTACCCAGTAAACAAAGTTGGACAGTGTACATTGGATCAGGACGGGACCGCCAACCTATCTTTGCTCGTGTTATTTAAAATGTCTAAATTTCTCAATATCTAGTTTCCTGGAACTACGATAACTTGCATTTATATTGCACGGTTGACATAGAATAAACATCCCAAGGCACTTCAGAGGCGCGTGGGAAAAATGGGTGCCGAGCCAAAGAAAGAGATTTCAGTTCTCCCGGTGTCCTGGCTAATTTAATCCCTCAACCAATATCACTGAGAGAGATTATTTGGTCATTCATCGCATTGCTGTTTGTGGGACCTTGCTGTGCGCAAATTGGCTGCAGTGTTTCCCCGCACTATATAATGCAAGTATATAAATGCAAGTTCCTTCTTTCTTCCTTACTCACAAACTCCCCTCCTCTTCAACCGCCATCAAATGCGTGGAGCACAAAAAAGTTCCTACAGTTGGCAATCTTACAAGTGCAAATTGAAAACTAAAAGAGGAAGTTTACAGCAGCATTAGTAGAAAGAACATACAGCTGTATACTGACTGACAGTTGAAGCCTCCTGCAGACAGCCCTTCGGGAGGTGTTGGCAGACTTCATCTTTAAAAGGGAAACCATCTTCTTGAAAATAAAATGTTTGCAAACCTGTTTTCCATGTTGGGGGTGTGTGTAAAGCACAGTGTGCCATTTTTATCATGTTGATGTCATGCAGAAGCAAGGAGGTGATGAGTTTTGACACAATTTATGTCAACTGTCAGTCACTATACAGCTTTATTTTCTTTCTACTAAAGCTGCTGTAAACCTCCTCTTTTGGTTTTCAATTTGCACTTGTAAGATTGCCAACTGTAGGAATTTTTTTTTGTGTTCCAGGTGTTTGATGGAGATTGAAGGGGAGGGGAGTTTGTGAGTAAGGAAGAAAGAAGGAACTTTCATTTATATAGTGCCTTTCACGACCTCAGGATGTCCCATAGCGCTTTACAGCCAATTAAGTACTTTTGAAGTGCAGTTTACAAAGTGCTTGCAAACAAATTTTAGAAAAGGGTTTTTCAGATACATGATTTTCATGAAGCCAATGCCCCTTTGGATGAGCAGAGGTTTACAAACGCTGGAGAATGGAAGGCTGTCCAGGAGAGCATTGGAAACACATTCCTACTATGTAATATTCCTTATTATATATAAAGCAACACTACCATTTCAGAAATGGGTTGGGAGTTGAGGGGGGGTGGGGGGGGGGGGGGGGTGGGGGTGGAGGGAGGATTTGGCAATGAAAATAACACTCAAGCGCCCTGACCGCAGGTACCCACAACTGTGTCAAACAGCTTTTAAAAAAAAAATTGTGGTATTATACTTCACTAAGAGGTCAAATTTCAATGTCAATAGAATGACAGATTATTTTAAAAGTATATATTACTAAAGAAAGCCTGCTATCTTGTACTTTTATGCTTTTCCAAAACGTATGGCACCATTGAGAATGCAACTTACTTTAGAAAGTCAATACATATTTTAGGATCCAGGACACTAGACAGTTCAAGCTATCAGTTTATTGTGGTATCCGAATTCCATCGCCGTACAGCAGCTTTTTAACTCCCTCATAGCCATATAATATTGCTTAACATAAGCAGAGCAAGTGGTAGTCAAACAACTGCTAACCCTTAAATCCTATTTCAGCACAAGACTACAGACAGCAACTGTTGATGCTGTGCTGGTGGGGTGGCATTAACCTCACTTACATGGAACTCTGTAGTGTTGAGAATGTGACGTCCGTCTGGACTCCAGCGCGAGGCCACTAACCCAGCCGAACCCTCGTCAATCTTGCAGTGCCAATCAGGCTGCTCCAAGGACCAGACCTGTTTTTAGAAAAGCCACAAGTTAAATATGATCTCAGCCTACGCAAACAATCTGTCATAAGCAGGCAGCTCCCCTCACTCAGATCGAGATAGAGAAGAACCACTCCAACAACATTTCAAACCATAGAAAATTTTAGAAGACAACAAGCTGGACCATGAAAGACTGGCGCTGGATACCTCTGCAAAGGTAATGGTGTCCTTACCTATGATGCTTTTCTTCATATCATGATTTGCAGTAGAATGTTGATAATCTAAGTTTTGCTCACTTTGGCCAACAGGCAAAAGACTTGTATGAGGGGCTTGCTCTCAATGATGTATACATTTGTAGATGGTATGATAATTATTTAAACTTTAAAAACATAATTAATACCCACAATGTGGCTTGAAATGCACGTTTTGCGTGTAGAAGGTACCTGCGAAGTAGAAGACCGATCAGCATGAGCAGTCAGTCAAATTGTTTGTTTTTTCCCCCATTGTGCAATAGCCACTTTTAGGCAGAAGTTGCAAATCCTGCAGTAAATGAGCATTTTAAAAATGTAAAACCTACGTTACAGCAGCTGTTCTACTAACGCACAAAGAACTGTCTGGTGACAGTATTTCTGCACCAAAAGTCATGTCTGACAAAATCTCATATCTGCAACTTATTAAAAAAAAATTAAAATCCTGTGTTGCATACATTTCTCTTATCGCATGTTATAATACTCAGCACTAAGAATCGCAGCAACCATTTCAAGAAAATAGTAAATAATTAAAACGATTCAGCATCTGATGTAGACCTGTAGCATAATGCTACAAACATCTCAGGTTAGATCCCTGGTCTTTGCTGAGTTAGCTGAATAGTCTGCTAACAATCAGTCAGTCATCCTCACACATGAAGAGTGACCACTTGGATAAGGCAGCAGAGGGCTGTTAGTACCTATGGAATTGTACCCCAGCACAGGTCACTGCCTCTAACTACTATCACCTCCATGCATGTATAACTTCATCAGCTAGGATTTTAAGTGAAGCAGTGGCAACGTGAATTGATGATATACTATAAAATGTGATAAAGAACGCAAGCTTGATTTTCTACATGACACTATAGGATTAGATTTTCTGCTCATTTATTGTCAGTGGGCAGAAGATTTAGCCCCATCTACCGTGCAATCAACGTGGAGGATAGCACGGAGCGACAAAGTGGAAACTGGCCAATTAACAAGCAAGTGGCTCCATCCTCATCTTACTGCAACTTAAGCATTTTGCCAGTATATTCCAGAGACACTGGGGTGTAAATTCATTTCAGCCCTTTTTCAGTACTCAGAGGTGCTTAAAACTTGCCCACCCAGACATTTTCCATTCCACCGTGGTTAAAAAAATACCCTCCCTAATGGCACAACCAAGAGCTTTGGAATTTGGTATCACTGGCACAAACTTATGTCTCATCACTTTCTGGAACTGAATATTTGGAGTACTAACATGCTGCTGATTTTAACCTTGATTTTGAGGTAATTCCCCACTCCGGTTTTCTACTCTTCCCACCTAAGGATGTCAACTCCCTCAAGGTGCTTGGCTCTATGCATACAATTTTTTTAAAAACTTGCCTGTAATTTACATCAGGAGAAGTAAAACTACTTCTTGCACTTATCCAAGCATGAAATATTCCCTACCAATTTTCATTATGTCCATAGCATACTAATTTTCAGGCAGAAGGCCATCGGACGATCTAGCCCCCCTTTATCCACGGTATTCCCTTGGTGTATATCTACTAACCCTAAATTCACCTGGCATATTCTAAGGAGATCAATCCAAGGCGGTCGCTGCAGTGAAGTAACCTTATGCTGGCTCCAGTGCAACAACTGGAGCCAACAATGCCACAGAATCCAATGTACATCGCAACTTGCATTGTACCCAGCAATAAGTTCCTAACATAGGTCCAAACACCTTAAGTACTAAACAGTAAACACTAGGGTAGCTATAAAGTGCATACGAGAAGAAATGCTCGTCCAAGAAATCAGGTTCAAGTGCCCTTTAAAACTCCACTCTAAATTTGCAGACATGGCACATACTGACATGCACAATGGCATGCCACATTTTAGAGAAGGTTGAAGTGCCTGATTGCATAAGGTGAGCATTACCTGGCTGAAGCAACGATTGTTAATTCAACTCACTTGAGCCAAGCAGGTGAATAAAACAGAAAAGAATTTGCATTTATATAGCATCTTTCACAACCTCAGAATGTCTCAAAGCACTTTACAGCCAATAAAGTATTTTTTAAAAGTGTAGTCACTGTTGTAGGAAAATGTGGCAACCAATTTTCACACAGCAAGGTCCTACAAACAGCAATGAGATAATGACCAGATACTTTGTTTCAGTGATGTTAGTTGAGGGATAAATATGGGCCAGGGCACCAGGGAAAACTCAGCTGCTCTTCTTTGACTAGTGCCATGGGATATTTTACAAGTGGGCAAGTTTACAAGTCAACCCAAGTGGGCAGACTCTGTTTAACGCCTCATCCGAAAGACCATACCTCCCAACAGTGCAGCATCCCTTCAGGATCAGCATAGATTATGGGCTCAAGTCTCTGGAGTGGAACTTGAACAACACAACCTTCTGACTCAGAGGCGAGTGCGCTAGCACTGAGCCAAGACTGATACCATAAAACAATGTGCAGAAATTAATAAAGTGCAACTTCCCCCAACAATTCCACAACACCTTATTTGACCCTAAACTGCTTTCAGGTAGTTCTCAGCAGAGAGAGAAAGCTCAACACCAGTAAATTAAAAATTCCAAGATTTGGGTCCTTGCTGCAAGCATTCTATTGACAACAATCCTCACTAATTTACAGTAAGTTAACCATTTGACTTTACTAACTCCTTTTACAGGCTGCAGCGTGAAATGAGCAGTACACAACAAAAAGTTGTATTTATATATGCCTTTAATGTAGAAAAATGTTCCAAGGCATTTAAATGTATTGTTCACATCCACGTGTCTGTTTAAGCTAATTTACTATATAATGCCTAAAATAGTCGCATTCCACTGGTTCACAAAATTCACCAGAGTAGGAAAGAAACGGAAAATATTCAGACTGGGTCATGCACGGGGGCAGAATGGGTTGAATGACCCTTTCTGATTCCTACATTCATTTTCTCACTCCTCAGCAACAGGCCTCCCATTAGTTAAATACAGACATGTACTGGAGTGGATATCTTACGAAACTATATGGCATACAATATAAATTTTCCTGCTGAAGGATAATGAATGGAAGTGAAAGGCATTCTAAACAAAGAGAAATACACATGCAAGCACACACACTACCTGTATGAGTCCACGCTTGTACATGGCACATAAGATGAAAAGGGAGTCTGCGGACCATTCGACGTATTGAATCTGGTCCAGACACGTGTACAGGTGCAGGACCTGCAAGGTGCGCACATCACGGATTACCAGTCGATACTGGACACACACGGCCTACACAAAAAGATCAAATACATTAACTCTCCAAAACCCAATTTGTTTTTTTAAATAATTCATAGTTAAATATTTTGGGGGAAAAGAAAATCTAACACTACCTGGTCTGGTTATTCAGTCTCATCGCCTCTAGACTAAGGGATATTACTTCCACCCTTTAAGGTGAGATTCTGTGGTACAAGATCTGTGATGTATCGTCCTTTCATATCACAGACTTATACAGGAATCCTACTGGCAAGCAGTGGGGGGTTGGTGATAACCTCCCTACTCTAAGTTAAAAAGGACTAGAATGCCTTATTTTTAAACTTGTGTGTATGATCTTCTAATTTTTAAAAAAGTTATTTAAAATTATCTAGTAAGTCGTGTAACAAAGTTTCAAACTTGTCTGTGTGGTGGACCGTCTGCAAATATTGACAATCCCAGACACTTGTCCTAATTTCCAAGTCAGTGTCAGCTTCTCAAAGGAAAACTGTGACGCACATTGCAAAAACATTTTATTGGTATAGAACAGAAAAAAAAACATGCTATTAAGTCAGGAAATACAGAAATCTGATGACCACTATAACCTCTTCAGACACCCTCAGGTTCAGGGATTCTAGTTTGGCACAGGCACAATGGGCCAAATGGCCTCCTTCTGTGCTGTATCATTCTATACTTTTAAACCAGGCAATCCTTCCAGAATAGCTGGGGGGGGGGGGGGGGGGGGGGTCTAACAGTGAAACCATCATGTTCATCAAATTAACTTAGAACCAGGACAAAGCAGCCCACTTGATTGGCACCCCATCCACCACCCTAAACATTCACTCCCTTCACACCGGCACACTGTGGCTGCAGTGTGTACCGTCCATAGGATGCACTGCAGCAACTCGCCAAGGCTTCTTCGACAGCACCTCCCAAACCCGCGACCTCTACTACCTAGAAGGACAAGAGCAGCAGGTACGTGGGAACACCACCTGCATGTTCCCCTCCAAGTCACACACCATCCCGACTTGGAAATATATCGCCGTTCCTTCATCGTCGCTGGGTCAAAATTTTTTTTTATTATTCGTTCACGGGATGTGGGCGTCGCTGGCGAGGCCAGCATTTATTGCCCATCCCTAATTGCCCTTGAGAAGGTGGTGGTGAGCCGCCTTCTTGAACCGCTGCAGTCCGCGTGGTGAAGGTTCTCCCACAGTGCTGTTAAGAAAGGAGTTCCAGGATTTTGACCCAGCGACGATGAAGGAACAGCGATATATTCCTAACAGCACTGTGGGAGAACCTTCACCACACGGACTGCAGCGGTTCAAGGCGGCAGCTCACCACCACCTTCTTAAGGGCAATTAGGGATGGGCAATAAATGCCGGCCTCGCCAGCGACACCCACATCCCATGAACAAATAAAAAAAAGCAACAAAAAGGGGATTGCATGAATCATACAAGACTTGCTACATAAAAACAAGAACTTACCCCCATATCACACAGCAGAGTTCCCATAGATACACAATTGTAACAGAGAACATAGATCTTTTATTCAGCTACTATATTCAGAGATATTGGATAATCAATACCAGCTTCATCACTGGCTCATTCACCTTCAATTGTATCAGGACCATCAACACCAAGCAAACATTAAGGAAGTTTTAATGATGTTAAGAAAAAAAGAGACAACACAAACCAAATTAAACAAATGGAAGTGTTTGGGATCAAGAGTTTTCAAAACAGATGAACATTTTAAACCAAAAATGAGCAACAGTGCTATTACTCAGGTTATTTAGGGCATTGGTGGCACTGCAGTCCAGCTCAAACCAATCTCTTCAATGTGCCAGTGCACCTCAGATGATGCTCTTAATTCATCACCTCAAATTGCTGGCACTGCTACTACCACCACCAGAAATATGCAGCATTATAAAAGAGGGCATTTATATTGCATCATTTGCATCCTCAGGACATCCCACAATACTTCACAGCCAAATAATTACATTTGAAGTACAGTCACTATTCCGTGCCAACACTGCAAGGTCCCAAAAACAGTAATGAGATGAATAACCAATTAATCGTTTTTGGTTGAGGGATGAATCTTGGCCAGGGCAGCTTCCCACTCCTCAAATAGTGCCGTGGGATCTTGTACACCCACCTGAACAGACAGTTGGAGCTTCAGTTTAACACTTCCTCTTAGTCCTTGCGTCGGGCACAGCACAAAGTGCCCTCTCCAGACGCAACCTAAGTCTGGAAGGGCAAAAGAAAATCCGTAATTGGGTGTTTTTCACAGTTGAAATAGGCACAGTATGAGAATGTCACACACCCAGCATTATCCTAGAGTCCCAGCCACAGTACTGAACAAGCCTGACTCTGAATGAATGAGTTGACAGGACTGCGACTTTATCGGTGCTTTTAAAGGGAAGCAGAATGGCCGGGAGTCCCCAGCCGGTCAGTCCCAGACTGAGCGGTAATCAAAGCACTTACCGAGTATTTCCCGTCAGGGGACAACCTGCACAGCTGGTTCGACTGTTTGAATAGCTCGGAGAAATTCATCGCACCTGTCCCAGTCTGTCCGCCTCACTCCGTCCGGACTGGGCCCCTCACTCTGCTCTCGGCCTGTCCGGACCGGGCCCCTCACTCTGCTCTCGGCCTGTCCGGACCGGGCCCCTCACTCTGCTCTCGGCCTGTCCGGACCGGGCCCCTCACTCCGCTCTCGGCCTGTCCGGACCGGGCCCCTCACTCCGCTCTCGGCCTGTCCGGACCGGGCCCCTCACTCCGCTCTCGGCCTGTCCGGACCGGGCCCCTCACTCCGCTCTCGGCCTGTCCGGACCGGGCCCCTCACTCCGCTCTCGGCCTGTTCGGACCGGGCCCCTCACTCCGCTCTCGGCCTGTCCGGACCGGGCCCCTCACTCCGCTCTCGGCCTGTTCGGACCGGGCCCCTCACTCCGCTCTCGGCCTGTTCGGACCGGGCCCCTCACTCCGCTCTCAGCCTGTCCGGACCGGGCCCCTCACTCCGCTCTCGGCCTGTCCGGACCGGGCCCCTCACTCCGCTCTCAGCCTGTCCGGACCGGGCCCCTCACTCCGCTCTCGGCCTGTTCGGACCGGGCCCCTCACTCCGCTCTCGGCCTGTTCGGACCGGGCCCCTCACTCCGCTCTCAGCCTGTCCGGACCGGGCCCCTCACTCCGCTCTCGGCCTGTCCGGACCGGGCCCCTCACTCCGCTCTCAGCCTGTCCGGACCGGGCCCCTCACTCCGCTCTCAGCCTGTCCGGACCGGGCCCCTCACTCCGCTCTCAGCCTGTCCGGACCGGGCCCCTCACTCCGCTCTCGGCCTGTCCGGACCGGCCCGCCTCACTTTATGTCCCAACCGAGCTCCTTGCTCAGCCCCGGAGCTGGTTTATTTGGGCTGGACCCGATCCCTGACCTATCTACCTCACTCTATATCCGGGACACACACACACACACACCCACCCCGCGCTCTGTCCGCCGCCCGCGCGACTCACGTCCCCGAAAACCGTTTAAACCGCCAATTGAGAGGCGGGACCCAAACTGAGCGAGCGCACCAGAAGCGCAAGGCGTTCTGCTCTGATTGACAGTGGTATCCACCAATCGAGTTGGTGAAATAAAGGAAACTGCTGCCGTTGCATTCTGGGAGTTGTAGTTGTTAATGGTTGGTGGTTTCTAGGGATCAACAGTTGTCTGCGAGGGATTTCAGCATTTGGGAATGTGATTCCTCCAGCGAAGGTAAGAGCTGAAGGGAAAACGGTCATTCTAAATTCATCGAATAGGACAGAATCTTACAGCACCTTACTTTTTTTTCCCAGTGATTGCTCAATTTCACAACTTGATTTGGTTGGATTTGAACTCACGTCTGGTATCATAACCACTACACGACAGTCCCCTTACCGCAATGTGTCCTTAATATTTGTACAACAATGTGTCCTTAATATTTGTTCAGTCTGAAAATATTTTACCAGGGCTCACCTGATTCATGACAAATCTTAATAATATTAGCACACAACATGAAAAATCCTAAATCCCCATTGTATTAAATATATTTTAAAGCACAAAAACACGCACAGTATGTAGTATTGTGAATCAGGGATATTCTAATATTTGTAGGAAGGTTCTGACTCTAGAAATTGTGCCTACAAAATGCACTGTAGCAACTCGCCAAGTTTAGTTCGACAGCCCCACGTGTTCTATCACCAACAGGACAAGAGCAGTAATATCATGGAAACACCATCACCCCCAAGTTCCCCTCTAAGTCACACACATTCTTGACTTTGATGTATACCGCTGTTCCTTCATCACCACTGGATCAAAATCTTGGAATTCCCTGCAGAACACCATTGTGGGAGCACCGTTACAACAAGGACAGCAACAGTTCAAGGGGAAGACCCACCACCATCTTGTTCAGGGCAACTGGGGTTGGGCAATAAATGCAGCATTGCCCACATTCTGTGGACATTTTTTTGTTTAAAGTATAGGAGTTGCAGGTCCTATCCTAATTGAAAAGGAGCATTGCAGGCCTGTGGCTCAGTGGGAAACAGGAGGCCAATGTGTGGGTGGGGGAGGGGGCAGTAAAAGCAGCCATAAGTATGGCAATTTGAAAAATTAAACTGTGATAGGCAGATAGGCTTTTTCCATTATAAAAAAGTTGAAATACGTTTTATCCATGATAAATGTTTACATAAAAAGCATGATACAGGAGGTAATCTTATGAAGTGCACAGTGTGCAAGTCTTTTATATATATATTTATTTTGTCTACTTTTACTCTTACAATCTCCTTTCTGCGTTACACTTTTCTGCACGGATCTATCTTTCTGGCATAGTACTTTAATATTCCCTGGTCTGTGTGATGTCATTTATGTAAGCTTTGCTCGGTTGCTATCCAAGATTTGAGCCTCTAAGCGAGGCTGACTCTGGTGCAGTGCTAAGGGGTGCTATATTGTCTAGGTGCCAGTCCTTCAGATGAGACATTAAACTGAGGTCCTGTCTGCCTGTTCAGGTGGAAGTTAAAGATCTATTGGTACTATTTGAAGAAAGGCAGGGATTGCCCTGGACAGCATTGGTCCCTTAACCACCAGCACTAAAATTAAATCGATTAATTGATTATTTATCTGATTCCCGCTTTCAAAGTGTTGCTGGCGCATCATGGCTGCCCCATTTGTCTACATAACAACAGTCATTGCATTTGAAAAGCAATTCGCATTGAGACAGTGTAACGATGTGATAATGTGCAATGTAAATGCAAATATTGCTTGTTTGCTTCCATTTTGCAAACTGCCTCAGGGACCATTAAAAATTCAGCCGAGAGTTTCTAAGGATTAATGTTTCACATTCCAAAGTGTCTCCCCCTTTGGTTCTGCAAATGCCGTTTGGATCTGCTTTGTTTCTTTTCCACATGATTTTGTCTTTGGATTTCATCTTTTTTCAGTCTCACTACTGAAAGTGTTTCCTGTCCTTTCTCTGTCCCCTTACTGCTCATTGCTGAGCCTCTCCCCCTGTTGATTGTATTTTTCTTCCCGCCTGTGTGAGTCCGAGTGGCGGCTGTGCCTTTGGCAGACGGGACTCTCCCACTTTCTCTCTCTGTCTCTGAATGAATCAGCCCTTATATATAAAGAGCCCGAGACTCTCCCTCTGGCCCTCAGCCAGGCGGAGCTGTCAGTCTCTAACCTCTCTCTCTCCCTCCAGCCCAGGTAACACTAAACCATCTCAAATGCACTCTCCGGTTGCTGAAGCGACGGAGACGCCTGCTCTGATTTCCCTGCAACATTTGCAATCGGACAGTGTTGGTGGATTGAACCCCGGGCAACACACACACAGCCTGCAATCAGCAGGGAGTCAGACTGTGCCTTGAATTTGCACATTCACACGGCGACCGCGGCAACTGGTCCAACTCCAGGTGAGGAAAGAGGATTTTACCAACCGGTTTCGACACCAGATATCGGTGGATTGGAGCTGAAATGTTCCACTTTGTCTTTGATCCGCTTTTCATGCGCAATATTAAAACTGCTTGCGGTATTTTTAAACTTTGAAAGTTGATTTGATCTCTATTAAATTAATATTATTAATGTATTTTCCTCTGTTATTCTCTGAAACTGTTCGGGATACTTAATAGTAACAGTTAGTATTTTGATGCAGAGTTACTATTTGTATCTAAATTATTTCCTCCTGTGGGGTGGATTGTGTGCATATTTATAACGCAATACATATATTTGACGACGGCAGAAAAGGGGCATTATTTCCTTGACGAAGTACGTGTACGCTCAATTTCAAACCATTCGAGGGTTTAAATTTAATATATATATACATATTTATGCATAATTTTAGCTTTCGTTCGATTGCAGAATAACGCGGTTTCATTTCGCTTAATTTGCTTTAAATGCAAAGGACGTGTATTTAGTTAAAGTATCGTTGCATATTGGACTTAATTGTTGACTATTAGCATTATAAATAAGCGGTAATATCCGCGTACGAACAGTTGTAGCACTTCAGTTGATAATTTAATATATATTTAATCTTTCGTTTACAAATCAATTACGTAGATAGTTTCAAATCTTTCATGTATTGAACACCAAATCTCACTACAGAATCTCATTTTATTAAAGGTTTCCCCGGCGCATTTACAAATATCGTCTTTCATATATATATATGTATCTATACATTGTCATCATCTGTATTATGCATTTTGCATAGATATGTGTCAGAAATACTACAGGATCTATTATTGTTACAAAAATGATTGTTAAATTCAACGAGACACTAGAGAACAATTTTATTGATTTTTTTAAAATCAGTTAAGATCAATCCTATTAGAATGTCATTCCGCATATTATTAAAAGGGAGGGCGGTCTAAGGAACTCCGAGATTCTAGCTACTGTATATTACAGAACATTGTACTTCCCTGTTTCTTTTCCGTAAGAATGGCGTTCCTTACCTTACATAACTGGGGGTTGGGGACAATTAACATGTATGAAAGCACTGAATCAGTGACAGTGGTCGGGTGAAAGGTACAGTGCTGCTAAAACACTAAAATGGCATCTGAACAGGAATGGCTATTCCTTCCAGCCAACTGATAACTTCAAATTCCTCCAATAATTGCAGACTGCACCTTCAGTTTTTTTTTAAAGGGGCATTGTCTTCATGAAAAAAATGTATCAGAGAAACCCTTTTAAAAAATTTGTTTGCAAACAGTTTAGTCCAATGACATAAATTGTGTCAAAACACATCACCTCGCTTCTGCATGACGCCAACATGATAAAAGGGAGCACACCTTGCTTCACACACCCACCCCCCAACAATGGAAAATAGGTTTGCAAACGTATTTTTTTCACGAGGACGGTTTCCCTTTAAAGATGAAGAGTCTGCCGACACCTCCTGAAGGGCTGTCTGCAGGAGGCTTCAACTGTCACAGTCACTAAACGGCTTTATTTTCTTTCTACTAATGCTGCTGTAAACTTCCTCTTTGTTAGTTTTCAATTTGCACTTGTAAGATTGCCAGCTGTAGGAATTTTTTTTGTGTTCCAGGCGGTTGATAGGGGTTGAGGGGGAGTGGAGTCTGTGAGCAGCAAAGTTTGTTTGTGAGGAAGGAAGAAAGAAGGAGCTTGCATTTATATAGCGCCTTTTCGACCTCAGGACGTCCCATAGCCCTTTACAGCCAATGAAGTACTTTTGAAGTGTAGTCACTGTTGTGGTATAGGGAAAGGTGGCAGCCAATTTGTGCATAGCAAAGTCCCACAAACAGCAATGTGATAAATGACAAGGTATTTTCACCTTATTTTCTTTCTTGGAGCTCCCTGTTCCATACACCACCCCTAACCAAGAAGGCAGATTGCCAATTTGCTCCCAGGCATCTGACTATGACACTCTGAAACCCACCACTAAGAGGTTCATATAGCAGCCCAGCGATGACATGGGTATGCTATGCTTTTTGCTTCCTTCCTGTGCGGGAAGCCTGGCATTGACCCTTTACATGGTGATATGGCACGTGGTAAATCACAGACCGGAACCCATAATTCTACTACGCCTTGGTTCTATACACTGGCACTCTATTCTGACAGTGAAATTGCCTGATCCTTGGTTGATGGGTTGCTTTCTTCATCATGGAGTAGTGCATAAAGTGGAAGGGAAAGAAACCTAATGAGATAGACAAAGTTGTCATTGACAGCCATCATGGGAACAACAACAACGACAACAACTTGCATTTATATAGCGCCTTTAATGTAGGAAAACATCGTAAGGTGCTTCACAGGAGCATAATCAGACAAAAATTGATACAGAGCAAATTCTCAATAATAAAATAAATTTCTCATATGCCAGGTCTCCAATCTCAGACATGCCATCTTTGGGAACAAGAACCAACTGCTTTCTCCTACAGAAGGGAAAATTATACAAGTAGTCATCTTGGGCCTGATTGACACACTTCCCAGCAACAGATATGCACAGGCCTAGACTAGAATAAGCCACATTGTCTTTATCGTGCAGCAGTCCTCAGTGTCTGCATTATTTGAAGGAAAAGAAACACTGGGTTACTGGATCTTAGGAGAAAAGGACCATCTTCTGCATCCATAACTGCTGACCACACTGAGTATCCCCCTAACAACAGAGGAGCTTCTTGGCTTGGACAGCTCAGCATCTGTTTGCTGTTCTTCAATTGTCACCTGCACCTTCAAGAAAAATGTGCCTTGCAGTTTTGGCACAGTGGAAAACTGCTTGCAAAAGGGCAATGATTATGTACAATGCTTGAAATTGTACCTCCTAGAGGGAGTGGCAGTTTCCAATTTAAGTTTGCCCCTTGATTGATGATGTCTGCTGCGCCACTCAAAATAATTAGTCTACTTTTGCTACCATGACTTCCCCTTTATTGGATAGCTGCATCCCTTTAAGAGCTGTTGCCTTGCCGGATTTTGCACTCCCCAGCCAAGTGTGCTAAAGGCCAAGTTCTCTGGGAAAGCTTTTCATATGCCAGTAGCCTTTCACTGAAGGTGGGCCTCCCATTGAAAACTTTGGTCCAGTGCGTCCCCTGAGCTGCCAGCACACGTGTGGCTGTGCCATGGAACAAGCTTTTTTTGCCATTCTCACAAAATCAGGGCTGTAAAGTTTACACTCATTCCCATTAATTTTGATCTCAAGCTGCAGATGTTGATAGATCTGGGTGACCTGATTTAAGATTTATTCACCAACAAGGCCATACCAAACCTCTAGGCCTGCATAATTCACAGGACAAAGCGGTGAGTCAGAAATGTAAGCCCAAATAGAATTGGATTGCCTGGCAGGTGAGCTGGATTACCAGTGTTCATAGGTCGTATATATCCTGCAAGCCTTAGTTTGGAAACTCCAGGCATAAGCAGAGGATTAAGTACAGGTGTAAAAGCAGAGGTAATGCTAAATCTGTAAAAATCATTGGTTAGGCCACAGTTTGGGGCACCCAACAGTGGTAGAAGCAAAATTCATAATTGCTTTTAAAGGAAAGTGGATAAATATTTGAAAAATAAAATTTAAAAGAGTATAGCAAAAGAGATCGCGTGACTAGCTCTTTTGAGAAAGCCAGTAACGGTGTGAGGGGTTGAGTGGCCTCCTTCTGTGCTGTAAAATTCTACAATATAATTCCAGGTCACCTGACCTTGGTTTGGCTGAGGGAAACCATCAAGAGGGGAAGGGGGTAAAAAGATAAAAACACCATTTGGGGGAAAAAAATATCTCCAGAAGTCACCAATTGTTCCATGTGAAAAGTATCTTTGAATTAAAGATTTAAATGAAACAGTCCCTAATTCAAAATAAAATTCAAACTGCTCTATATATAACTTATCATGTTATGTGTCAAACACTGGAAAGGTTTGGGTTAATCTTTCATGTTTAATTTTCTGATTCATTGAACTCGTTCCTTAAGAAGAATACTGAAAGTAGTTAGCTTGTCACCCTGAACAAAATATACACTTGCTGGATTTTTGAGGTTCTAAAGGGATAAGATGATTTCCCAAAGTTAAGCCTTCACATTCATACTATTGAATGGTTGAAGCCTATGGACATCTCGCCCGATACCATCAATCCTCCCCATGGTAAACCAATCAGGAGGCAGACTTCAGCAATGAATGAGACTTCACCACATCCTCCCCTCAAGAGATGCTAAGGGAAAATTAGCTGTTTAAGGAAAATCCAAGTGCAAACGCCAGTGAAAACATTCATTGAAATTCGGGTCTCCTCAGCAAAACTAATTTGATTACAGGGGGCAAACAATCAAATCTCTTGTAACTGTAAATAAATATAATGGTTGAAACACTAACCCAACTTTGTTAGGTCTAATCTGATTTTTTTTCTCTATCTTTATTCAGTCCCTACATGTATAGGTGCCATCAGAAGCCGTAGTAAGAAGGTGGGACAAAGTGCAGGCATTAGAATCTGTGGCTGTCCTCAATGACCCTATCCAATCAACTGCCCAGAATCTAAAACTTTTAATTATTGCACAATATTGTTATATTAGAAATTCTGAAGTCAGTCATGTTTATTTTGCCTATTCCCAAATCCTACCATCAAATCCAGCAAGTACAATAGAGGTCTGCAGTATATATAAAACTTGTACTGGAACAGGTCTAACATCTATGCTGGGTCAGGTCCCACACAGTACATACAGTACCTGCACTGGGAGAGGTCTAATACAGTATACACTGTACCTGTATTAGGACAGGTCTAACAGATTATATACTGTATCTTTCCTTGTTCATGTCAAACAGAGTACATGCAGTACCTGTACTGGAACAGGTCTCACATAGTACACACCTTACTTGTACTAGGACAAGTCTAGCACTGTATTGAAATGTTGCAGATAACTTTGTTGTATGGATGCAAAAAAATTAAAATGCTCCACAAACATTAATTATAATCAAAATGTGTAGTTTAAGTGATTGATCTGTGGAGTAATGCCAGACTTAGTTTTCCTGCCTGATTAACAGGCTAAGATCAGGTGTGGTTCAATATTGTTGGCTCCTGGTTTGGGGATCTGGAAGGGTGTGTAATACATGGAGCAGAGATTCGCCAATGGTAAAAGGACAGGGGATTCTATCAGAGTTATATAACTAAACAAAAATAGGTACCAGATTTTTTTGACATAAAAGCAGATGTGTTGCAATGAAAGAGTTAGGAGAAATGAAACTATAGGGAAGATTTTCTACTGCATTAATTTCAACAAATGGAAAATCATGGGCCAGGGGCACACAATTTCCTGATGTGTGCCTCCCCCCCATGACATCCACTGACAGCACCAATACAAAAAATCTCCCCCCATATCTCCATTCATATAAAAGGTTGTATTTATGCTTCACAAGTATTTTCTTTTGGATAGTTCTGTCGCCCACGTATAAGACTTATTCTTACTTATCACCAGTGTGATTTTACAGTTATACAGAAGCTGCTTCATGTTGTTAAATATCTCTTTTGTAATCACTATCCATAGTTTCTTTGTTGCTTTGGCTATCTGACATTACTACACTACCCCAATAAACAATTTTATCCACTTGCTCTATTTCCATATTATTCACTGTAAGTGGACTTTTTGGGAGCCCCTCTTTTTTTGTCATTACCATTAACTTTGTCTTCTTAGCATTTATTTTAAATCTGTATTCCAAACTTGACTTATTTACCTCAAGTATCGCTCATAATCTCTCTCTTGCATCTTCAGTTAGTACTATATCATCAGGGTACAATTAGGTTGTTTATCAATCTTTCATTGATCTTGAATCCAATTTCTAAGTTACCCAGACTATCTCATAATGAATTTGGAGTACTGTTTATATAGAAACAGTTGGCTAGTATAAATCATCCATGTTTCATTAACTTTTATTGCCACTTGTTTCCTATAAAGATTGTAAGTCTCATGCATTTTCCACCATTTCCAACTCAACGCAGGAAACCTATTGATCTTAATTTATCCTGTCAAGCATTTTCTCATAATCAAAGCACAGATACACTTAACTCTTTGTTTCTATTGCCTTGTTACAAATCCATCACAAACCAAATATTCCGTTGCATGTTCCTTCTTTAGTTCTAAAACCAGCCTGTTCCTGCTTAAATCCCAGACCAATTTCCTTTTTATTCTTTCTTATATGATTTTTTTAGCAGAACTTTCACAGTGTACTTCATGAGAATCACCATTCTACTAATTTCCCTTTAATTTTTTTTTCAAGGTGTGTTATGAGTATAGATCTGGCAAAATCCATGGGTAGGATTCCCAACCTGTGGACTGTTAATATTAAGAGCTGAAGTGCTTAAGTATTATGTGTGGTCAAAAACAATGTATAGATATGAACATTTGACTTCTGTTGCTGAAGTAAGACAATAAATTGTGACTCTGAGTTATGTTGCTACCGAAGGAAGACTAATAAGAGGGTATTTGAGTTAGTATGAGAGAAAATAGAAGTGATGAGATGGATTATAATGAGAAAAATGGCACTGTGGGTCACAGAGAAGGTTTTTAGAATTATTACTGAAAAACTGAAGTAAAGAAAGTCGGAAATTTAATTGTACAGCACCTTTCACGACCTCAGGACATCTTAAAGTTGTTCACAGCCAATGAGGTACTTTTAAGGTATAGTCACTGTTGTAATGTAGGGAAACACAGCAGCCAATTTGCACACAGCAAGGTCCCACAAACAGCAGTGAGATAAATGACCAGATAATCTGTGTTAGTGGTGTTTATTGAGAGAGAAATGTTGGCCTGGCAAGTCCCCTGCTCTTCTTCAAATAGTGCCATGGGATCTTTTACCTCCACCTGATAGGGCAGAAGGGACCTTGGCTTAACGTCTTATCCGAAAGACGGCACCTCCAACAGTGCAGCACTTCCTCATTACTGCACTGAGGTATCAGTGTAGAATATATGCTCAAGTCTCTGGAACCCATTACCTTCTGACTCAGAGATGAAGATGCTACCACTGAGCCAAGGCTGACAAGGTAATAGATCAAGAGGCAGGTAGAGAAGAAATGGCTATATGATAGAATGGGCAAGCTTAACACAAAAGGACTGACCCAACACTGGTACCTGAAAGTGCACTGGTCACCAGACTCCAGAGTGGGAAAAGGATTGAGAGAGAGTTTTCCATAATCAATTGAAACTTTATCAGACTATTCTACAGCCCAAAACCCATAAATATTTTATGCAAAGAGATTTAGTGAAGGATTTAGTTAATTAGAAACTTCTTGAATACATAAGAGAGTGGGACAGAGAGGCAGAGAGTGAGCGACAGATAGAAAAAATGAGACCTGCTGCTTTCCCCCCTTATCTTACCCACCAAGCCAAATCTTCCCCCCAGGCTCCCTCTTGTCCCAGCTTGAACCCATCTTTTTTTTTATTTGTTCACGGGATGTGGGCGTCGCTGGCGAGGCCAGCATTTATTGCCCATCCCTAATTGCCCTCGAGAAGGTGGTGGTGAGCCGCCTTCTTGAACCGCTGCAGTCTGTGTGGTGACGGTTCTCCCACAGTGCTGTTAGGAAGGGAGTTCCAGGATTTTGACCCAGCGACAATGAAGGAACGGCGATATATTTCCAAGTCGGGATGGTGTGTGACTTGGAGGGGAACGTGCAGGTGGTGTTGTTCCCATGTGCCTGCTGCTCTTGTCCTTCTAGGTGGTAGAGGTCACGGGTTTGGGAGGTGCTGTCGAAGAAGCCTTGGCGAGTTGCTGCAGTGCATCCTGTGGATGGTGCACACTGCAGCCACAGTGCGTCGGTGGTGAAGGGAGTGAATGTTTAGGGTGGTGGATGGGGTGCCAATCAAGCGGGCTGCTTTATCTTGGATGGTGTCGAGCTTCTTGAGTGTTGTTGGAGCTGCACTCATCCAGGCAAGTGGAGAGTATTCCATCACACTCCTGACTTGTGCCTTGTAGATGGTGGAAAGGCTTTGGGGAGTCAGGAGGTGAGTCACTCGCCGCAGAATACCCAGCCTCTGACCTGCTGTTGTAGCCACAGTATTTATATGGCTGGTCCAGTTAAGTTTCTGGTCAATGGTGACCCCCAGGATGTTGATGGTGGGGGATTCAGCGATGGTAATGCCGTTGAACATCAAGGGGAGGTGGTTAGACTCTCTCTTGTTGGAGATGGTGATTGCCTGGCACTTATCTGGCGCGAATGTTACTTGCCACTTATGAGCCCAAGCCTGGATGTTGTCCAGGTCTTGCTGCATGCAGGCTCGGACTGCTTCATTATCTGAGGGGTTGCGAATGGAACTGAACACTGTGCAGTCATCAGCGAACATCCCCATTTCTGACCTTATGATGGAGGGAAGGTCATTGATGAAGCAGCTGAAGATGGTTGGGCCTAGGACACTGCCCTGAGGAACTCCTGCAGCAATGCCCTGGGGCTGAGATGATTGGCCTCCAACAACCACTACCATCTTCCTTTGTGCTAGGTATGACTCCAGCCACTGGAGAGTTTTCCCCCTGATTCCCATTGACTTCAATTTTACTAGGGCTCCTTGGTGTCACACTCGGTCAAATGCTGCCTTGATGTCAAGGGCAGTCACTCTCACCTCACCTCTGGAATTCAGCTCTTTTGTCCATGTTTGGACCAAGGCTGTAATGAGGTCTGGAGCCGAGTGGTCCTGGCGGAACCCAAACTGAGCATCGGTGAGCAGGTTATTGGTGAGTAAGTGCCGCTTGATAGCACTGTCGATGACACCTTCCATCACTTTGCTGATGATTGAGAGTAGACTGATGGGGCGGTAATTGGCCGGATTGGATTTGTCCTGCTTTTTGTGGACAGGACATACCTGGGCAATTTTCCACATTGTCGGGTAGATGCCAGTGTTGTAGCTGTACTGGAACAGCTTGGCTAGAGGCGCAGCTAGTTCTGGAGCACAAGTCTTCAGCACTACAGCTGGGATGTTGTCGGGGCCCATAGCCTTTGCTGTATCCAGTGCACTCAGCCGTTTCTTGATATCACGTGGAGTGAATCGAATTGGCCGAAGACTGGCTTCCGTGATGGTGGGGATATCGGGAGGAGGCTGAGCTGGATCATCCACTCGGCACTTCTGGCTGAAGATGGTTGCAAACGCTTCAGCCTTGTCTTTTGCACTCACGTGCTGGACTCCGCCATCATTGAGAATGGGGATGTTTGCAGAGCCTCCTCCTCCCGTTAGTTGTTTAATTGTCCACCACCATTCACGACTGGATGTGGCAGGGCTGCAGAGCTTTGATCTGATCCGTTGGTTGCGGAATCGCTTAGCTCTGTCTATAGCATGTTGCTTCCGCTGTTTAGCATGCATGTAGTCCTGAGTTGTAGCTTCACCAGGTTGGCACCTCATTTTTCGGTACGCCTGGTGCTGCTCCTGGCATGCTCTTCTACACTCCTCATTGAACCAGGGTTGATCCCCTGGCTTGTTGGTAATGGTAGAGTGAGGAATATGCCGGGCCATGAGGTTACAGATTGTGCTGGAATACAATTCTGCTGCTGCTGATGGCCCACAGCGCCTCATGGGTGCCCAGTTTTGAGCTGCTAGATCCATTCTGAATCTATCCCATTTAGCACGGTGGTAGTGCCACACAACACTGTTTCTCTAGTTTCTCTCCTATCTCCCCTCATGCTCTCTATGAGCTCATCTTGTCCACGAGACCCACCTCCTTCTTCCTTGACCTCATTCCAACTAAATTGCTAACCCTCTCCTTAGGTACTGTCTGCCTTCCTTTCAAAACAACTGTTATCACCCACCTCCTCAAAAAATCCACCGTCTACTCCTCTGCTCTTGCAGACTACTGCCCCATTTCCAACCCCCATTTCCTCTCTAAAGTTCCTGAACGTGATGTTATCTCCCAAATCTGTGGCCATCTTTCCCGCAGCTCCATTTGAATCTCTCTAATCAGGTGTCCGTTCCTACCACAGCACCCAAACCGGGCCTAACCAAGGTCAGAAATCATGTCCTCTGTGACGATGACCTTGGTGGCATTATCCCTTCACATCCTCCTCGATCTCTCTCCACCCTCTGACACAGTTATCCACACCATCCTCCTCCAAATTCTTTAATCCATTGTCCAGCTCAGTGGGATTGCCCTTGATTGGTTCTACATTTACCTATCTGATCGTAGCCAGAGCATCTGCAGCAATGGCTTCTCTTCCTACCCCTGCACCGTTACTTCTGCAATCCCACAAGGATCTATTCTTGGCCCCCATCTTTTCCTCATTTACATGTCGTCCTTTGGCAGCATCATCCGGAGGGATGGAATCATAGACATGTATGCTGATGACACCAAGGTCTACTTCCTTGCCACCTCTCTCGACCCCTCCACTGCCTCTTTATTGTCAGACTGTTTGTCTGATAGCCAGTCGTGAATAACCATAATTTTCTCCAGTTAAACATTGGAAAGACTGAAGCCAGCTGCCACAAACTCTGTACTCTCGTCACCAATTCCGTACCCCTCCCCAGCCATGGTCTCAGTCTGAATCTGACAATCTCGGCATCTTATTCAACCCCAAGCTGAGCTTCCGACTTCATATATGTTCATCCAAAACTCTGCTGCTTGTATGCTATCCCACATCAGGTCCCGCTCACCTATCACTGCTGTCCTTGCTGACCTACATTGGCTGTTGGTTCTCTGATGCCTCCAATTTAAAATTCTTATCAACATGCTTAAACCCTATCATGGACTTGCCCCCCTATCTCTAACCTCCTCCAGCCCTACAACCCCCCCCCCTCTCCCTGCAAACTTTCCGTTCCTTTGACTCTAGCCTTTTGTGCTCTCTGCTTTTGCCCATTATTGGTGGCTGTACCTTCAGTCTTTTAGGCCCCATGCTGTGGAATTCCCTCCCTAATCTCCTCTGCATCTATACCACCGCCTCCCCTTTAAGATGCTCCTTAAAACCCACCTTTGACCAAATGTTTGATCGGCTCTCTCTTAATATCTCCTTCTTTGGCTCAGCATCCATTTTGTCATTTTTTTCTACATTTCCTACATCTGTTTTTTTTACATTAAAGGCACTATATAAGTGCAAGTTGTTGCTGTTATTGTTGTTGAAAGACTATACGATAGATGAGGGTATTTTTCTGTAACACAACATCAAATCTACTCAAGTTTGGCTTCCCTGGTCAACAAGAGTATAAGATCATGTTTGGGACTAATGTTGTAACTCAGAGCATAGACCCTCCATAGGAATCAAACACTGTTCCAATTAAAGCTGTGGTGTAATGGGCTTTTTAAATCAGGCTTGGACATGCGGAACAACAAATAAGTGAGTGTTAATTAACACAAAGATTACTTACTTCCTAGCAAATGCAACTCCATTCCTATCCATCTTTTACACACTGCTATCTGATTTAGTCAACCCCATTCCTCTCTGTGACAATTGAGGGAAGTGGTTTATAAGCGTCATCCGATATAGGTCATGAGTGCATATGGAGTAGGTTGCATTAAAACCCTGATCCTGGGATTAGAGTCACAAATTCCATCATCTGAGTTATCTGGGCCAGATTTAAAAGAGCCTCACTTATATGGTTCAGGAAGTTCTTCTACAGAAAGTGATCAACACTTGGAATGGTCTTCTTGTTCGAATAGTGGAGACCAAAATCCTGGATTCATTTAAGAAACAATTGTAGGCTACGGTGGGGGGAGGGTGAGGGCTGGAATGGGGATCTCAATGTTACATTGGCTTTACTAACTCTTAAGGGAAGATTACCTCTGGTCACTTGTGCTGGCAACATTGTGCGCACAGTGGGAAGATTTCTGTTGATTGTTAGTTTTAGTGAATGCTTTTAAAATTTCTCTAGAAATAGCTAACGGTTTTCCATGATCTTTAATGATGTCGCTAACACACGGTAACCAAAGAAAATCTTTTCCCCTGTTAGGAAACCCAAATGTTACATTCTTACTTATGGTACATCTGCATGTGTGAGAGGAGTTTTATTCAGAAAAAAAAGAACTTGCATTTATATAGCACCTTTCACATCCTCATGCACTTCCCAGCCATTTAAGGATTTTTGAACTATAGTCACTGTTGTAATGTAGATAAATGCAGCAGCAAATTTGCACACAACAAAAGACGGCACCTCCGACAGTGCAGCATTCCCTCAGTACTGCCATTCCAGATTATGTGCTCAGATCTCTGGAGCTGGACCTGAACCCACAACCTGTGCCGGCTCTCTAAGAGCTATAAAGCACTGGATTTTCCAGGCTCAAATGCCTTCTGATCAGGATCAAGGCCTGAAATGATTCCTCTGATCCATCAGATTTCCCATGCTCCCACAGTTGACCAGCCAAGAGGGGTGACCTGACGTGACATGCACATATGGGCATGAAAACAGTACCAGAAAATATTAATATCTTCTACAAAGTACAAGATTTGTTTTAATCTTACTTTCACCTAAATACAGTGAAATATTTATATTAAAAGCCCTCCCCCTACACATTCCTATTCTTTTAATTATTTTCAATGAGAACTATTCCACAAATGTACAATCCTAAGGGGAAAGAAATCTCTCCTCTCACCTGAGGCGTGCTAATTTAATGATTGCGGTTTGTGTTAAATATCTTGCTAACATACAGTTCCTTTAGCCTTTAAGGATGCATTTACAATACGATTGTGGCATTGGTGCCAGGCACCAATGCTATGACGTTCTAAAGGGGCAATTTTGTGAGACTGCAATCTCACTGTAGTGTTTTGCTAAATAGGAGCGCAGATTGGAGATGTGACTATAACATTATTGGGTAGATTCTGCAACCCTCATCCCGTCTAATGAGGCTGTATACTGGGAGCGGAGATTTGCAAAATTAACCTGTAGTGGAAATCCAGAGTCAGTATTCGACCAGGGAGCGTCACACCAGTATCACGCTGCTTCCCTCTGGAGTCAGATCAGCACCTGACTCTGAATTTATATTATAGAGGCAATTTTGTGAGGCTCGCATGCTAGACTGGAGCTCAGGTCTCAGAATCTGCCCTTATAGTGTTAAAGCTCTATCTCTGACCTGCACTCCCAAGGCTCCGCATCGGGAGGGGAGCCTCACAAAATAACTTATTTTAGCATTGGTACAAAGTGAAACGGCCTTGCACTCATGCAGTGCTAGCAGTGTAAATGCAACCTTAAAGACATGGGTCATGCCTCCAGTCAACCTTTCGAACAGTCCAATTCTGTCAGCCTCTTCTCCGAATTGAATCACTTGTGTACATCAAGGGCTAACAACAACAACTTGCATTCAAATATAGTGTCTTTAATGTAGTAAAATATCTCAAGGTGCTTCATAGGAGCGTAATCAGACAAAATTTGACACTGAGCCACATAAAGAGATATTAGGACTGATGACCAAAAGTTTGGTCAAAGAGGTAGGTTTTAAGGAGTGACTTAAAGGAGGATAGAGAGACGGAGAGGTTTAGAGAGGGAATTCCAGAGCTTAGGGCCTAGACAGCTGAAGGCACAACCACCAATAGTAGAGCAAAGGAAATCGGGGTTGCGCAAGAGTCCAGAGTTGGAGGAGATCAGAGATCTCGGAGGGTAGAAGGGCTGGAGAGGTTATAGAGATATGGGGCTCGATTTTCCTGGGAAATTGCGGGTGCGTTGGGGGCGGGGGGGGGGGCTCCGAAAATCGGAGAAATCTCGTTCAGGTTCGGAAGCCGGCTCCAACCCGCCAACTTCTGAGTTCCCCACAGACACACCTGTGTGCGCCCGAATCCGGCAATTAAAGCCGGCTGGATGATAGTTAAAGAGCCAAATGTACCTCATTGAGATACGTACGGCACATGTGACATATTAGGTAGTTGGAACGATTTTTAACTTACCTGGGTGGTTTTCCCATAGCTTCTGATTCATGCTAGGTGAAACCAGATGTGAAGGGCCGGATCAGGAAAAAGGAAATTAAATGAATTGCACGAAGTTAAAACATAAAATCAACCTAACTTTCCACCCTGCTGCTATGTCCGATGTCTCCCTTTCCGATCTCCCCCTCTTCACCCCCATGATGTCCGCCCGATCTTCCCCTCTTCCACCCCCGGTCTTCCCCCTCTTCCACCCCCGGTCTTCCCCCTCTTCCACCCCCGGTCTTCCCCCTCTTCCACGCCCGGTCTTCCCCCTCTTCCACCCCCCACCGTCAATCAGGCTGGCTGCTGGCGCGAATCCCGGAGAGCACGTTAATCACCATCAATTACAATGCGATCGGGTCAGAAACATTAAGTTTTGTTTATTCGGGTTTGCCATGCGCACCTTCATCCCCCCGCTGCCAACCTGCCACCATTTCAAAATTGAGCCCATGGAGGGGCAGGGCTATAGAAGGATTTGAACATAAGGATGAGAATTTTAAAATTGAGGTGTTGTCGGGCCGGGAGCCAATGTAGGTCAGCGAGCACAGGGGCGATGGGTGAACGGGAGTTAGGATACGGGCAGCAAAGTTTTGGATGAGCTCAACTTTACAGAGGGTGGTAGGTGGGGGGCGGGCCAGGAGAGCATTGGAATAGTCGAGTCTGGAGATAACAAAGGGATGGAGCAGGGTTTCAGCAACAGATGGGCTGAGGCAGAGGCAGAAACGGGCCATATTATAGAGGTGGAAGTAAGCGGTCTTGGTGATGGAGAGGATATGGGGTCGGAAGCATACTCCATCGCACCAACTGCAGTCAATGTTCGTTTTCTGTCTGGTTTAAAACATTTTGAAAAGAATGGTGGAGCAGAGCACTGGGGCAACAAGGCAGTGTACCATGGAGTGGTAGGATGTGGCTTCAAGCCTGCTGAAACCCAAACTCCAGCCTTTTTGGGAGGGACAATCAAAACGGGGCTGCCATTGAAACCAAGCACCTCCTAGCGGGTGCTCCCAGTACTGTACCGGCAGAGGCCTGGGATTGATGCCCAAATGGTAAGAGAATCATGTTTGGCATGTGCCCAGTTTCCGACACAGGCTCCTGGTGGGCGAGGCTGCCAGTGCAAAAATCGGGAAATTCCCCCCTTGTATATTTAATATGGCGACTGTAAATGTAAGGAAGCACATAGTCCTTTGTTACTGAGAAAGACACTTGTCCCCTCAAGTGTGATGTTAAATTGGTGTGCAGTGTTGTGAAAAAAGAGATTAGGTCAAGAGGAATTACTGTGTTACAGATGCTTTGGTTGAGGAGAGATACAAGCGGACTATTTTTGGTATTTTTTTCCCTTTCCATAAATGAACTTTAAATTGCAACATTGATGCTCCCTATGGATCTTCTGAGACTCTGTAAGTGACCCCAGTGGACGGGGTTGTGTTATGTTACTATGATGTTACTAGGGAGATGTGTGTAACTAACTAGGAGGGGAGCAGGTGAACCAAAGCTAAAAGTGTAACAGGGCCGGTTAGAGAGGTTAGCTAAAATATAACTTTTGCCCTGTTAGTCTCACTGGATGCAAAGTGGCAAGTAGCAGAAATCAGGACACAGAGAGACTGTTACCAAGCAGCCCTTCAAAAAGTGAAAAATGTATTTAACAACACAGAAAGTAATTTAACTCTTTGATGACTGCAATAGCACTTCCTGCACTGGAATTACCATCATTTTTTTGCATATAATGCACAGTATTTTACACTGAAAAGGCGGTCAGACAAGTGAAAGAGAAACATTTTACAGTGAAGTCTGCAGCACTTGCCTGCAATGCCTGCACCAATACAGTTTAGATTTGAAATTAATATTTATACCTAACAATTTATCATTTTAATTGCCTAACATGTAGTATATATGTAGCATGGAATCTACAAGCTCTTCCTGCTCCCTGAATCCTTGCTGTGTAGAAATCAAGACTAACACATTCTTTCCCAAGATCTCAAAACTATGCAACGCCACCCTAGTCTTCTTTTCCTCCTACAACCTACAGGCTTTTAAATACCAAGATTGTCATCACCAAACACTACTTTTGATTTATCACATCTTATTGCTTTTCAACCATGGTGTGTCCTGCACCATGGATCTTGGTCCTTCATCTAACTTTCTTAATACAAGAAAAGACCTGTGTGATACAATTTATGTTCCATACGAGTTGCTGACCATAACCAACATGTGATTTTAGTGTTCATGAATTATAAGGACTACTCACTCACAGATATAAAACCTTACCGAAATTATCTAGTGAGTAAAGGTGGTGCGCGATGTCTAACAATACAGAGCAGAAGGTCTCAAATTAATTCTTGATTGTGCTGAGTTAGCTGACCTCAGCTGGAATAGCAGTGGGGATGCTACAATTGACTCAGTGTCACTGGGTTAAGGGGGGATAAAAATCAACCACGGTTCCTGCTCCTGAATACATCCTGTGTGTGGACTTTGGGCGAGACCAAAAAAAGGGCTTAGCAATGATGCCTATCATGGTCAAATAGCCTACCCACACTTAATGCATAGGCTTACGTATGATGTATAGCCCCTTACATGGGCTGTCAGAGGACTTCCAGCAGCTTTGGAACTGGCCCCATCACCACAGTTGTAATGGCCATCCCAGTAGGGTGGAGGAAGCCAAAACTTGATGGGCTTTTGACAGACGGTTGTATGCTGTGATGGGGTGGATTATAGGTTCTTCTAGATGGATGAGCTAAGATAGACTGAATGGTCTTCCTCATCCATACTTCCTTCAGGAGGGGAGGGGAAAAAATTGGAGGGGGAGGAAAATTAATTGAGGTGGAATAGAAAAAAAAAGGTTTTTGAAAATTTTGAGTAAAAAATATGAAAATTCCTGACTGCTTTGTTACACACAAAGGGTTAAATAAATCAACACTCAGCGTGTGAGGTCACAACACACTCTGCATTCTGGAACAACATGTTTCTCGCTTTAAGTCCAAATGGAAATTCAATTGCTCGCATCACCTACAGGAATCGCTGTTATTTAATTGTCATGTTACTGTGCCGGCCCAGCCTGTGTCTCTCCGGGGGGCAATTACTTGGGGAACGTGATGGTGTAATTGGCCAGGTGTGTAGAACATAATCACAGCTAGCTGCAAATTAATGTTGGAAATGGTTGCTTTTGCGTTCGTGGTGTGTGTGGGGTGAGTGTGTGTGTGTGTGTGTGAGTGGTGGGGTGTGGGCGTGTGAGTGGTGGGGTGTGGGCGTGTGAGTGGTGGGGTGTGGGCGTGTGTGTGAGTGGTGGGGTGTGGGCGTGTGAGTGGTGGGGTGTGGGCGTGTGAGTGGTGGGGTGTGAGTGGTGGGGTGTGGGCGTGTGAGTGGTGGGGTGTGGGCGTGTGAGTGGTGGGGTGTGAGTGGTGGGGTGTGGGCGTGTGAGTGGTGGGGTGTGGGCGTGTGAGTGGTGGGGTGTGAGTGGTGGGGTGTGGGCGTGTGAGTGGTGGGGTGTGGGCGTGTGAGTGTGTCGGGTGCGCGCGCGCGTATGTGTGTGGGGGTGCTCGCGCGTGTGTGTGGGGGGTTAGCGCATGTGTGTGTGGGGGGTGCGCGTGTGTAGGGGAGTTGCGTGTGTGTGGGGCGTGTGTGTGTGTGGGGGGCGCGCGTGTGTGTGTGTGGGGGGGGGTGCTCGTGCGTGTGTGTGGGGGGGGTGCTCGTGCGTGTGTGTGGGGGGGGTGCTCGCGCGTGTGTGTGTGGGGGGTGCTCGCGCGTGTGTGTGGAGGGTTAGCGCATGTGTGTGTGGGGGGTGCGCGTGTGTGTGTGGGGGTTGCGCGTGTGTGTGTGGGGGAGTTGCGTGTGTGTGTGGGTGGCGCGCGTGTGTATGTGTGGCGCGGTGCATGTGTGTGTCTAGCGGGGTGCGTGCGTGTGGCGGAGTGTGTGCATGTGTGTGTGGTGGGTTGTGTGTGGGAGGGGGGTACGTGTGTGTGTGTGTGTGTGTGTGTGTGTGTGTGGGGTTGCCTGTGTGTTTGGGGGGTGCATGTGTTGTGTCTGTGTGAGTGAGGGTGTACGTCTGTGGGTTGTGTGTGTGTGTGGGGGGGTGTGTGAGTGAGAGTACTGTGTACCAACACAGGCCGTTAGGCCCAACAAGCACTCTCATGGGTTTGTGGCCTAATGGCCTTTCTCTATTCTTCATAAACTGTCACATTGTACCATAATTCAGTTGTTCAAAAGGTTTATTTATTATGTCCTTAGCCCACTAATGATTTTCTTCCACATATAATGTTCCCTCCCATCCCTGTATCGTACTCCCACTTCTATCAAAGAGCTAAATTCTCGTTCCCCCTCCCGATTCCTGCTAATCCCATTCCATATCTGACCAGCAAGGTGTGCGAAGGATCTGCATCAGTTGGCTCTCACAACTTTTCCTCACTTCACAGGACAATGAATAGGATGGAGAGAGTTACACATGGATTAATGAACATACTGGAGAATGTTATACATAGGATAACGAACAGGCTGGAGAGTGGCGCGTGGTGGAGTATGTTTCTTGCAGGATAAATGCAGAGGCTAGAGAGGAACTACTCTTTGAATACTACTGTGGATTTTTTACCATTTACCTGAACAGATAGGGCCACCATTTGATATTTCATCTGAAGAATAGCGCCTCTGGCAATACAGCACTCTCTCAATACTGCAATGATGTGTCAGTCTGAATTATGTGCTGAAGTCCTGGGGTGTGGCTTCTAACTCAGAAGACTAGCTTAGGCAAGTTAACACTTCTGCATAATTAAATCTAAAAATAAATCTCTCCTGTCATTTAAACTGACTGATGTTGAATGGACAAGATTTCCAGTTTTGTGTAGGACATGGAGTTTATAGAGCAATAGAATGCTCCACCCCAGGGAGCAATTAGACACTCATCTGTAATGCCTGTTTGCTGATCATCAATCTGCATTTATAGTCATCATGAAGAGGTTGCTCTCAGTCAGCCTCATTGTCCCAACTGAAGGTGGAAGCATGTCGATGGGACAGAGTAGTTGAGATGTAAAGGAAAATATGAAGAATTTTTTTAACAATGCAAAGGAATGCATAGCATACACCCACAGAGAAAAGACTGAAGCCCCACAGGCCCAGTAGACTGAAGCCCCACAGGCCAAATAGACTGAAATTCCAGAGCCAAGAAGACTGAAACCACATAGGCCCAGTAAATTGAAGTCCCACCAGCCCAGTAGATGAAAGCCCCACCAGCTCACTAGACTAAAGCCCCACAGGCCAGCAGCCTGGCCTCACAAACGCAGCAGACTAAAACCCCAAAGGTCCAGTAGAAAACCCCATAGGCTCAATGGATGAAACTGTACATTCCCATTAGACTAAAACCCCAGAGTCTTAAACTGAAATTTTTGAGGTTCAGCAGACTGAAGCTTGTAGGACTGGTAGATTGATCAATGAACTAGTCTAATGTATGTGTTTCTCATAAGGGAACATCTAGTAGTTAATTAAATAAAAACCTTGAGGCATTGTTGTTGGTTTTGAAGGAGACAGAGACGTATTTGTTGGGCTGCAAACATTAAATAATCTTCCCAAATCACCTTTTCTTTTTGTGCAGTTGTGCAGACAATGAGTGGAGGCAGGTTATTCAACCAGAGAACAACACAACCATGCCTGATCCTATCCTCACCCAACATTAATGCAGACACACTTTCCAATGTAGCTCACAGAATAATGAACCTTAGTTAGTTTAGGAAGGCCAAGGCCAATTGTAGTGCCCCACCTGATCTCATTTCCAGGGGCCTTTCACTCAGGCCGGTATTAGAGGGTGGGTCTGTGGGTGAACACTTTTGGTTGTAAGATATTTTAGGAGGTAACACCCAGCAAGATTGCATTTAGAGGACATAGGCTGAATTTTGGAAGCAATTTGAGTTTTGGTCATTAGTTCCAGATACCAATTAAATTTGTAAAAGAGAAGAACAACATCCAGTAATACTGACAGGCCGTTGGCACTATAGATTGTGATAGCTGCAAAAGTATTAGAACCAGTGTCACTTACTGTTTTTCATTTTCACTTCTTCGTATCCATATTGTCCCCTGGCTGTGTACAGTCCCTGGTAATTAGAGCTTTCACCTATCACTTTCAGACCTAGGCAAGCCTCAACAGGCATCCTCTCTTTCTCTTAAATTCCAGATTATTGATAGTTCTCAATTAATTACACTTAAATTGGGAAGAAGAAATGCCAGACAACTTGTGAAAATTTTCACCAATTGGTGCAGCATGCAAATTAAAACTGAATTCTAAGTAAACAACATCCGATGAAGACTCATGCTATACGTACAAAGAAGGTTCTGGTAAACTTTTCAGGAAGGATGTTTTTCCTAATTACTATTGAACTTAGACTTAAACTTTATCTTAATACTGGTCTTTTCTGCGTATACGATTCATGTTTGAAGCATAATGAAGAAGAGATTGAATCATCGTGTTGTTGCTCTGTTCTTCTGGGTTCTATTGATGCTGAATGCTTTTTTAAAATTCTTATATTGAAATTGTACAGTGACAGTTCAACCATGATCTGAGTGTGTTCCCAAGCCCATAAAAACTGGCCTTGGATGTTTCTTGCACTGTGGACCTCAATGATTTAATATCATCAGCAGGAGTATCCTTGAGAGATGCTCCACATGTCCTACCATCTGCATGTTTTAAGTTCCCCTGCAGTTGCCACGGATGTTGCATGTTGCTTTATTGCGGTCCACAACACACACAGCTCTTGCTGCACAATTTTGACCTACTGGAAGGTAGAATCTCCCTGCTCTCTGCAGACCAGTTTGTATGTTGTTGTGCAATGAGACAAGTCAATTGCACACCCGTTCATGTTGTGGTCACAAAGCAACTCAGCAGGGCCTTTTTCACACTTCACCTCTGCCCCTTCCTCATTATGATCAGTGACACGAGCTGTGTTGCTTCCTCAAACTCACAAGTGCCCTCAAAGTGTGTGCACCTGGATTGGCTCCTGCTTTCAGTGATGTGGGTGGAACAGAGTTCTGAGGTGAACACGATGATCCTGCATTGCCAGCTTCCTCTTCCTGGGCTTGTGGCTTGAGCGCAGTGATACTGCATGCTGTGCTTCACGGTAGGACACAAACCAAGACTGCTGTCGTCTTAACAAATATAATTTCCCAGATGCTGTACAGCTTCCTGGTCTATTACAGGCACTCGTAGCAGGTAAGGGATTTTATACATTCCCCACCAGTCCCAGCTGAAAATGATGTGCATTGCTTGAGATGGACTTTTGTGGAGAAATGCCAAAACTACACCACAGTGATGTGTTGCAAGGCATAGTAGAATGAAATGTCAAATACTTGCTAGCTGAAGATGGAGATGCTGAGTAATACTTTATGTAGTCAGTTCTATCTGTAGATAGAAATAGGTAAACAATCCTTCTCAGCTGCTAGTAAGCAGCTCTAGCCTGTTGTAATAGTTTTGAAATATCTTTATGATTTCTCTTTTGTACTTTACTTTCACCAATTTACTTGCTACTTTTGGATTAAAAATACTGTTATACAAAACAGTTCAGGCACACATAGTGGATATCTGCATCCTCCTTGGATGGGCAATAACAATGTAGGAAGAAATTAAACCCTCTGTATAACTAGTTTCTCCTTTAAAGGAAGAAATAAAGAACATTTATATAGCATTGAAAAGACGTCCCTAAGCGCCACACAACCAATGGGCTACTTTTATAGATAAGTGCAGCAGCCAATTTGCACACAGCAAGGTCCCACAAACAGCAAATAAATGAATGACCAAATAATCTGTTTTCAATGGTGTTGTTTGAGGGAGGAATGCTGACCAGGACTTCTTTGTTTCTTTGTTCCATTACACTCCACAATAAAATGATTTTGTTTCGGTATGAAGCAGTTTACTCTGTCGTTAATAGTAAGCCGAACAAGTAATCTGTTTTCACTGCCTCTGGGACTTTTTTTACATGAAACTGTGGGAACTATCGCAGGATGCTGCTCCGCAACAGATCGCTTGCCCTAACAGTACACAAGGTCAGCTGTATCAGCTTGGTTCAGTTGATAGTGCTCCGGTCTCTAAGTCAGAAGGTTGTGGATTCAAGTTCCACTCCAGGACGAGTAAATTATGTAGGCTGACAGTTCAGTGCAGTCATGGATAAGAAGTTGCTGTGGTTCAGATGGATGTTAAAGATCCTACAGTACTATTTGAGGAAGAAAAGGCAGATTTTCACACAAAGGGTAGTGGAAATCTGGAACTCGCTCCCAAAAAGGCAGTGGTGCTGTATCAATGGAAATTTTCAAAACTTTTGTTGAGTAAGGGTATTGAGGGATATGAACAAAGGCAGATAAATGGATTTGAGGCATGATTTAACTGAATGGTGGAATTGGCTTGACAAGCTGAATGGCCTACTCCTGTTCCTGTGTTCCTAGATTAATTAGTCATTCATCTCTAGTGTACCCCAGGGGGCTGTGGATGCTCAGTCGTTGAGTATATTCAAGACTGAGATTGATGGATATTTGGACACTAAGGGAATCGAGATATGGGGATAGGGCGGGAAAGTGAAGTTGAGGTAGAAGATCAGCCATGATTTGATTGAATGGTACAGCAGGCTCAAGGGGCCATATGGCCTACTCCTGCTCCTATTTCTTATGTTCTTATGTGGAGTGGTTTGAGATGTTTCTGAGATATGACAGGATGCTATATAAAGGCAAATCTTTATTTTATTGCATTAAGAAGCTGAAATCAGTTATTTCTCCTCTCTCCCCTCTGCAGGCTACTAACTTATTGCAATCTCTGATAATATTTTCTCAGTACCTCCTTGTGTTGCAAGTCTCCTTTAATTACATTGCCTCTTGTTACATGAGGCAGTTTTCTGCACGTATGCTTGTGATGGTGAAGGATTTGCATGGGTTTCTGAAGCCTTGTATCTGAGCTGTTTATATGTTGCACAAAGCTCTCGCATATTATTGACACCCTAGCTTCTGAAGTTATTGAGTGAGTTTACTTTTGTATTTGTGAAACAAGCCTTGGGATAAACTGCTGTCCAGGCCCATGTCATAAAGTGTGATCACACCCCATTTAAAGCCTGGCTCTGGAGTGCATACTGCCATTTTGTCAGGTAGTTGTAACCAAGCACGTAGGCAAGCATCAAGTGAGAACAAGATTGGGTTTGGCTGTAATGTCATTCATGGTTGAATAAGCCTGCCGAGATTCGCTGTCTAGACTCACACATGAAGAATGGCCACCCTGGCGGTGTATCGGAGAGCATGGAAATGTACTCAAGCAAAATCCAGCACCTTCAGAATAGGAGAAACGAAAATTGGGAGGGGAAAATACTTCAGCCTTTTGAATTTCCCTTTGGATAGTGGAAGCCTCTTCAGTTTTCAGTAGTGTAAGTGGCTGAGCAGTAATATCATCCTCTGTCCAGTAGAGGGCTCATGCCTTATCACATAAATAAAAGTAATATTTCACAGTGATATTAACGGATTTGTTTTGACAGAAATCTATAGTGATTCAGTGATAGGACTGACACTATTCAATGAGTTCCTCTCTTCATCTGGCTATACTCATGTAACCGATAAATGTTCTGCATAAAATGCCTGCTACATAGTTGCTTAATGCCTGTTCACTGTCTGCTCTATGCCTTCTCAGTGTCTGCTCTGTCCCTGCTCAGTGTCTGCTCTGTCCCTGCTCAGTGTCTGCTCTGTTCCTGCTCTGTGCCTGCTCTATGCCTGCTCAGTGTCTGCTCTATGCTTCCTCAGTGTCTGCTCTATGCCTGCTCAGTGTCTGCTCTATGCTTCCTCAGTGTCTGCTCTGTCCCTGCTCAGTGTCTGCTCTGTTCCTGCTCTGTTCCTGCTGCTCTGTTCCTGCTCTGTTCCTGCTCTGTTCCTGCTCAGTGTCTGCTCTGTTCCTGCTCAGTGTCTGCTCTGTTCCTGCTCTGTGCCTGCTCTATGCCTGCTCAGTGTCTGCTCTATGCTTCCTCAGTGTCTGCTCTATGCCTGCTCAGTGTCTGCTCTATGCTTCCTCAGTGTCTGCTCTGTGCCTGCTCAGTGTCTGCTCTGTCCCTGCTCAGTGTCTGCTCTGTTCCTGCTCTGTGCCTGCTCTATGCCTGCTCAGTGTCTGCTCTATGCTTCCTCAGTGTCTGCTCTATGCCTGCTCAGTGTCTGCTCTATGCCTGCTCAGTGTCTGCTCTATGCCTGCTCAGTGTCTGCTCTATGCCTGCTCAGTGTCTGCTCTATGCCTGCTCAGTGTCTGCTCTATGCCTGCCCTATGCCTGCTCAGTGTCTGCTCTATGCCTGCTCAGTGTCTGCTCTATGCCTGCTCAGTGTCTGCTCTATGCCTGCTCAGTGTCTGCTCTATGCCTGCTCAGTGTCTGCTCTATGCCTGCTCAGTGTCTGCTCTGTGCCTGCTCAGTGTCTGCTTTGTGCCTGCTCAGTGTCTGCTCTCTGCCTGCTCAGTGTCTGCTCTATGCCTGCTCTATGCCTGCTCTATGCCTGCTCTATGCCTGCTCTATGCCTGCTCTATGCCTGCTCTGTGCCTGCTCTGTGCCTGCTCTGTGCCTGCTCTGTGCCTGCTCTGTGCCTGCTCTGTGTCTGCTCTGTGTCTGCTCTATGCCTGCTCAGTGTCTGCTCTATGCCTGCTCAGTGTCTGCTCTATGCCTGTTCAGTGTCTGCTCTATGCCTGCTCAGTGTCTGCTCTATGCCTGCTCAGTGTCTGCTCTATGCCTGCTCAGTGTCTGCTCTATGCCTGCTCAGTGTCCTCTGCTCCACGCTTGTTCAGTGCCTGCTCCGTGCCTGCTCAATGCCTGCGCACGGTCTGCTCAACTCAGTGTCCACTCATTCTTTACTCACTGTCTGACCAGTGCTTGTAGCCTGTTCCTGTTCACTTCTTATTCAGTGCATGCGCCTTAACCCCAACCTCAAATGAGAACCCCTTATTGTACTGATATGAATTTTTACATTTTCTCCACTATTTTATCTGTATGGCATTTATGGTGAGATTTGTTTGTTTGGTACCAAATATTACCAAATTATGCATGTTTTTGTGTCTACTAGGAATTGGTTTGAGAATGCCCTAACTGATTTTACTTAGGGCCGTAACATCAAGCAGAGAGAGGAGGTACATCCCTCCTGAACTGGATCCAATCCTGTGCAGAAGTGCAAGTTCAGTTGCCCCCTTGTATTTCCTGTTGACTGTGTCCTAGGCAACCATAGAACTCATGCTAGCTAGGAATCATAGTATTCCAACTATTGCAAATGTACCTCAAGATAAACACAGTAAACAGCTAAGATTGATGGTGCTAGTACAAGGTGTTGCTAGTAAGAAAACAGAGCAAAGCGCACAAAGTTCACAGTCTCGCACACTTCAACAGCAGCAGGTGTGCAGTGGATAACCTAAGGCCATTTTTACACCAAGGTTATGTTTACAGAGCACTTCAAGAGTGGCACTCTGACCCACCTCACCTGAAAAATGTCAGGTTGATAACACAAGTGAGAACCAAGCAGAATATAGAAAGTTCAGAGGGGAAGTGAAAAAGGAAATAAGAGGGGCAAGGAGAGAGTATGAGAATGCACTGGCGGCTAACATAAAACAGAATCCAAAAGTCTTCTACGGGCATGTAAACAGTAAACGGGTAGTAAGAGGAGGGGTGGGGCCGATTAGCGACCGTAGAGGAGATTTACTCATGGAGGCAGTGGGGATGGCAAAGGTACTAAATGAGTACTTTGCATCTGTCTTTACCAAGGAAAAAGATGTTGCCAGAGTCTCAGTAAAGGAAGATATAGTTGAGATACTGGATGGGCTAAAAATTGATAAAGAAGAAGAACTTGAAAGGCTAACTGTACTTAAAGTAGATAAGTCACCTGGTCCAGATGGGATGTATCCTAGGTTGCTGAGGGAAGTAAGAGTGGAAATTGCGGAGGTACTGGCCATAATCTTCCAAACATCCATAGATACGGGGGTGGTGCCAGAGGACTGGAGAATTGCAAATTTTAAACCCTTATTCAAAAAAGGGTGTAAGGATAAACCCAGCAACTATAGGCCAGTCAGTTTAACCTCAATGGTGGGGAAACTTTTGGAAATGATAATCTGGGATAGAATTAAATGTCATTTGGACGAGTGTGGATTGATTAGGGAAAGCCAGCACAGATTTGTTAAAGGCAAATCATGCTTAACTAACCTGATAGAGGTAACAGAGACGGTAGATGAGGGCAGTGCAGTTGTTGTGGTATATATGGACTTTCAAAAGGTGTTTGATAAAATGCCTCATGGTAAGCTTATCACCAAGATTGCGGCCCATGGAATAAAGGGGGCAGTAGCAACATGGATACAGAATTGGCTAAGGGACAGGAAACAGAAAGTAGTGGTCAAAGGTTGTTTTTCGGACTGGAGGGAGGTGTACAGTGGTGTTCCTCAGGGGTCGGTGCTGGGACCACTGCTTTTCTTGATATATATTAATGACTTGGGCTTGGGTGTACAGGACACAATTTCAAAATTTACAGATGACACAAAACTTGGAAGGGTAGTAAACAGTGAGGAGAATAGTGATAGACTTCAAGAGGATATAGACAGACTGGTGGCATGGGCGGACACGTGGCAGGTGAAATTTAACCCAGAAAAATGCCAAGTGTTACATTTCGGTAGGAAGAACGAGGAGAGGCAATATAAACTAGAGGGCGCAACTCTAAAATGGATACAGGAACAGAGCGATCCGGGGCTATATTTGCACAAATCGTTCAAGGTGGCAGTGTAGAACATAAGAAATAGGAGCAGGAGTAGGCCATCTGGCCCCTCGAGTCTGCTGCGCCATTCAAGATCATGGCTGATCTTCTACCTCAACGCCATTTTCCTGCACAATCCCCATATCCTTTGATACCTTTAATATCTAGAAATCTATCGATCTCTGTTTTGAATGTACTCAATGACTGAGCTTCCACAGCCCTCTGGGGTAGAGAATTCCAAAGATTCACCACCCTCTGAGTGAAGAAATTTCTCCTCATCTCAGTCCTAGATGGTCTAGCCCTTATTCTGAGACTGTGACCCCGGTTCTAGATTCCCCAACTAGGGGGAAACATCTTCCTTGCATCCATCCTGTCGAGCCCTGTAAGAATTTTGTATGTTTCAGTGAGATCACCTCTCATTCTTCTAAGCTCTGTATTCTAGAGAATACAGGCCTAGTCTACTCAATCTCGCCTCATACGGCAATCCCATCATCCTAGGAATCAGTCTGGTGAACCTTCTTTGCACTCCCTCTATGGCAAGTATATCCTTTCTTAGGTAAGGAGACCAAAATTGTACACAATACTTCAGGTGCGGTGTCACCAAGGCCCTATATAATTGCAGTAAGACATCTTTACTCGTGTACTTAAATCCTCTTGTAATAAAGGCCAACATACCATTTGCCTTCCTAATTGCTTGCTGCACCTGCATGTTAGCTTTCAGTGACTCATGTTCAAGGACACTCAGGTCCCTTTGAACATCAACATTTCCCAATCTCTCACCATTTTAAAAAGTACTCTGCATTTCTGTTTTTCCTACCAAAGTGGATAACTTCACATTTTTCCACATTATGTTCCATCTGCCATATTCTTGTCCACTCACTCAGCCTGTCTATATCCCCTTGAAGCCTCTTTGCATCCTCCTCACAACTCACATTCCCACCCAGTTTTGTGTCATCAGCAAACTTGGAAATATCACATTTGGTCCCCTCATCCAAATCATTGATGTAGATTGTGAATAGCTGGGGCCCAAGCATCGATCCCTGTGGTACCCCACTAGTCACAGTCTGTTAACCTGGAAAAGACCCGTTTATTCCTACTCTCTGTTTTTTGTCTGTTAACCAATTCTCAATCCATGCCAGTTTATTACCCCCAATTCCATGTGCTCTAACATTGTTCACCAACCTCCTGTGTAGGACCTTATCGAAAACCTTCTGAAAATCCAAATACACCACATCTATTCTACTAATTACATTCTCAAAGAACTCCATTAGGTTTGTCAAACATGATTTCCCTTTCATAAATCCATGTTGACTCTGCCAAATCCTATTATTATTTTCTAAGTGTCCTGTGATCACATCCTTTGTAATAGATTCTAGCATTTTCGCTACTACTGATGTCAGGCTAACAGGTCTGTAGTTCCCTGTTTTCTCTCTCTATCCTTTCTTAAATAGTGGGGTTACATTTGCTACCCACCAATCTGCAAAAACCGTTCCAGAATCCATAGAATTCTGGAAGATGACAACCAATGCATCCACTATCTCTATAGCCACCTCTTTCTAGGTTGAGAAAGCGGTTAAAAAAACATACAGGATCCGGGGCTTTATAAATAGAGGCATAGAGTATAAAAGTATGGAAGTCACGATGAACCTTTATAAAATACTGTTTCGGCCACAACTGGAGTATTGTGTCCAGTTCTGGGCTCCGCACTTTAGGAAAGATGTGAAGGCCTTAGAGAGGGTGTAGAAGAGATTTACTAGAATGATTTCAGGGATGAGGGACTTTAGTTACGTGGATAGACTGGAGAAGCTGGGGTTGTTCTCCTTGGAACAGAGACAGTTGCGAGGAGATTTGATAGAGGGATTCAAAATCATGAAAGGTCTAGACAGAGTAGATAGAGAGAAACTGTTCCCATTGGCAGAAGGGTCAAGAACCAGAGGACATAGATTTAAGGTGATTCACAAAAGAACCAAAGGTGACATGAGGAAAAACTTAGGATCTGGAATGTACTGCCTGAGGGGGTGGTGGAGGCAGATTCAATCATGGCTTTCAAAAGGGAACTGGATAAGTACTTGAAAGGAAAAAATTTGCAGGGCTACGGGGATAGGATGGGGGAGTGGGTCTAGCTGGATTGCTCTTGCATAGAGCCGGCGCAGACCCAGTGGGCCGAATGGCCTCCTTCCTTGCTGTAACCTTTCTATGATTCTGTGGTGCTATACTCAGAAACAATATTGCTGTCAAAGTTGTGGAAAAATATATCTGCTCTTAAATGGAGGAAGAGGTCTCATAACTCAAATGCGATTTGGTGGAAGATTTTGCAAAGACCACCTCTCTCCCTGTCTAAAATTTACAACCAATTTATGCTCTTTGGAAGAGTGAGTTTCAACGGCATTACCATTGCTGAATCCCCCACCATCCACATCCTGGGGGTCACCATTGACCAGAAACTTAACTGGACCAACCATATAAATACTGTGGCTACAAGAGCAGGACAGAGGCTGGGTATTCTGCGGCGAGTGACTCACCTCCTGACTCCTCAAAGCCTTTCCACCATTGACAAGGCACAAGTCAGGAGTGTGATGGAATACTCCTCCACTTGCCTGGATGAGTGCAGCTCCAACAACACTCAAGAAGCTCAACACTATCCAGGACAAAGCAGCCCGCTTGATTGGCACCCCATCCACCACCCTAAACATTCACTCCCTTCACCACCGGCGCACAGTGGCTGCAGTGTGTACCATCCACAGGATGCACTGCAGCAACTCGCCAAGGCTCCTTCGACAGCACCTCCCAAACCCGCGACCTCTACCACCTAGAAGGACAAGAGCAGCAGGCACATGGGAACAACACCACCTGCACGTTCCCCTCCAAGTCACACACTATCCCGACTTGGAAATATATTGCCGTTCCTTCATCGTCGCTGGGTCAATATCCTGGAATTCCCTTCCTAACAGCACTATGGGAGAACCTTCACCACATGGACTGCAGCGGTTCAAGAAGGCGGCTCACCACCACCTTCTCAAGGGCAATTAGGGATGGGCAATAAATGCCGGCCTCGCCAGCGACGCCCACATCCCATGAACGAATAAAAAAAAAGTTGCGCTGACACTGCACAATAGTGCAAACCCTCGTAATGTGAGATTAAATGACCCCACAACTGTGCAACTTTACTGCTCTGTGACATGTTTTTATTGGAAAGACCCATGACTGTACCAGGTAGCTGTAGAAATCAAGAGAACTAGTTACTGGTTAACTTATGTTGTTAACTGGTTGACAGCTGAATGGTTAATTATCCGGTTAATTGGCTGACTTTAGAAGCTTAGTGTTGTGTCCTGCAGTCACATTCGGTCTCAAATACCCACCTGGTAACTGCTAGCAGCCAACACTGCTCTCTGCTATTGGTCACTGCGCAGTTCATTTATACTGTTAGGTGAACAGGTTCAATCCCCATCTGTGCTCGGTTAGCTAATCTCATCCAGAAAATGGTAGGGAAGTTACAATTGGCTTCAGTGTGTCTAGGCTAGGAGAGGTCGAGGGACTATCAGCCAGGGTTCCCACTCCTGATCACCATCCATTGACCCATGATATAAAACGTATGTGCGGATGTTGAGTTAAAACATTATTCCTGAAATGATGTTCACCTGGGCCAGGTGTAAGAGAGTCCCCGTCGCTTGTGGAATAGTACCCCAGCAAGAGCCAGCACTTTCAGGAGAGATGGGGAGGAAATTGAGGAAAGGAAAAGAAAAATGGGTACCATGGAGAGCCCCGGACCAACAGACAGTGATTGTCAGAGACTTTCCTGTTGACAGGACTAGTATCTCGTGTGCCAGTATTAGGAGTTTAAAATCAGCGAGCACTCTCTCAGCAGCTTGTCAAAGCTGAGAATTAACAAATTCTCCACTGCAAAGTATTTTATCTCAAGTGCCATGTTGCAGGGGTGACACCTCGCAGAGGCTTGAAAACTGAAGCACACCTCAGGGCCCAGGGACTGCACTATAGTGCGGCCCGTGGGATTACATGCAACGGTCGTGTTAATTTAAGCAAAGCCGTTAATTTAAATAAAGCTATTAATTACTCTGTAACGAACTCTTCATGGGGGCTCCATTAGTAGTTTTTAATTATTTATATAAAGATAGTGGGATTGACACGGGCTGCTGATAAATATGAAAGGCGACTAGGCTGCTTGAATCCAAATCCCGTTCCACATAACAAGCTCTTAACCCATCACTCAACGTCCTCGGGTATTGTGTTGTTTTTATCTATTAGGTAAGGTTACTCCTGACGGTTACGCCACGAATATCAGTTTGGGTGGAGTTCAAAACTAGAGACCATAAATTTAAGATAGTCATTAATAAATCCAAAAAGGAATTCAGGAGAAACTTCTTTACTCAGAGTGATGAAATGTGGAACTCACTACCAAAGGAGTGGTTGAGACGATTAGCATAGATGCATTTAAGGGGAAGCTAGACAAGTACATGAGGGAGAAAGGAATGGAAGGATATGTTGATAGGGTGAGATGAAGTAAGGTGGGAGGAGGCTCGTGTGGAGCATAAACACCAGCATAGACCAGTTGGGCCGAATGGCCTGTTTCTGTGCTGTAAAATTCTATGTAGTTTAAGACCAGTACTTGCCTGGAGGAATGTGGAGCCAGCAGTCTTGAGTTATACTACAGTCACCAACTCGCTTTATACCCCAGAAAATCCAAGCCCCGAGAATGCAAAGCTTCACACGCTGGTTTCCAAAAGTCAGTTATTTTAGTGATAACAGTTAGTGGGATGTTAGCTTTGGGAGCTTCTTAAACTTTGTTTCACACCAGTTGCAGTTCTACCATCTCCTCGCATGCTAAATTTTGAGGACAGGTAGCGTAAACTTGGCTTGTGTTCCCTTGCGTATAGAAGATTGACGGGTGATCTGATCGAGGTATTTAAAATGTTAAAAGGATTTGATAGGGTAGATACATAGAAACTATTTCCTCTGGTGGGGAAATCAGAACAATGGGATGTAAGCTTAAAATTAGAGCTAGGCCATTCAGGAGTGAAATTTCACACAAAGGATAGTGGATATCTGGAACTATCTCCCCCTGAAAGGCTGTGGATGCTGGATCAACTGGAGCTTTCAAGACTGATATAGATAGATTTTTGTTAGGAAAGGGTATCAAGGGATATGGAGCAAAGGAGTTGAGGTGCATATCAGCCAAGATCTAATTGAATGGCGGAGCAGGCCGGAAGAGCTGATTGGCCTACTCCTGTTTCTAATATTCCTATGTTCTGATAGCATTTATTTGCTTTGTTTCCTTCTCATGCTGGCCAGTGAGGGGAAACAACCTATATTCCAACTGTGGTGACATCCCACAGCCGGGCAAGCCATGGGCAGAGGCTCAGAAATGCATGGAGCAGCTGTGTTGCTGAGGGCCGTAGGTGAAGGGGAGGCAAAGAACCCCAGGGCTATATTCCAATTATCACTGCTCCAGCCCTGCACCCCTGAACCAGCCATTCTGCTTCCTCTAGGCTTGACCCTGCCCAGCCTCCTTCCCTCACCCAATCATAGCCATGCCTGCTCTATTAATTCTCATTCTACTCTCTTTTCCCCAACCTTTTCCCTGCTCAGTTTATGTAGTCAAATGTTGGGATGAATGTGCAGCAATTGGATGAAATATTGCTAAAACTGAAATTAAATTCCAGAATATTTAGTAATTTTCTAAAATGAACCTACATTTTCAAATCAACCAAGCAGAGCAAGGGGAGGGTTGAGAATGCACTGTCATGGATATGGAGAATGTTCTGGCAGATTCCACTTCTGGAACTGCCGCCATATTGGCTGCAGTAAATGAGCTATCTGCCCCGGATATTGCACTTGATATTTGTGGTACAGGCTTTTCCCTCTTTTTTCCTTCCAGTTCTCTCCCTTCCTACTCTCTTTAAGGCGTTGACTTGGTTGTGTGATGCAGTTTCACGAGCGACCATTGCACTCCAGTACCTCACCCAAGTGCCATTCTTATTGTATGAGTCTGGAGAGTGAGTGTTGACAGGTCATTCATTCATGGAGGGCATCACAGCTGAGGCAAATCTGTGGAACAGGCCCCCTAGGGAGACGATGGAACAGATAGTATTGATTCAGTCAAATGCAAATTAGATAGATTTTGTTCAGGAAAATAATATTTTGGGATACAGTATATGAGTAATTTGAGACATGGCATGTGGTACGTATAGCATGCTTGGGAGGAACAGCTAATTTTAGACCTATGGTTTTCCTTACCTTATGCCTGGATTCTGCTGTAGACGAATTGATAGAGATTTATGGCTATGCTTAGTCAACAACTCCATTATCATTGTATCATGTGGCAACCAGAATGGTAGAAGGTGAACGAGATGGACCTTGGTCTTTTTTCATTTAGCAATTCCTGTGTTCCTATGAGCCCGGTCCTGTCCTCACCTTATATCCACACACATACACTTCTAGCAGGGGTCGCTGGATAGTGATCAGGATTGGGATAGTGATCTGTGAGGTTGATTGTAGCACTCTGACTGAAACCAGCTAACTTAGTACAGATCAGAGATCGAACATGGGACATTCCTGGTCTATATAGCTCAGATACTCAATCCTTTAATCAACTGAGACATTGCAGTGCAGCTTTAAATGATTTTTCTGTGTCGAGTTGCAGACGATATTATTGCCCTTCTGTCAGTCCAAACCACAGTTGGCAGGTCTACCAAGCAACCTGCAACGGCACTGCCCCTTTAAATCAGGCTGGCCTGCTACTGGCCCAACTGACTTGTGTTTGTGAATGCTTTTCTTTTCAAGTTTACAGAGTCTCCACCCAAAGCCCAGCCTCCATGCCCGCCACACTTCCACCTAATCTTCTCCCCGGCACCAGATGCCGTCGCCCTGGAGACAGGGACGCTACATGCTGGGCTGCAGTAAATAATGTGGTTTCACAATAGCAGGCCACTCCTGCTCACCAGATCCCCGTGGAGTTAAAAAAAAAACACTTCAGGTACAGTAATAAGCAAGTGACACTCTTTTTAAATGTTAAGGACTCGGTACTTCTTTCTTAATGAGCTGAAAAGAAAAGTGTAGAGAGAGGCTGTGTGGAGAAGGCTTTTCAGTAACTCTGGAACTGGGTTGATATGTTGTTGTACTACACCCAAGGCTTTGTGTTCAGTGTCTAGAATTCTGAAAGGAAGCTTAACCATTTGTGAGCAGGCACTGTACATATCAGATATGTCTAAAGCAATGCTTATTTAAAACTCTTCTTGTGCTTCCCTAATGACACAGTTGTTAAATGTGCTCCCTAGTGTGGAATTGAGTCGTACTTATCAAGAAGGTCTCGGGTGCAATATCCAGTCTGTGCTGCATTAGCTAATCTCAGTTTGCATGGCAGTAGGAGTGCTGCAATTGGCCTCAGTACTTCTGGGCTAAGGATGGGAAAATCATCCAGGATTCCCACTCCTGCTTGGGATCCAGAGACTCATGCGTGAAAGTGTAGACAGGCAGCTGAGGACAGGCTGTGACACCCCACATGGAGGACAAGCCCACCATCTCCCACTGTTTAGTCTCGTGTATGAAGAATGGCCGCTCTTGGGCGAGGTACTGGAGGGCACCCTGTGCCCTTAGAATCATACCCCAGTGAGAGTGAGCACTTTCAGGAAAAGAAAGGAGAAAAGTTCGGGAACAAAAAAAAATCCTTTTGTTGTGTTGATCTCTTTGCTGCACTCCATCCCTAGCAATTGATTTCTCCATTTGAAAAAGTTATCTTATTTCTGAAATAGTGCTAACTACATCGAAATGATTGAAACTTGACTGGTTGGAGATATTTTTGTCTGCACATAGTTAAACCTTGACGTTTTTGGCTTAAACCAACATCCTTCCCACTTGACAGTCGCTAAATTTTGCAAACAATATTTATTTACTATTGAGGCTCTCCCAGGAACCCTCCAAATATTGAGGCTCTCCCACGCACCCCCTCCAAATATTGAGGCTCTCCCAGGGACTCCCTCCAAGTATTGAGACTCTCCCAAGGACCCACTTGGGAATATTGACAGACGGACAGATAGCTGATGGTCCTGTGGACCCCAGAATTCCTTCATGGACCTTCTAGGATCTGGGGACTCCAGTTTGAAAAGCTATATTCCAAAGTAACAGAAAGAACATATTACTGCACAAGCAAAATACTGCGGATGCTGGAAATCTGAAATAAAAACAGAAAATGCTGGAGAAGTTCAGCAAGTTGGGCAGCATCTGTGGAGAAAGAAACAGAGTTAACGTTTCAGGTTGAAGATCTTTTGTCAGAAGTTAAGAGTTAAAGTATTTGAGCGAGTACAGAGCTAAAGAAAGGGGGAGGGGAGGAAAGAACAAAAGGGAAGGTCTCTGATAAGGTGGAGTGATTAAATGACAAAATGGATGATGGTGCAAGGCAAGGAAGGTGGTAATGGGACAGGTTAAGAAACAAAAGATTGATCAGTAGCAGCCGTAAATGGCAGCTGCAGAACCGTTACCAGCACCTGCTGACCGAAAAAATGGGAGCAGTGGTTATGATCTGAAGTTATTGAAATCAACGTTGAGTCCGAAAGGTTGTAAAGTGCCTAAAGGAAAGATGAGGTGCTGTTCCTCGAGCTTACATTGAGCTTCATTGGAACAGTGTAAGAGGCCGAGGGCAGAGATATCAGAGTAGGAGTGGGAAGGGGAATTAAAATGGCAAGCGACTGGCAGGTCAGGGTCTTGCTTGCAGACAGAGCGGAGGTGTTCAGCAAAGTGTTCGCCCAGTCTGTATTTGGTCTCCCCGATGTGGAGAAGACTGCATTGTGTGCAGCGGATACTGTATACTAAATTGAAAGAAGTACAAGTAAACCGCTGTTTCATCTGGATGGAGTGTTTGGAGCTCTGGATGGTGGGAAGGGAGGAGGTGAAGGGGTAGGGGTTGCATCTTCTGCGCTTCCACGGGAAGGTGCCATGGGGAGGGGAGCTGGTGTTGGGGGTGATGGAATAGTGGACTAGGGTGTCGCGGAGGGAGCGGTCTCTTCGGAATGCTGAAAGGGGAGGGGAGGGGAAGATGTGTTTGGTGGTGGGATCGCGCTGCAGGTGGCGGAAATGGCAGAGGATGAATGTGGAGGCTGGTGGGGTGGAAGATGAGGACAAGGGGGACCCTATCATGGTTCTGGGAGGGAATGGAAGGGGTGAGGGCAGAAGTGTGGGAAATAGGACGGACACGGTCGAGGGCCTTGTCAACTACAGTGGAGGGGAAACCTCGGTTGAGGATTCAACCTACTGCATAGCATTGTTGTGTTCAGTAGATTGAATGGCTGCTAATTCATAAATGTTTGGATTGAGCACAGCTGGTTGTGTGAGATGAGAGAAATTAAACGATTTATTCCAGTTTTTACTTTTTTATTGATTGAAGGAGAAAAAATTAAAATCAAAATATGGCTAAAACAAACACCAAAAATTGGCAAAAATAAATACAGAAAGTTGGAAAGTCTGCTTATAATTGAGGGGCTACTCAAATTGCAAAAGAACTGTCCAACTGCAACAGAAAAAATTGTTTCCAATACTTGCTTTTCGAACATTGTGAGTTTGCGGAACACTTCGTCACAAAGTTCTGAATGTTTTAAAATTGTTTCAACTTGTATTTTTTTTTAAAAAAGGATGCTTTGCTGTATTACATTCTTTATCGATTTACAAACACTTATTCACAAAATGCTAGCCAGGTAAAGGAAGGAATTTGAACCATTTTGCCAAGCGGTCACTCAGAGTGCGTAAATCGCTCTCTTAAACAGGCACCACCTTTATTGGAAAGTGTGCAACAAACCTTTTTTTCGTTGTAGTGGGATGAGGCCTGTTATTTAATACAGCACCAAAGTTGAAAACTGCAGAAGAAAAAACAAGGTTACAAGTTAAGAAGTGATTAGGTGACACCAAGTTTGAGTTTTAAAAGTTTGAAGATTGTCAGATGTTTGCCAAATTCTCAGTGGAGCAATATCACATTGAAAGCTGCCATTGCATTGGAAAAAACATTATTGCAATGAAAGTGATTAATGGTTGCCCCGCTATTCACCATTACCAAGTATAAAGCTGGACTCCTTGCAAGAACAAGCTATCAGGCATTATGCAGGACTAGAGAAAGTCAATGAGCAAATGGCATCCGGAGTAGGGGCAGGGTCTTCACATTAAAGATGCAATTTGCAATCTGTTGCTCCCAGTGAGGAGTGACATTCCAGGGAGCATATCTCAGGAAATTGCAGGTGAATAACTTGTGATTTAACATCACGGTCTGCGCTCAGCTTGTGATACAGATTTATCTGAATTTGTCCAATTTATCTCAGGTGCAACTGCAGGTCGACTCCCATATCACAGGAGTTACACATGTTGTGACAAGTAGGACAATGAGCAGTGGCTTTGGGCATCAGTTCAGTTCTGTGAACAGTGGACTTGAACTTAAATCCTGAATATAGGGTATAAGTCAAACAGTTTTTCTGAGATGTGTTGTGGCATACCCATTTCTGATTTCTGGTCTGGTGTCGGTCGAGATACCAGATCCATATCTGGTACAATCAAGAGTTATAATAAATCTGTAGCCAAACGCAATTCCTGGCCAGAATTCCAGCCTGACCCCACTCCTGTACCTAGAACAGCTAGATAATCCATTGCATGCAGTGCATACAGTGTGTAGTACCTACACTGTGCAGTACATGAGGCACATTCATAGTCCAATACATGTAGTACCTGAACAGTCCAGTAGATACAATAACTGCACTGTCCAGTATGTGTAGTACTTACACGGTTCAGTGTGTGTGCTACCTACACAGTCCATTATGTACAGTAACTACACTGTCCAGTATGTACAGTAACTACTGTCCAGTATGTACAGTAACTGCACTGTCCAGTATGTGTAGCACCTACACAATCCAGTATGTACAGTAAATGCACTGTCCAGTGCATGTAGTACCTACACAGTCCATCAACATAAGAACATAAGAAATAGAAGCAGGAGTAGGCCATATGGCCCCTGCCTGCTCCGCCATTCAATAAGATCATGGCTGATCGTCGACCTCAACTCCACTTTCCCACCCGATCCCCATATCCCTTGATTCCCTTAGAGCCCAAAAATCTATCAATCTCAGCCTGGAAGATCATCAACAATTGTGCATCCACAGCCCTTTGGGGTAGAGAATTCCAAAGATTCACAACCCTCTTGAGTGAAGAAATTTCTCCTCATCTTATTCCTAAATGGCCGACCACTTATCCTGAGATTATGCCCCCTATTTCTAGACTCTCCAACCAGGAGAAACAGCCTCTCAGCATCTACCCTGTCAATCCGTCTCGGAATCTTATATGTTTCAATGAGATCACCTCTCATTTTTCTAAACTCCAGAGAGTATAGGCCCATTCTACTCAATCTCTCCTCATAGGACAATCCTCTTATCCCAGGAATCAATGCAGTGAACTTTACTTAATGTAAGCTTCCTGTGCGGTGGTGGATTTCTCTAAGTATCAGGTGAGTTTTTAACCCTATGCCTCCCATTTCTCTTTTGGAGGGGAAAGTACCATTGTTTTCATGGTTTTTCATTTTTCTTGGGATCCTATAATCACTGAAACTTGCAGCTAGAAAGGAAGCTCCTTCCAGGGCCTGTACCAGCAGTGCTCCAGGGACAGTCACAAGGGCGTGCATGAGGGTATATACAGATCAAAGATCTGTCCTGATTCAGACATGAGAATCTTTACTGTATATATGTAGCTTGACAGTATTTTAACAATTTTAAAATTGTCTTCGGTGACCACTGCTGGGAGAGCTGTCTTTTTTTCAGTTTAGAGAAGGGTACGAAACACGCCATGTGGTTGTCTAGGCTAGGACTTCAGCAGCCCTGAACCCTAACTGTTAAAATATTAGAACTTTGGTTTCCTTCTCTGTCTCTGATTATATTGCAGTTAATGGGGCTGAATTTTCTCTGCCTAACACAGAAGGGGAAATTTTAACTCCCGGGCAGGAAGCCGGCGAGAGGAACGGGCTGCCTGCCCTGGGAGTTTCTATGTACGGCCCGGCCAATATTAACAGTCGAGTCTTGCTTACATCCCGCCTGCCAGTTGCCTGTCCGAAACGGGTGGGGAGAGGCAGTTGGCCAGCTACAGGCAGGTGAAGATCGGGCGGCCCAGTGGCTGCCCGCCGCCATTCAGGTAAGTCGCAAGAGGGGGTTTGGCAGGGTTTCGGAAGTGGGAAGGGGGAATCGCGGGGCAGCAGTCACGCAAACTTTCCTCGTGGAGCCTGAAAGAGCACTTCTGCTCCACCTCACCCCACAGAGATAAGTTTAAAACTTACCTATTAGGGCATCTGCTTCTTCCCCGACAGGTTTTACTAAGCGGGGCGCCCTGCTCAGTATGCTGATAAAATGCCATCAGGGTTCTATGTGCGCCTTAGACCCCAGGTGGTGTATCGTAAGGAGGCTTCCGCCTGAGTGAGGGGGATCGCTGGCAAAAACAGTCGGGTTAAACCTGCTGCGGGTTGGGAATGCAGCAGCAAGTAGAACTGCTTGATATTAACCCAGTTTCTGCTGGGCAGTGGGAGTTAAAATTGCCCCTCCCATGTGTGCCAGTTCTGAGGCATTAAGAGTAAGAAACAGGAGTAAAGACCTGCATCGGCAGGGTTGTTTGTCTGTGATGTACATTTTCTGCAACAGTATGGAAGGAAGCAGGAAGTTCCTGCCTAGAACAGGCAGTAGCGTTTAAATGCCACGCAAGTGACAAGGCGATGACATGATAACACCTCCTGCGTCGTTTTTTGCTGGTGGTCGCCTGGAATGAAGACCAGTGGTAACTGGGCACTAGAAGGAAAGAATGTCCTTTCACCTTTCATGTCCTCAGGACATCCCAAAGTGCAACACGATCAATGGATTGCTTTTTTTAAAAAGAGTAACCACTGTTATGTAGGCAGATTCAATAGCCAATTTGTTTACCAGAATTATGCCAGGGATATGGGACTGCAGTTATGTGGAGAGACTGGAGAAGCTGGGATTGTTCTCCTTAGAGCAGGGAAGGTTAAGGGGCGAATCAGTAGAGGTGTTCAAAATTATGAAGGATTTTGATAGACTAAATAATGGCAATTGGGTCGGTAACCAGAGGGCACAGAATTAGGATAATTGGCAAAAGAACCAGAGGGGTGATAAATAGAATTTTTTTTACGCAGTGAGTTGTTATGATTTGGAACACACTGCCTAAAAGGGCGGTGGAAGCAGATCCAAATAGTAACTTTCAAAAGGGAATTGGATATATACTTGAAAAGTAAAAATTTGCAGTATGGGGAAAGAGCAAGGAAGTGGGACTAATTGGATAGCTATTTCAAAGAGCCGGTAAAGGCATGATTGGCCGAATGGTCTCCTTCTGTGCTATAAGATTCTATGAGTGAATAAGCTGTTTTTGGTGGTGTTAGTTAAGGGAGGATTGTTGGCAATAACACCAGGAGAACTCCTTTACTCTTCTTGAATTGGTGCTGTGGAATCTTTCACATCCACCTGAGCAGGCTGGTAGGGCATCCCTTTAACATCTCATTCAAAAGACAGCACCTCTGACAGTGCAGCACCTCCTCAATGCTGCACTGTAATGTCAACCTAGATTGTGTGCTCAATTCCGCAGTGAGCTTTGAACCCCACAACATGTCACGGGCGACAGTGCAACCAACTGAGCCAAACTGATACTTAGTGGTTGTTTAGCTGTCCCTTCAGATCTAGAGGTTGCAGCAGTGCCCCTTCAGATTGGAGGATCCAAAATTTCCAGGGAGAAACTTCCTGGCACCTCACGCAAATACATTTTCCAAGTTATGGGTGCAGCAGGATTGGAGACCATTTGGCTGCTGTTTGACATAAATATGACTTGGAATTGATACTATTATATGTTGTTAAGGCCTGTAGCAGCGCACAACTTCCTACCCCCAGTTCGGAACGAGCACTAATTCCGAGGCAATGGTCCTGCCTAGTGCTTACCCAGCCCATTTAAATTGTCTGTACCTGGAACAACAGCCGGATTCAGTGGAAGTCAAGTGCGTGTAAAAATTTTATGACCTGACTTACCCTGGAGTTGGGGCAGGGAGTGGGGATCGAGGGGTTAATTGAAACTGTCCCAATTGTCTGACTGTGGACTGCCTTCACAAAATGGAAGTTTCTCACCCTATTGGTTGTTGGATGATACGAGAGACAGGCAATTTGTAATAACCAGGCCGGATTATCTGATCTGGTAATTAATCAGGGAAGGGATTGAGGACAAACAGCTGCTGCGTCGCTCAGGACAATATTATCGTTTAAATGCTGTTGTTGACCTCCCCATAGTTTATGGGGTGGCTGTTAAACATACCTGCCCAGAGGAAATCGGGCGGGTAATCAGTTAAAATCCACCGGGTGTCCCGCCATTTCCAATTTTTACTTGCATTTCTGGACGGGTGGCTAAGTTGCCCGCCCAAAGCGGACAGGGTCCTTCTTAAATATGCAGATCGGGGTCTGATGATGTCTTTGGGCCCCGACAGCAATTTTAACTCCGGCCTAAGCAAGGAACCCTCTGCGGCTTTCCTGCCGGATGAGAGCCTGTCAGAGACCAAAAAGGTAAACTATGTGTGGAGGCGGAAGATGTGGGTATGGTTATTAATGAATACTTTGCATCTGTTTTCACAAAGGAGAGGGATGGTATAGGGATTGAAGTTAAGGAGGAGGAGTGTGAAATATTGGATGGGATAAACATAGTGAGAGAGGAAGTATTAAGGGAATTAGCATCTTTGAAAATGGATAAATCACCAGGGCCAGATGAAATGTATCCCAGAGAAACCAGGGAGGAAATAGCGGAGGCTTTAACAATCATTTTCCAAACTTCACTGGATACAGGCATAGTGCCGGAGGATTGGAGGACTGCTAACGTTGTACTGTTGTTTAAAAAGGGAGCAAAGGATAGACCGAGTAATTACAAGCCAGTCAGCCTAACCTCAGTAGTGGGCAAATTATTGGAATCAATTCTGAGGGACAGGATAAACTGTCACTTAGAAAGGCACGGACTAATCAAGGACAGTCAGCACAGATTTGTTAAGGGGAGGTCGTGCCTGACTAACTTGATTGAATTTTTCGAGGAGGTGACAAGGAGGAACAATAAGGGTAACGCAATTGATGTAGTCTACATGGATTTTAGCAAGGCTTTTGACAAGGTCCCACATGGCAGATTGGTCAAAAAAGTAAAGGCCCATGGGATCCAAGGGAATGTGGCAAATTGGACCTGAAATTGGCTCAGTGGCAGGAAGCAAAGGGTAATGGTCAATGGGTGTTTTTGTGACTGGAAGGCTGTTTCCAGTGGGGTGCCGCAGGGATCAGTACTAGGTCCTATACTTTTTGTGATATACATTAACGATTTGGACTTAAACATAGGGGGCATGATTAAGAAATTTGCGGATGACACAAAGATAGGCTGTGTGGTTGATAGTGAGGAGGAAAGCTGTAGACTGCAGGAAGATATCAATGGACTGGTCAGATGGGCAGAAAAGTGGCAAATGGAGTTCAGTCTGGAGAATTGTGAGGTAATGCATTATAAACTTGCTTGTATAACAACAGCCAGAAGTAATTCATTGTGCAAAGAGATGCTTTAATGTACAAGTATTATTATTTACTAATACTATGGAATTGCTTCCACAATATAAGCATGTCACTGGATGTTAAAGTATGAAAAACAGTCAACAACACTTAAGCCTCTGAGACCTTCATGTAAAGAGTGCCATTGAGTATTCTGCACTCATCTCATTGCTGCAGGGACTGTCTCAGAGAGGTTGGGCCTTCCTCATGAGTGTGACAATGAGAGGCCTCTTTGAAAGGTATTGAAAGTATTAATTGTGCGTTAAGCAGAGGCTCTCAATACAAGTTGTAAATGGAGACGGAATGAGAGACTTACAGCCTGCAATCTAGCTCCAGGACTTCGTATTACATGGCCATATCTCTGTGTTAATCCATCCTGCTACGCAGCAAGGAGAGACTGAGTTAATAACCTGTGGACCTCCGGGGGGGTGAGATTATTGTAGTGTAACGCAGGAGGTGAGTACACTCATGAAGCTTGTGCTCCTCCCAGCTGCTTATTCAACCGGCAACAGTATCTAATTACAGAGGCAGCCACTCCATCTTGTTGCAGTCAGCACCAAACCTCAATAGAATTTCAGCCGAGGTTTAGCATGTTACAGGAGCCCTCTCTACAATACTGGCTTCAGCTCTGTGTAGGAAGTGTGCTGCAGCATCATATCTGTTACAGAGAGGTTATTATAGACAGAGAACTGTAAACAACATAGCTTGGCCAAAGACGAGTAATATAAGCTAACGTTTCGGGTCGATGACCTTTCATCAGAACTGGAAACCATTAGAGAAAGGTCATCGACCTGAAACATTAACTCTGTTTCTCTCTCCACAGATGCTGCCTGACCTGTTGAGTGTTTCCAGTATTTTCTGTTTGCATTTCAGATTTCCAGCATCTGCAATATTTTGCTTTTGAGTAATATAAGCTGTTGGATTTGTGAGAGATTCTTGAGTTGTGCTTCATTACCTTTTGGATGACAGGGACAATCTTTGTAGAACATAAGAAAATTTATTTGCATGGTAAAAGACCAACAAGCCTGTTACTCTTTGATAGACAAACTCCACCTACCCACATTCCTGCCCTATCACCTAACCCTTCCTTCTCCAGGAACACATTTAATTATACCCTGTATAAATGGGTTGAAGAATAAGACTTATAAGACCTATTTGTACTGCTCCCTTCATTGACCTTCTGTAGTCTTACCCAATTGTATTACTCACTGGAGGTAAAGGTTCCCCTGACATCCCTTCTTACTGCTAATGTCTTCATATTTACCTTGTGCCCCCTGGTATCCGAACCTTTTATCATACTGAGCAAATTATCTGGGTGAACTTTGTCACTTCCCATAATAATTTTTTTTAAAAGCCTATTAGAATTTTTCAGATAGTTGTTAAGTTGGGTGAAGTTCATGACAGGGTATATGGTATGTGATCTGCGGAAGAATTCGGCTTGGTGGGCCAAAGAGCTTTCTCTCATTCTATGTTTCCTGTATGTTGTTACATCAGAGGTCACAATGGTACACATTAATGAATATTCATGTCTTTTCTATTGGAAAGAGTGCCATAGAACTAACCATGTTATATTGTAGGAAGAAGGTATGTTGTATTGGGAGGATGTTTATTTCATTCTGCATTAGTGAGGGAGCTATAAAACACCATGTTAATAGAGAGAGAAAGTAATTTTGACTTTGGGTGATAGTGTAAAACGGGCGATATCGATTCAGCTGCCTATTTTACATCTTTATTGAAGTCAATGGAAATGAAAATCGGGAGCAATGTGTAACGGGCGGCTGAATCGATATTGCTGGTTTTACACTATCACCCAAAGTTAAAATTACCCCCAGACAGTTTTATGGTTCCTTAAATAGCAAATGTTGTAATAGAGAATGCATGCCAGACAGTGTTATAGTGTGGTGGTAGCTAGTCATTGGAGTGTTCTAGGTTGTTTATAGTACATACCCTCTTATAAGGGTGTACACCCTCTTTTTGTTACCATTTCTTCTCCTCAAAGGTCCTTTCAGGCAAATATTTTGCAGTGGCTGAGAAGGTCGAGTAGATAAACTTGTTCTCACGCTGCCAATGCCACTTGTGAGGCATGCGAAAGGGCTAGGTGAAGACTTCCCATTCAATTGTCCCGTTTGCTTGTTCCCATGCTGCTGACGGTGCTTGTGGTTTAATCACTTGGAGGTGCATGAGAGTCCAGGTGGATACTCCCCATACAGTTGGCCCTTTCCCAAGCAGAGATGCATGGCTTCTGCTTTATATCCCTACTGCTCTCGCTCCTCCCCCTCGCAGCAGTGCAGTTGAGATTGGAACCTCATTGTGTTTAAGTCAGTTTGTTATTGACAAAATAGTGATAAACATTGGGTTATATATTTTGGCTGGCGATTACCTAAAGAGCTGTCACAAAGATTGAACAGAGGTTGTACTTAATCCTTTTTTGCAATACCCTTGAGTTACTCTTTTCTCTGCAGAATATACTTTAGTCTTGTATCTCAACCTTACTCGGTGAGAAAGGAGAAAAGCAAGAAACAGTCACAATAGCTTGTATTTATACAGCTGAGTGGGTGGGGGGGGGGGGGGTGCGGATGTGATCACAGTTGGGGAAGGGAGCAGCCTGGGGCAGGCCAGGCCCAAGGCTTCCTTGTGGAGACAGGGGGAGCTTACCTTCTCGGCCCTCTTCTGGGCCTGGGCCAGGGCCCGCTCTTACGTGGCACCAGGTTTCCCTGGCAAGGATGGCACCCAGGCATCGAACACGTGTCTGTGCATTAAAATATCATTGGGTTCTGAATTGCATGATCAGACTGTTACTTTTGCATTTCAATGAGCCCTCACCTGCCCAAAATATGCCTGTTAAAATGGTGCAAGGCACAGCGTGGACTAGGTGAGTGCCACACTGCTGATATTTCAACTCCCGCCCCCCCCCCCCCCCCCCCCCGCACAATCCATTCTCATCGGGCGCGGGGAGTTAAAATCGGACCTATAGATTGGAAGAAAGTGTACCTTCCACTAGTTGCACTGGAGGCAAACCAACTCCTATCCAAAGGGTAAATGTGCTACCACAAAGTGTGTGATAACAGAGGCTATGTTTTATCAGAGTGATACTGGAAAGGACACTTCATCTGTCAGTGCAAGACTGGAAGGTGTCAACACTCACTTTAGATCTAGCAGTCTACGCATTTAAAAGGCAGGCTTCCTACTAGTGGCATGATTGGTCCGTCATTGACTGTTAGAGGGAACCAATTATCAGTGCAGAATCTGAGGACATGTGCTTTGGGCCACTGTGTTATAAACTGGATAACCCGGTGGTGAAGGATAGAATATATGAGCCTGGTCTTCAGTTGCTTCCAAGCCTTTATTCACAGAGCTCCACGTTACACACATCACACCCTAGATAAGCTCTCTTATATGACTACAAGAGAGGCCCAATTGAAACTCACCACCTGAATACAATTAACACTAATTGATATAAATCACATGGATACAATTAACACGCTGTCCTCTGGAACCTGAATTGATAATAACTTACATCCACTTAGTGCTTTAACATAGCAAAACATCCCAAATCTTTTCATGGTTGGGGTCAGACCGGATTAATAAAGGAGTGGGACTAGGGGAGTGGGACAAAGGCACTATTGAAGAGGTAGGTTTTAAAGTGCATTTTCTAAGAAGAACATAAACACGTTCCTCATAAACCGGCCTTTTGGCTAAGATCAAGTGTGTTCCTATTCGGGCTTATTTGGATCTGAGCGGATTGGAACGCTGGCTGCGACCTCATGCGCTCGCAAAGTGCGGACTTTGCTGTGATTGGTCGTTTCGTGTGCTAGCTCCGCCCCTAAATTTGCATAAGGACCACATCAACACTGCAATGGCAGGGAAGGGCACCCGGGCACTCAGCCATGGTGTGCCAAACACCGTCAGGGTGACGGTAACGACAGTTGAATGTGTTACGCCGATGGATCGTGAGTTTTTCGTCAAACGAGTTTTGGTCGACTGCTGTGGATTCAAAGCGACGGACATCTTCTGCCTACAGGATTTCCCTCGAAGCGGACATTTTGACGTCACGTTCCTCATAAACCAATGTATTTAGACCTTTTTGTGTGGAAGAACTCTGCAAACATTGACAGACCCCCCTATCCTAACTCCCAGATAAACCGTGTCAGCTACACAGAAGAAAACAGTGCTCTCATTGAAGGAAATGTTTTTTTTAGTACACAGCAAAAGAAATTAGTGTCAGAAAGGCAACAGATACAGAAAAAATATATAAAATACAGAATTCTTAGGACAATATGGCACATGACATGCTTGGACTCAGAGAGAAGTCTGATGACCTCATGGACCCCTTAGGATCCCCCTCTGGAGCCCCTAGTACCATGGACCCCAATACTAAAGCCAATCTGTTGCACATAGTGCACAAAAAAACCCTTCCCCATGTTCCATCTGTGCCTGGTGGTGAGAGTACAGCGGCCTCACATACGGAGCATTGAGTTCTAAAACAAGGAATAATCTCTCTGATTTACTTGTACTATTCATACTTTTTCAAATAAATATTAACAGGTAATTAGCAGATTTATTGCTGTGAACAAACTGTTTTGTAAACTTAGCGTTGTTATGCTTTTTGTATTAATGCGCTTTTTGACCCTATCTATTGTGTTGCTGTAACTGTGACCTGACCTGAGCCAGGACGAGGTCAATCACATCTGGGTTTGTTTTTCATTCATGGAAGTGCTAGACCATGATATGCCTGTAGAAGGCTGGGGCAATTTACGGAAGGGGAAATTAGTGATCTTGATTGAGCAATGGATTCCGCACTATCAGTGTTAATATATGTTTGTTTTAGGAAGGGCTAGGTGAAACAGTAGGGCTAGCACACTTCTGAGAGCAAGTTGGTTTCCTTAGTGCCAAGTATTTAAGCAATGAGCCTATTCCCAGAGCTTGCCAATGTCATTGAGTAAAGCCACCACAGAATGCAAGATCTCCGATTCACTCCCCAAGGCTGTGCTGTTAACTTGGTCTGCTATAATTGTCCTCAGCTCCAGTAGCCTAGGAAAGGCAATAATCATTCAGGATGCCCATTTGAAGTTGCGTGTGTGTGTGCACCTGCATTGGATGAGGACAGGATTGAGTTTGGTTGTGGTCCCCTTTCATGGTCAAATAAACAGTTTCTAGGTTCACACATGAAAAATGGCCACTTTTACAAGGAGGTCTCAGAGATGCTTATGGAACCGTGTCCAAGCAAGTATTTATGTCTTTTGCAAAGAAGGGAAAGAAAATTGGAAATAGATAAAAGACAAGTTCAGGGCCAGTGTATGAAGAAGTGCTTCCTGACAAAGAGTGGCCAATACCCTGGTCTTCTGGTTACTGTAGTGGAGGTAAAAACTTTGGAGTCATTCAAGAGGAAGTTAGATGCTGTGATGGGGAACTGTAGATCTCTATGGAAGGATGAGCCTCCCCTCATCTATACCCCATTGAGGTCTTTCCAAAATCATTTTTGGAACTTCCATTTTCTTAGAAACAAGTATTTTCTGAGAAAATGGAGGGTTCAAAGATGACCCAGATGCCATGTGTCCTGTTGAAACCACAGCAAATAGGATAGCAAGTCTCCAGCGTACTCAATGTTGTCATTACACATATTCCAGGGGAAAAATAACAAAATAGAGGAAGGTTCCCATGTAACTGCAGGAAATGATGTAAAAACCTTCCCATCATTCATTAGTTTGTAGATAATAACTAAGTTGTACGGGAAGCAAGATGTTGAAAGGAAAAAGATATTGTGCAGAGAGACCTAGCAATGAGACAGATAATTTACAAATAAAACTTGATATTGAGAAATGTGGGGTAATACATAACGATAAAAATAGCAAACTACGAGGATCCCAGGTTTGATCCCTGGTCAGTGCTGAGTTAGTTGATCCCAGGAAGAGCCCAGATTTGATCACTGGTTGGTGCTGAGTTAGTTGATCCCATGAGGACCCCAGGTTTGATCCCCAGTCTGTGCTAAGTTAGTTGATCTCAGCCTGGATGGAGGTGGAGGCGCTGCAGTTGGCCTCAGTGTCTCTGTGCTAGGGAGGCTAAAATTCATCCAGGATTTCCACTCCTAATCACCAATCAGTGACTCCCGCTGGAAAGTGTGCAGTGTGGATGTCAGATGAGATCAGGACTTGGCTTGGCTGTGATGCCACCTGTAGTTGACACTCACTGTCCAGGCTTATGTATGAAGAATGGTCACTTGGGTAAGGTAATGAAGAGCCAGGGTGGCATTGTATTCCAACATGAGAGATGGGGAGAAAATAGGGAAAAGCGTGTTTTTGTAGAGTTTTGCACATTGTGGAACTGAATTTTGGATTGGGGATATAACTGGCGAGAGATGTGATACGTCCGTTTTGCGTTCCACCCAAGTTGCATTTCACCCCCATAGTTTGTTTCAATGTTGCTTTTTCCAGTTCTTTTCACAAAAATATAATTTTGCAGAAATGTAGAATCAAACTCACATCCTGGACTGAATCATGTTCATTATGTCAGTTGGGGTTTGTTGATGCTGGTGTTACTAACTCCTATAACTGGGCTGGATTTTAATATTGAAGTCAATCAACTTTGTTTTAAACAGACAGAGTGTTGGGTCCTTGAAGTCTCTAAGGTGTGTCAGCCTTAGTTCAGTTGTTAGCCCTCTCGCCTCGGAGTCATGAGCACACACTTCAGGCTGACACTAGTGCAGTACTGAGGCAGTGCTGCACTGTCGGAGGTGCCGTCTTTCAGATGACATATTAAACTGAGGCCCTGTCTGCCTTCTCAGGTGGACGTAAAAGATCCCACGGCATTATTCGAAGAAGAGCAGGGGAATTCTCCCTGGCGTTCTGGCCAATATTTATTCCTCAACCAACATCACTACAACAGATTATCTGGTCGTTCTCCCATTGCTATTTGTGGGTCCTTGCTGTGTGCAATTTGGCTGCCGCGTTTCCCTACATTACAACAGTGACTACACTTCTAAAGTACTTAATTGGCTGTGAAGCGCTTTGGGACGTTCTGATATTATGAAAGCTGCTATGTAAATGCAATTTGTTTCTTTCAAAATAAAGGATTGATTTTGTAATAGGGTTATAGCTCATTGTCAAAACATTTCAAAGTACTTCACACAGTGAAATACTTTTTGCATCTCACTGACTGTTGTAAAGGCAAATGGGGCTTCCATTTTCCTCCAGCAATGTATCATATATTGTAGGGAGATGAATTACTAGTCAATCTTTTTTGGTGATGTTGGTTAAGGGAGGAATGTTGGCCAGGGCACCAAGAGAACTCCCTGCTCTTCCTCGAATAAAGGCACCGTCATCCTTAATGCCCATTTGAACAGGCAAATGAGACTTCTGTTTAATGTTTCCCAAGTAACTATCTTGCCCATAAGACAAGATTGAGCTCTCAAGACTCCTCCTTAAAGGGGAATTGGAAATTAGGAGCCCTTTATGATTTTCTGCTGAGCTGCTGGACCAATTGTTTTTTCCCAGCCTGTACGCACTGTGCTTTCCAGTTATTGACACTAGATGGACGGCTGTGGGGAAGCACATGTTTGTGAAATTCTAAGAGAACGCGGCAGATGGCTATCTGAAGTAACTGTTACATAATCCTTCCACATCAGAGGTACAGTACGCTATGAGTAAAAGGGAACAATCTGCTCACATCTGGTACTGTATGGTTCCTCAGGGTTGGCTCCCAAGCATGTACTGTACATGTCTGGTAAATGGGAACAATTCACTCTCATTACTGGGCAACTTGTGTGTGCCTCATTGTCAGCTTCTGTATACATGCAGTACACAATGGATAAAAAAGAGCAGTTCACTGCCATTTAGAACTCTACAATTCATATGTATCTCATTGTCAGCTCCTGTGGGGACAGTTCCTACAGGACAGAGGACTCTGTAGCTTTACAAAATGTCTTTGTGGGATTATTATTTAAGGGCAAAGGTCATGGAATCAAACTCTGTGACCTGGTGATTAATGAATTACCAAGTTGTCAAGCCTATCGAGCCCCACCATCAGGACCCTTTTAGAAATTGAGGCAGTTGTAAAAAAAAACTATGATTTAACTTTACTATTTTGATTGATCGGCACTACATGATGCGTTTATAGGACACACTGGGTTTGAGGAATAACTGAGCACAGCCGTGTGAGGGAGGCTGAATTAATCTGCATGGTTGAAGCTGCTAGAGTTAATGACTTGATTTCAGTTTATGTTAATCCAGCTCTCGTCGGCCATCAAGCTCAGCATCTTCCCCAAATCGTTTCTATCTCTTGCTGCTGTAAGCGCCCACGGCTTAAATAAAAATACTCTATGAAAGTACTAGAAGTACACAGAAGTACATCAGCATCTGTAAAGGGAGAAGACAAGTTAACATTTCAAGTGAAACCCTTCATCAGAAAGAGTTCTGCCTGAAATATTGCATCAGACCATAAGATGTGGTCCACCTAGTCAGTCCCTAAATTTTAAAAATCTCATGCCCTATTCTATCTCTTACACTCCTCAGTCATTGTGTCTGCCAAATATTGACGTTACTCTTGAATTTCCCAACACTAACCTGTCTTTTCCTTTCTGGATGCCAATGGATGAACATTTTCCATTTTTATTTCAGATTTTCAGCATTCCCAAGTCTCTCTGTCCCTATGACAAGTTTCTGTCTGTGGACTTTAATGTAAGGAGGGAAAAGCTGAACTTTCCACTTTCACATTATATTGAGAATCATCAAATCAGGATACTATGTTGAATCCTCAATTATTGAACCTCCCGTTAATGAAACTACTGTTCAGTCTTGAATGGACACAATATGCACTAGATGGGAAAGGGAACATGTGTTCCCCATCTGTCAATGCAGTGAAATTCCGAACATAGAAATAGGGGTAGGCCATTCAGCCCCTCCAGCCTGTTCTCATCCTTGTTTTCAAATCCCTCCATGGCCTCACCCCTCCCTACCTCTGTAACCTCCTCCAGCCTTACAACCCACAAAGAATGGGTTAGAATAGGAGTTGGTGTGATGAAGCAATTTCAACACAGTGAGTATGTAGGGAGGAGGAGGAGGAAGAGGGAGGATGCTGTTTTTCGAGTTTAGGAGGAACAAGAGAGAAAAGTTCAGAAGAGGAGTGAACCCAAAAGTATGGACAAAATAGAAAGAGACAAGAAAGCTTATCAGAGAGAAGGATGTTGGAGGCCTAATGTGAGGGAGGGATTGCTTATCAAGCAACAAGCTTTTATTTGTATTATCACCAGGTATGTGAGAGATATTAGAAGAGCCTTTGCTGCTTTCCTTAGCTCAGCTGAAAGATGTACCCAAAGAATGCCTCCCCAGGTCCAGCGGGGAGAAGGTGCTGACTCTGTCATTTGTTTATTACAGTTTGTGATCGTTTTTAGTAGGTTTCTACAAAATGAAAGTAGGGACCATATGGCAGGCTTGGCTCCACCTGATCCTAATATGGAGGACTTAGGACCACCACATTGGAGATAGGTGGAAGCAGACACAACTTAAAAATAATTGTGGATTTATTTTGAAGGCTTGTCATCCGATAAGAATGTTTTTGTGAGTAGGCTCGGTTACTCCAATTTGCACACAGCAAGAACCCATAAACAGCATTTGAAATGTCCTGACCAGTTAGCCTATTGGTCAGGACATGGGGAGAACTCCCTGCTCTTCTTCGAAGAATGCTATTTTCTGTTCAAAAGGTAGACGGGCCACATTTAATGCCTTATCTGTAAGAAGGTACCTCTGACAATACAGCGCTCCCTCAGTATTGCACTGAAGTCTCAGCCTAGGTTGTGTGCTCAGGTTCTGTAATGGGGCTTGAACCCACAATCTTCGGACTCAGTACTACCAACTGTGGTAATGTGATTGGAGATTTTGAACCTAAAGGGAACTTGTTGACTAGGATACGTTGTGACAAGTGCAGTCAATGTTTTTACAGATTACTTAAAATTAAGAGGTGATGCAATGACATCACTACATACATTACACTGATCAACAGTGGGAAGCATCTGATGAGACGCTTCAAACCAAAGACAAATGCCTTGAGAAAATGCAGAGATTGAATAAGTCTCTTTTACAATGAAAGTAGAGGAGTTGGCAGGTGTGATACTGTTGCGATCTAAGGGTTAAGGGCAAATCCTGCATTGGCTCTATAGCTTGGAGTGGGTTGGAGATGTAAAGAACAATTGGATCATTGTGTTGGGAGGTTGTAAAGGCAGTTTTGACAGGCTGACTAGTTTTACTCATATGTTTCCAATCGAGGTTGGTTTGGGCTCAGGTGTGTAGTAATGTTTCATTCATCTGGGTCCCTGGAGGGCGACATGAACAGATGGATAAGGTGGCAGATCAAGGGTGATACGAACCTTCCGGGCAGGTTTGGGCACGTCCATTTTGGCAAAGGTTACATTTTCCCAGTACGCCCTGAATGATCTGATGGTCACACACTGAGGCCCTCTAGAGGCCCATTGGAATATATAGTATGGAGAACACAGAATAAATACACGCATTGTGCACAGACTGCCCACAAGCTGTTGTAGACGTGTGATACTCCAAAGGTTGTGGGTTCAAGCCCCACTCCTAGGCTTCAGCACATAAGCTGGGCTGACTCCCCAGTGCACTGCTGACAGAGTGCTGTATTGTCAGAGTAACTGTCCTTTGGATACGACATTGAACCTCATCTGCCTATTCAGGTGGATGCTAAAGATTCATGGTACTATTGAAAAGCGAACAAGAAGTTCTCCCAGTGCCCTAGCAAACATTCCTCCCTTAACCAACATCACTAAAAATCGATTAACTGATCATTCATTGCATTGTTATTTGTGGGATTTGCTGTGTGCTTTACTGGGTGCCACATTTGCCGATGTAACAATAGTCATTGCACTCCAAAACAAATTCATTACGTGAAGTGCTTTGTGATGTTTTTGAAATGTGGCAAGGTGCTTTATAAATGCAAGTCTTTCCTTCTTTTCAATTCCATCCACCCATATAAACAGAAATGGTACAAGAGTTAAAGAACAATTGTGACCCAAACTCCTGATTTTCGCTCCCTTTGGAGAAGCAATCTGCCTCATTTAGTGTCTCCACTGATGGTTTGATGAATATTGGGATCCGAGCATATTGTAGGTGTGCACTCACATCTTAGGATTCAGTTGAGCTTCAGCTTCATATACCACCATACTGCCCTCTATTTATAATACAACACATTAACTACTTCCAACTTTCTTCCCTTATCTCCTGAAAGCTTTGACTCATGGCAGGGATATGAGGGATGATTCCACAATCCTGTGCTTCCAGCAAGGAAGCTGCACTTGCAGGAACCACAAATTGGGGAAGAGCTACAACACTGTAGACCTGATTGTCCAACCCAAGCTTCCCGCAAGGCCAGCTCCCCACAAGGAGCATGGAATCTCCTCAGTAGTTCCACAGAGATGCCTGCCATCTGATACCTTGTCCAAATGGCTATTTTTCATTCATGAGACTAGACAGTGAGTGTCAACAGGTTATTGGACCATTGGAGGCATCACAGCCAAGCCTGATCCTATCCTCACCTGACATTAAAGTGCACATGCTCTGGATAGCAATTAGGAGCAGGAAACCTGGCCAATTTTCTCCTCCCTAACCAAGGAGTATTGAGGCAATTTGCAATGTTACTGTGGCTGACATCAGCTAACTTAGCACCGATCAGGAATCATACCTGGGCCCTTCCCTGATCTGTAAGGCTCAGTTCCACATTACGTAGTTGCATTTACCAGTAAACCATCAGGGATTATTTTATTAATTGAACATTTTTTGGAACACTGTACAATTTTAGTAAAAGAAAGAAGTGAACAATGAAACAAACAAATGATGTACCAACAAGAGCCAACAACAGAAACAATTATAGCACAAACTGCAGTGTGGGGAGAACAAAACAGTCATTACTAAGGTCAGTCCTCAAATAATTAAACCAAAACACAGGAAGTTTTCGTCCCAGCTCTGTAAGAGAAGATTAGTTCTCCCCCACTGCCACCTTTTTCAACAGAACCATAATCAGACTTCAGGTACGATTTGACATCTCAATTAGGTTAGAATCTTTAAGGTCATTGTGTGCATCTAAACGTTTTTTAAAAACTGTTCACCCAATGGGTATTAATAGTCATTGATAGGTTAAGATATTCATATCTTCATTTTACGCAATAAGTTCAAAATGTTTCCATTGTAAACAGAGCCAACGGTCCATTCTCACTTCCGCTCAAAAAATTTTGGGACCTTCGACTCACTGCTGCTTTTTAATCGCTTGAATTACCAGATTTTCCTACTGCATCAATGCTAGGGACCTTTTGTGGCTCAGAACTGGTTAAAAAAAATATATAATTTTTTGTAATTCATTTTAATTCCTATATGTCTAATTTGGCCACCTACCTCTTCCAGCTTGCCATAAAGGATTAACCATATTTCTTTGCCCCAATTTTCTCCTTTTCCTGAAGGCACTGACCCATGCTGTGGTGTAGTTCCATGAGCACAGACTGTCCTCTGGTACCTCTGTCAGGTGACCATGTTTCATATGTGAGTCCAGACAGTGAGTTTGCGCTGGTTGCTTGACCATGGGGGAGGGGTCATCGCATCTGAGCCCGATCCTGTCCTCCCCCATTGTCCACGCACACGCACTCTCCAACAAGGGGTACTGAACAGCGATGAGGAGCTGGAGCCTCAGGACTCTGAGGCTAATTATCACATGCCTACCACCACCCCAGCTGAGATTCACTAACTCACCACAGACTGAGAAACAAGCCTGAGATCTTCTGGTCTGCATGGGTCAATTACCAATATTTATTACTGCAAACTAACTTGATTGAAGAAACAAGTCCTCTTCATGCTGTGGAGCACACTTTGTTGATGATCACATAGATTATCACGTGTCACTGGTTCTTTAAATTTCATCCATATATTACAACTTTTTCTTCAATAAGAATTACTTTCATTATTTTATTGTCACTTGTGTATAACACATCTCAGGGCACCTTACAAGAGGGACAGAAGAACACCATGCAAGGGATGGGAAGTTTGGGACAACGAGATTCAGCTCAAAACCTGCTTTTATCTTTGGTGCTCTCCATAGCCTAGGTTGTGAAAGAGCAACCGAAGTGCACTGATCTCTTGCAGGTCTTGCACAGCCAGCTGGAACACCAAAGACATCTAGCAGTGGCAGAGCAGGCCCAATTTTGACTGGGTCTTCCCCACTGCCACTGGTCTTCGAAGTTCAGTTCACTGTCCATTAAACAGGCTGAGTCAGATTCAGCACATTGGTGGCCTGATCTGCATCATGACATTAGCGCACGGATGCAAGTGGCCAACTCAGTGTGCGCCTTCATCATGGCTCGCTGGATGGATGTGTGATAACGCTGACATTATTGATGTTATTGCTTTACAGGTATACATGGGAGAGCGGCGATTTAGGTCATTCTCCCGCAATCCCGACTAGGCTGCCAATTTCTAAAGTGTAAGATTTAAAGGGCCTTTTTGAAGGAGGCAGTTAGGAAAGTGGAGCAGCTTAGGGAGAGAGTTTCAAAGAGCACTTTGCCATCTTGCAGTGACTGATACATGGGTCTACAATGTTGGAGCAGAGCGAGCTGGGTTGAGCAGTAAAACAGTTAGAGGAGCAGAGGGTACAGACTGTGACATATGACTGAAGAAAATTGCTCAGATAAAGTTGGACAGGACCATGGAGGGATTTGAAAAATGGGGACAAGAATCCTGAAGTTGACATGGCATGGACAGGCACACCAACTGGATTATTACAACTGCTTCAGTTGAGTAGCTGAATATAATAAGTGTCAAAATAATCAAAAATAAGTCCATCACTCCATGATGCATGTGTGTTTATAATTCTTTTTTTGGTTACAGAGTAATTTACCCATCACTGGACCATCCCATAGCCAAGATGGCCCAGTCTTCCCCGGCAGATGAAGGCCCTACGTTTGAACATCTCTGGAGTAGTTTGTAAGTCAGCAATTATGTTTTATTTTTCAAACAGAATCTTTAGCCCTATTGTAGTTCTCAATTGTCCTCCTGCAGAATATTAATACCTATTTGCTGCAAATTCTTTCTGGTCATTGGAGACGCTTTTGATGAGAAGCAAGCACATAAAATTGGACATTTCCTGGTGCTCCACTTCTGAGAGGCAACACACCAGAGAATATTTCAGGGTAAATTCCAGCTCCGCTGATGGCTCAGCTGGTTAAAATGGTGACTAGCTGAACCATAAAGACCTGGAAGTTGCCAGCTTTGTATCTGCTCTTGGTAGAGATGATATAATAGACGTCAAAAATTAACCAGAGTTCCCAGTCCTTTTTGCTGCCCTGCGAACTTTGTTGGATTGTTTAGCTTTTCACCATTTTAACCAGCTGAGACATCAGGGGTGTTGGCAGATAAGGAGATCAGCATGAATCAGAGCTTCGGGTCAGGAAACTAGTGGCACTCAGAGCTTTGTGTCAGGGAAATTAGCAGCAGTCAGGGCTTTGGGTCAAGGAAACCAGAGAGTCAGACTGCCAACATTTTCTTCTAAGAATAACCTCAATTTTAAAACTGGCAAAATATCATCTATATAGGTCTGTCAAGTCTAAAATTCACCATGTTAACTAACTATAGAGGGATCAACTACGATACAAAATCCTGCCAATAACCAACGCCAACCCCCACCAACAGCCTTTACCAATAGCAATTTAGTCACCTCTTGGATCCAAGTTGTAATCTAGCTCAGACTAGTGGAAATGCAAGCCTTCTCTGCCTGTTGTCTTTGAGGATTCTACATGAAATGAGTTTGGGCATTCTTAATATAGTTCCTAGTGGGCATGGGTCAACAGCTCAAAACTAGCCATAATTCAGTACTAATTGGCAATCTCGCTCAGTTGGCTGAAGTAGAAAATGAGAAATGCCACCGGGGTTTTCTTAGATTGGGGCTGAGGTGCATTGTTGTGGCAGAGTACAGGGAGTTTTGTCTTGCACCTAACTCATGCTGTCCCTGACCTGGCAAGTAACATTCGTGCCAGACAAGTGCCAGGCAATGACCATCTCCAACAAGAGAGAGTCTAACCACCTCCCCTTGACATTCAATGGCATTACCATCGCCGAATCCTCCACCATCAACATCCTGGGGGTCACCATTGACCAGAAACTTAACTGGACCAGCCGTATAAATACTGTGGCTACAACAGCAGGTCAGAGGCTGGGTATTCTGCGGCGAGTGACTCACCTCCTGACTCCCCAAAGCCTTTCCACCATCTACAAGGCACAAGTCAGGAGTGTGATGGAATACTTTCCACTTGCCTGGATGAGTGCAGCTCCAACAACACTCAAGAAGCTCGACACCATCCAGGACAAAGCAGCCCGCTTGATTGGCACCCCATCCACCACCCTAAACATTCACTCCCTTCACCACCGGCGCACTGTGGCTGCAGTGTGTACCATCCACATGATGCACTGCAGCAACTCGCCAAGGCTTCTTCGACAGCACCTCCCAAACCCACGACCTCTACCACCTAGAAGGACAAGAGCAGCAGGCACATGGGAACAACACCACCTGCACATTCCCCTCCAAGTCACACACCATCCCGACTTGGAAATATATCACCGTTCCTTCATCGTCGCTGGGTCAAAATCCTGGAACTCCCTTCCTAACAGCACTGTGGGAGAACCTTCACCACATGGACTGCAGCGGTTCAAGAAGGCGGCTCACCATCCCCTGCTCAAGGGCAATTTGGGCTGGGCAATAAAACTGGCCTTGCCAGCGACGCCCACATCCCATGAACGAATAAAAAAAAACTTGACGCTGACACTGGGTGCATGAAAATGAAGGGGATCCAATTGCCAGCATTCACATCCCTCTCTTTGATGAGCACAAAATGGATTAGAAATTTTTTTTAAACTCTTCCAACCTAAGTCAATTAAAATGGTTCGTCAGTTGCTTCCCACCAACTAATGATAAATAAGGTTGGCACGTCTGAGCTTGGGGTCAGTCTCATTTGATGAACAATAGTATTCGTTTGTTTCAGAGAACCAGACAGTACTTACTTTGATATCCCACAAACCAACCTCTCCGGCAGCAATGAGGCCGTGCCAAACTTACCACAGAACCGAACCGAGGTTTGCATGGACGTGTTTCAGATGAGGGACATGAATGAATCCGTGATGGTGAGTGTGGTCAAGCCTTTTCTTTTTGTTCACTTTGCTTGGATTGGTAATGGAATAATCATCAAGAAATGTTGGATTAAAGAGTCTCACAATACACCGACAGTCTGATAATTGAAAGTGTGGGACATGACAATCTAATTTTCCTCTGTTGTGATCATTTTTAAAGTATAATAATCGCAGTCCCTATGACATATCTACAGAAAAGAGGACTGGAAGTTCATTACTAGGTGCTATTTGCCGTAAAATGTTGTGATGGATGTCAGGAAGAACAAGCAACTTTAGGTTTGGATAAGTGATGCAGCCAGCAAAATTGACACATTGGTCCGAAAGAATTTTGTTTCTTTTTTCTTCCTCCGATTTTTGTCCTTACTCTTCTAAAGGCACTTGCTAGGGATGATTACGCAAGTACCGTATACCTTCCAGCACTTCATCCAAGTAGCCATTCTATTTGACAGTGGGGGTGGGGGCGCGATCCTGTTTTTATCTGACATCCACGTACTTCGTACTAAGGATCAATGGAAAGTGGTGGGGAGTGGCTGATTTCTTTTCCCCCTCCCTAGTTCTAAGCACTGAGATCAATTGTAGATTCAACTACAGCCCTGGCTAAGTTGAACTAACTCAGGAGAGATTGTGGAACTAGGAACTTTCTAGTCTTTAAGACTCAGTTCCATAATAGGCATCAAGGTTACCAACTAAGCCATTGGAAACCCGTTGAACTAAAAGGTTCATTCACCCTTAACACATACGCAACATGCGTGTTTTGCTCACACGCTGACATACACATGTAAGTGATAGCCTATACACTTCTTAAAAGAGCAGGCTGATCATCTTGGGTAATTTCATGATAAGTTCAACATTTGGAATAGGCTACTCTGGCTACTTAACTGAAGGCCATCATGTCGCCCAGCATGATAAGTTTGTGCTACTGCAGTACTACATCTGTTACGCCCCAAAGTTTTTGAACACCTTACTTCAACCAAAACAAATTATTCGATCATTCATTCACTTGCCGCTTGTGGGACCTTGTTGTGTGCCAAATTGGCTGTTTTGCCTACAAAATATAAGTGATTGTAAAGCACTTTGGGACATTCTGAGGATGTGAAAGGTGCTATGTAAATGTATGTTCTTTCTTTCTTTGTAAAATATACAGGAAAGAGTGATGTATCACCAGAGAAGTGATACCCATATGTCAACACCCAGGTGAGCAGCAGTCAAATGCATTGGTGTTGGAGGACAGTACCAGGTACCACCGACTTGCCTTCTAAGGCTGGTGATTAGGATTCTGTTTGAGGCATTAGCACCCTCAGGATTCCGGAGCACAGCTGTGGTTTCTATCCACAAGAATGGGATCCCAATTAGCTCAGAAATCACTGATGAATGTCGCTGATATCAGCAGTTCTTTGGGTTGTTGTGATATGCATATTGGATGCTTTGGAGACCAGTAGATTAATCAGAAGGGCTGCACTTCATATTCATGGGGAATGCAAAGGTCGGTTGTAGCTTTATACAAGAATGTAAAGCATCATAAGTCCCGGTGGAAACTCAGTTACAGTGCTTTCATTGATTCTGTTAAGGCTTTCGACTTGTGCCTCATGCAACCCTCTTGAAGAAGCTGGAAGCTACGGGAGTATGTGGCCAAATGGGAGACTCTTTGCCTAGCTCTCAAAAGCGGAGTAAACCAAGTTTGTCCACCCATCCTATTCATTTTTTCATCAATATTGTGTTAAATGGCATTCTAAAAGATGGTCTTAGGGAAAATGTCTGTTCTGGACATGTCTGAAAGAATTGTGTTGCTCCTTTTTGCAGATGATATTTTGTTATTGGTGGAATTTACCACAGATCTGTTGTGCTATACTCTCCATCAGATGAATGAATGAATGAATGACCAGACAGTGGGCTAACTCGTGGGATGTGGTGATAGATGCTCCAAGTCTGGTATTATGCCTTGCACGGCTCAAGAGGGGAATCTTAAAGGCAAAGATTGGGAGATACAAGAGCCATCTTTCCAAATTGTCCATTGATATCAGTACCTAGAGGTCCTGATAGATGCCAACTTCAGACTGGACACAGCTCTTCGGGACTCACTAAGAAGTGGCAAAGAGCACTTTGGTCTTTCTCATCTTTCTTCAATGACAATAAAGTCCCAGTGCAGGTTAAGTTTATGGTGCACAAAATATACATCCAAACAGTCGTTCTTCATGTCACGGAAATCCTAAACATACACCTGAAGGACTTCCCCCGGCCCCTGTGTGAGATCCAGGGCTGCATATTATTTATATTGTTGCATCATTCAGCTATGACACCTGCATACATGAGACCTGCTGTGTTATACTCACTCGCCTGGAATTTCCATGGGGGTTTGTCTAATCTCCCGCTGTAACTTCAGTGGAAGATCGGCAGAAACCCCGGATAAATACAGTAAACAGCCATTTTATAACATTTCTCCAGGGTTGCCGCCAATCTTCTGGCGAAATTATGGTGGGACATCAGGAAGCCCCCACAGAAATTGTACCCAACTATGTATTTCCTTTTGGTGGTACAAAAATCAAGAATCAATTCTTACTTCTGATAACTACTTTATTTCAAATATTTGTAACCTTTCTAGGATAAATTATTTTTGGCTTTTTGGCTAAGTGGTAGCATCTTGGGGATAATTTTAACCCTCCAACATGGACGGGTGGGTTAAAAATTTAAAAATGGGAAACCCGCCTGTAACGTGCCCACTTCCAGTTTTAAAGGAGGGGGGTTGGGGGGCAGGCGACTAACCTGCTGTCCAGAGATGGGTCCCAAATTTAAATATTTTAATGATGCTGCATGCCTCACATTTTAGCTGTGTTTTAGATTTAACGCTGGCTGGCCGGGTTTCCCAAGCCTTGGCCCACCAAGCTTACCTAATTGTAAATTAGAATCTTAATCTAGCAACAGGAAAGAAGTTAAGGTGCAATCATTATGAATAATGATTGTCTGCATTTACAGAAAAATAGGATTGTTACTATGTATGCATCACAATGTTTTCTGAAAATATTCTCGATCAGACTCAGCCCCCTTGATCAGACCGCGCCCCCCCCCAATGTCCAATCCGCAATCTCTCCTCCCACCCGACCTCTGCTCTGCTTCCCGGCTGCGGCCTAGTGCCGCAGGCCTACCCGCCCGACAGCCAGTCAGCTTCTCAGTCTGGCTGACTGCAGCAGGGAAATGAATTCAAAAAATTTAAATCAGGTCCTGCCTTCCTGCCTCCCCATAAATATCGGGGCCCTTGTCTCTGAGTTAGGTCGTGGGTTCAAGCCGGACTAGGGACTTGAACACATAACCTAGGCTGATGCTTCAGTGCAGTACTGAGGAAATGCAACATTATCGGAGGTAGTACACACAGGGTAGTGAAAATCTGAAACTCTTTCCCCCAAAAAGTCTGTTGAGGCTGGGGGTCAATTGAAAATTTCAAAACTGAGATTGATAGATTTTTGTTAGGCAAGGGTATTAAGGGTTACGGAACCAAGGCGGGTGGATGGAGTTAAGATACAGATCAGCCATGATCTAATTGAATAGCGGAACAGGCTCGAGAGGCTGAATGGCTACTCCTGTTCCTTGTTCCTATGTGCCGTATTTCAGATGAGACATAATCAAAGGCCCCATTTGTCTGCTTAGGTGGGCATAAAAGATCCCATGGCACTGTTTGAAGTAGAGCAGGGAGTTTTCCCATTGACCAGGCCAACATTCTTCCCTCAACCAAGCAAAAACAGTTTATCTGGTCATTCATCGAGTTACGTTGAAACTACAGTACAGAAATAGGCCATTCGGCCCAACTGGTCTATGCCGTTGTTTATGCTCCACATGGGCCTCCTTCCTTCCTACTACATCTAAACCTATCAGAATTACTTTCTCCCTCATGTGCTTATTTAGCTTCCCCTTAAATGTATCTATGCTATTTGCCTCAACTACTACTTGTGGTAGCACCTTCCACATTCTTACCACTCTTATGGTAAAGAAGTTTCTCCTGAATTCCCTACTGGATTTATTAGTGACTATTTTATATCAATGACCTCCAGTTTTGGACTCCCCCACAAGTGGAAACATTTTCTCTACGTCTACCCTATCAAACCCTATCATTATCTTAAAGACCTCGATCAGCTCACCCCTCAGCCTTCTCTTTTCTAGAGAAAAGAGTCCCAGCCTGTTCAGCCTTTCCTGATAAGGATATCCTGTCAGTTCTGGTATCATCTGTGAATCTTTTTTGCACCCTCTCCACTGCCTTTATATCCTTTCTATAATATAGAGATCAGTACAGTACACAATACTCCAAGAGTGGTCTAACCAAGGTTTCATACAAGTTTAATATAACTTCTTTACTTTTCAATTCTATCCCTTTAGAAATGCACCTTAGTGCTTGATTTGCCTTTTTTAAGGCCTTATTAACCTGCATCGTTACCTTTAGTGATTTGTGTATCTGTACCCCTAGATCCCTTTGCTCCTTGATCCCATTTAGACTCTTATTATCCAAACAGTATGTGTACTCCTTATTCATTCATTCATTCATTCATTCATTTGCTGTTTGTGAGACATTGCCCACATAACAACAGTGACTAAACTTCAAAAATTAATCCGTGGGACATCCTGAGAATGTGATATGGCGTTACATAAGTACAGGTTCTTTCTTTCAAAGTCAAAATTACAGTAGACTATAAAATGTTGGAAAATACACCAAACTGTGTAAGAAGATCTAAACTTCCCAGGGCATTGCCCCCAGACCCCCTCCCCCCTGAAATAAATCTCACATCTTCATTAGTCATACCCCCATTCAGAAATGTCTAAATCTGCTGCAGCAAAAGCGTACTTTTGTGTATTTTTGTTTTTCTATGCACTACAAATGATGGGATATTGGGTATACCTGTAGTTCATGTCACATTGCACTCTCGGTGTAATTATGGCCTAGGCATTTGGCCGCACAACACGTGTTTTTCAGGGCGCCATCCAGCCTACTACACTCCCAATATGGCGTGCAAGAAGCGCGCACAAATTTCCGACTGGAAAAGCGCCGTCCTCCATATTAGATAAGGTAGATGGGCTGGCAGCAGGAGCGCACGTCGGGACCATTTAAAGGCCAGAATAATTTATTCAAATTAGGGTCCTGCACGCTTTACAGGATATGTATTAGATTTTAGAATGCCCCAGCGCGTCACACGCCACGTGCTGACTTTGCACAGCACAACGTGGCGCTAACCAGCAGAGAGGCTCCTATGCGTACCTTTTGTTTTATTCGTTCATGGGATGTGGGCATCGCTGGCAAGGCCAGCATTTATTGCCCATCCCTAATTGCCCTTGAGAAGGTGGTGGTGAGCCGCCTTCTTGAACTGCTGCAGTCCGTGTGGTGAAGGTTCTCCCACAGTGCTGTTAGATAGGGAGTTCCAGGATTTTGACCCAGGGACGATGAAGGAACAGCGATATATTTCCAAGTCGGGATGGTGTGTGACTTGGAGGGGAACGTGCAGGAGGTGTTGTTCCCATGTGTCTGCTGCCCTTGTCCTTCTAGGTGGTAGAGGTCTTGGTTTTGGGAGGTGCTGTCAAAGAAGCCTTGGCGAGTTGCTGCAGTGCATCCTGTAGATGGTTCACACTGTAGCCATAGTGCACCAATGGTGAAGAGAGTGAATGTTTAGGGTAGTGGAAGGGGTGCAATCAAGCGGTCTGCTTTGTCCTGGATGGTGTCGAGCTTCTTGAGTGTTGTCATCCAGGCAAGTGGAGAGTATTCTATCACACTCCTGACGTGCCTTGTAGATGGTGGAAAGGTGAGTCAGGAGATGAGTCACCCGCTGCAGAACACCCAGCTTTTGACCAGCTGCTGTATCCACAGTATTTATGTGGCTGGTCCAGTTAAGTTTCTGGTCAATGGTGACCCCCAGGATGTTGATGGTGGGGGATTCGGTGATGGTAATGCCGTTGAATGTCGGGGGAGGTGGTTAGACTCTCCCTTGTTGGAGATGGTCATTGCCTGGTACTTGTCTGGTGCAAATGTTACTTGCCACATATCAGCCCAAGCCTGGATGTTGTCCAGGTCTTGCTGCATGCGGGCACGGACTGCTTTGTTATCTGAGGGGTTGCGAATGGAACTGAACACTGTGCAATCATCAACGAACATCCACATTTCTGACCTTACGATGGAGGGAAGGTCATTGATGAAGCAGCTGAAGATGGTTGGGCCAAGGACACTGCCCTGAGGAACTCCTGCAGCATTGTCCTGGGGCTGAGATGATTGGCCTCCAACAACCACTACCATCTTCCTTTGTGCTAGGTATGACTCCAGCCACTGGAAAGTTTTCCCCCTGACTTCCATTAACTTCAATTTTAGTAGGGTTCCTTGGTGCTACATTCGGTCAAATGCTGCTTTGATGTCAAGGGCAGTCCCTCTCGCCTCGCCTCTGGAATTCAGCTCTTTTGTCCATATTTGGACCAAGGCTGTAATGAGGTCTGGAGCCGAGTGGTCCTGGCAGAACCCAAACTGAACAGGTTATTGGTGAGTAAGTGCCGCTTGATAGCACTGTCGACGACACATTTGCTGATGATTGAGAGTAGACTGATGGGGCGGTAATTCGCCGGATTGGATTTGTCCTGCTTTTTGTGGACAGGACATACCTGAGCAATTTTCCACATTGTCAGGTAGATGCCAGTGTTGTAGCTGTACTGGAACAGTTTGGCTAGAGGTGGGGCTAGTTCTGGAGCACAAGTCTTCAGCACTACAGCCGGGATGTTGTCGGGGTTGTCGTGCTGTTGTATCCAGTGCACTCAGCCGTTTCTTGATATCACGTGGAGTGAATCGAATTGGTTGAAGACTGGCTTCTGTGATGTTGGGGATATCGGGAGGAGGCGAAGATGGATCATCCACTCGGCACTTCTGGCTGAAAATGGTTGCAAATGCTTCAGCCTTGTCTTTTGCACTCACATTCTGGACTCTGCCATTATTGAGGATTGGGATGTCCATAGAGCCTCCTCCTCCCGTTAGTTGTTTAATTGTCCACCACCATTCACGACTGGATATGGCAGGACTGAAGAGCTTTGATCTGATCCGTTGGTTGTGGAATCGCTTAGCACTGTCTATAGCATGTTGCTTCCACTGTTTAGCATGCATGTAGTCCTGTGTTGTAGCTTCACCAGGTTGGCACCTCATTTTTAGGTACGCCTGGTGCTGCTCCTGGCATGCTCTTCTACACTCCTCATTGATCCCCTGACTTGTTGGTAATGGTAGAGTGAGGAATATGCCGGGCCATGAGGTTACAGATTGTGCTGGAATACAATTCTGCTGATGGTCCACAGGGCATCATGGATGCCCAGTTTTGAGTTGCTAGATCTGTTCTGAATCTATCCCATTTAGCACGGTGGTAGTGCCACACAACACATTGGATGGTGTCCTCAGTGTGAAGACGGAACATCGTCTCCACAAGGATTGTGACGTGGTCACTCCTACCAGTACTGTCATGGACCGATGCATCTGCGACAGGTAGATTGGCGAGGACGAGATCGTGTAGGGTTTTCCCTCGTGTTGGTTCACTCACCACCTGCTGCGGGCCCAGTCTGGCAGCTATGTCCTTCAGGACTCAGCCAGCTTGGTCAGTAGTGGTGCTACCGAGCCACACTTGGTGAAGTCCCTCACCCAGAGTACATTCTGTGCCCTTGCTACCCTCAGTGCTTCCTCCAAGTGGTGCTCAAAATGGAGGAGGACTGATTCATCAGCTGAGGGAGGGTTTTAGGTGGTAATCAGCAGACGGTTTCCTTGCCCATGTTTGACCTGATGCCATGAGATTTCATGGGGTCCGGAGTCAACGCTGAGGACTTCCAGGGCCACTCCCTCCTGACTAGATATCACTGTACCGCCACCTCTGGTTGGTCTGACCTGCCGGTAGGACAGGACATACCCAGGGATGGTGATGGAAGAGTCTGAGATGTTGGCTGAAAGGTATGATTCTGTGAGTATGGCTATGTCAGGCTGTTGCTTGACCAGTCTGTGGGACAGCTCTCCCAATTTTGGCACAAAGTCCCCAGATGTTAATGAGGAGGACTTTGCAGGGTCGACTGGGCTTGGTTTGGCTTTGCCGTGTCCGGTGCCTAGTGGTCCGATGCCAGGTGGTCCATCCGGTTTTATTCTTATTATGACTTTTTGTAGCGGGATTGTACAACTGAGTGGCTTGCTAGGCCATTCCAGAGGTCGATTAAGAATCAACCATATTGCTGTGGGTCTGGAGTCACATACAGGCCAGACTGGGTAAGGACGGCAGGTTTCCTTCCCTAAAGGACATTAGTGAATCAGATGGGTTTTTACGATAATCTGGTAGTTCTATGGCCACCATTACTGATACTCTTTTTTAATTCCAGATTTTATTTAATTAATTGAATTTAAATTCCCCAGCTGCCGTGGCGGGATTTGAACTCATAACTCCGGACTATTAGTCCAGGCCTCTGGATTAATACCACCTGAATGTGGAGTCAGAAGGTGCAGGAGTGCTCCTCCCGATCCCACATTACAAGAACACGGGTTGGTTTCGTAACCCTTAATATCCTTGCCTAACAAAAATGGGTGCGGCTGAATTTCTAGGCCTATATGTTTTCATTGTCATGTGCAGCGCCTCTGGGTTTTGGCTTTCAAAGAAAAATGCACCAAATTGTGAAATGTAATCTCTAAAACACTGGCAAAAAATCCTGCAATCCCATGCAATAAAACAAATGAACTTATTCAGTCATTGTAAAGCAGTGGCCCTGGTCGTAGGCCTATTTTCAAGGCTATATTTGAGTTGTTGGCTGTATTTTGAATTGTCAGTTTACCAGGGGTTGTACCAACTTTTTTGAAGATTTTTAGGTCATCGTGTATGTGAAACTATTGTTCTGGGTTTATTCTTTCTATCCTGTTAAGTATTTTATAAACCTCTATAAGGCCTCCTCTGAGACATCTATTTTCACGAGTGAAAAGCTTTAGCTTATTAAGTCATTCGCTGGGAATTTCCCCAGGGATTCTCCTGATTTGCCAATCGGGTTTCTGCCAATCTTCTCGAGAAAATTCCCGGCGATGGCGCCCTTTTATTTATTGCAAGACAAGTTAGTGACCTGGAATACCCCTTTAAATGCATATATTGCGATGTGCATATAAGCATTTAATCCCTTTCAACTGAAATCGGATTCCCTCCTGAATGTGAACTTTTCCCTCCTCAAACGTCTTGTTCCCACCAAAACCTCTCTTAATTGGAGGGAAGCTGTGTGTGTCTAATAGCCTTGACCTGGGGAGGGTGGAAGGAAGGAATGAGGCAGAGTGGAAGCATCCTTTGACACACTAATTATGTACCAAGCCAAGCCTGTCAGCTAGGAGCTCTGTTACACCATCTGCAGCACCAGCCAAAGCAGCCAAATATTGAATGGGCTCTATTATTACTGAGCGAGGGGTTAAACTGCTCTCTGCCACTCATAGCCACGAGGACACACAAACCTTGTCAGCCTTTAAAAATAACAGATTTTAATTGCAAAATACTCTACTATAAAACTACAGCTTTTGGCTTCTGACACTGAATGTGTTCTTTGTAGTTTAGTTAGCTGAAGCCTGTACAATCTAAAGGCCAACAAATCATGAAAGTGTACTAACTCATTTTGCCTTGAATCAAGATTTTTATGAACTGCAGATGAAAACAGCTGAGGCAACAGTAGGGACTCTACAATTGGCTCCAGCACATCCCTGGGCTAGGGAAGGGAAAGTCAGAACTCTATAAACAGGTGGTCTGCATAAACAGGTGGGGGTAGCTTTTCAACACGATGCCTGGGTGTAATACTGGCATTGTGGATCACCTGCCCATTATAGAAATCGCCCGATTTTCATTTCCTCAAGGACATTGAAAATCAGGCAGTTTCTATAATGGTGTTCAATCCGCAAAACCTGTTTTATGCCCAGGCAGTAAGTTGTAAATATACCCAATGGTCTCCAAAGCTGGGTGGCATGTATTAGCATGTTTGTTCCTATAGTCAGGTGGTCCTTGTAGATAGATGGCCCTTAAACAGTGCGTAACCTAGGTGCCCTGTTTGACCCAAGGTTGAATTTCAAACTCCATATCCCATCCATTACTGAGACTTCCACGTTGTCTGTCCCTGCCCCACCTCTTTTTTCCACTGTCGCTGAAACCCTTATCCATGCTTTTGTTACCTCCAGACTCAACTTCTCCAACACCCTTCTTGCCAAACTCTGAGCTCCACCCTCCATAAAGTCCAAGTTTTCCAAAACTCTGTTGCCTGCATCCTGTTGCACACTCGCCCATCATCCTAGTCCTCGCCAACTTGTATTGGTTATCTGTACATTAAATTCAAAATTCTCGTCCTCATCTACAGATCTGTCCATGGCCTCATGCTGCCCTACCTTTGCAATCTCCTCTGGCCTTTTATCATATCCCTTGCACTTTGATCCTCCGAATCTTGCCTCCTGTGCATCTCCTCCTCTTTCTGTGCCATCATCAGTTGCAGAGACTTCAGCTGTGTCATCCCTAATTTCTGGTACTCCTTGCCTGAATCCATCCATCTGGATATCTCTGCACCCCCCCCCCCACTTTGAAAGCTGCTCGAAACCCTTCTATTTGAACATGCTTTTGGTCACCTCTCCTAACTCTTCTACGACTACTCAGTGTCCATTTCTCCTCCCGTGAAATGGCTGGGGCATTTTCTACATTAAAGGCACTATATAAATGCAAGTTGTTGACCCTTTAGACAGTTAGACCCAATAGATAGTTGCTTTTTTGGAGAAGATTCACTGTATTAATGTGTAGATTCCCCTGTGTTTTGGAAAATTACAGCCTGGCTGATTTTAGTCAGCTGTGAATTTGAGATTGGCAGGGTGATGTGTGATTACATACAGAGACAGGACACGGATTTGAAGTCTTGTGTCAAGATTTGAGTTTCCCCTACACTGTCAGGAGCAAGCACAGTGCAAATATCTGTTGCATCTCCTAGGAGAGAAATAAGAAAGCAATGGTACCCCACTTAGCCAGGGTATGGTAGGTTGCCTGAGGATTCCAGGGGAAAAAGATTTTAAAAATTCTTCACAGAATGTTAATCTTACAAGTGGATATAATGTAATCTCCCCCTCTATTGGGGGAGATTCCATCTATTATTTTCCCTGTGATGTCACTAGAGGGCTCCGTTGAGTACAGTTTCAGATCAACCATCTCCCAACACAACGCAAATTGCCTTAAGCTTCAGAACTAATTCTACACATTGATACAGTAAAACGTCATGAATCACTTAATGTGATCCCCCAAACCCTGAAAACCAGGGTAATAAAAACAGAATTTGACTTATTCATCATTATAAACCAGTGTCCCTCGTCATGATCTATCATTATTTATTGTAACCCATCAATTCTCACCATAATTAGTAGTCCCTTTTCAAGGACGTGCAGCCTCTCCTAACACCTCCTCTTCAGATGAAGGGGAGACTGAGGAACCATTGGTTTATTTTGGTTGTCCTTTTGTGTTACTGACCTGGAAAGGAGTGAATAGCTTCTGATTAACGGAGACTGGGCAGGGCCATGTAACGATGAAGTCACTGTACAGAGCCGAGCTCACGGGACTGCGTTGTGTCAGAGTCATCTCCAATCCAAAATCGGACATGGGCTGGACAGGGAGCAGAGTTTACACGGAGCTTTCTGTATTAAAACAACATAGTGTGAATATGGAAATTAGGGCCACTCGCACAGCGCAGGAGCGAAACCGGTCCGCAAGCATGTGCATTAAATCGAAAAACAGGTTTTTGCTATTTGGTTTTCAGTTACCAAAATTCTGGTTATGAAAATCAGACGTCCCAATATTAAAAGGGAGTTACTGTACTGCAGGTCGACCCAGTACAGGGTCAGGCAGCACAGCCCCACACTGTACAGTGGGCGCCACTTGTAATGGACGCACTTTGTCCAATTAGGCCGATCTGCATCTGCCCAAACAAAACACGTTAATTTGCGTAAAAGTTTGCCCAGACTGCATAATCCGTTTGTTCATACGCACTGTGCCCCGTGTGTGACAGGTTCCAGCTTCCTCACAGCTCTCTGCCTCCCTCCACACTTCACACTCCAGTTCCCCGACCCTCTGCTCTCCCGCGTCCAGATTCTCCAATCCCACCACCCCTGACTAGCCCTGCCTGACCCCTGCTTGCTCGGAATGGCTGGTCTGATATGTTCTCTTACCATGGCTATCAACCAGATACATTCAGTCCGCGGGGGCCAGTCTACTTAAGCGGAATACGGTGGAGGTGTGAAGACCTGATGTCATTACCGTAGTTGTAAAACAAACACCATGAACCTCTATTACCTGCCGTAATAGAGGCGCTCCCCAACTCCCCATCCACTAGTGAATAATGGAAATTGGCAGATAGTCACATATACATACCCTAGACACTGGGGTGAAGCCAAATACAATAATATTAACATAACTCTTTATAATAACATTTCTTGTGTCCGCTGTCCATGTTGTGACATCAAGCCTATCTGTCAGTTTTCTTTTTTCTGTTTGGTTAAATACAGAAAGGAGAAAGAAAGAACGTGCATTCCTTTCTTCCTCCCTCGTTTCTTAATTTGCAGTGGTTTTCTCTTTTCTAATTGGTTATTTTCTTTGTTTGTTACTCGCCAATCATATTGCGCAAAACCTTTTTCCTCCTAATTTCAATTCTCTCTCCAAACACATCATACCAAAAATATTTTCTGAGATGCTCCCCATCCTAGCTCAGACCGAGAAGAAAGCTTTTGAAAATAGTTTTACTTTAAATGTGTGTGAACTGTGAAGTGAGTGTATTACATGTACCCTTAGGAATAATATGACCCCCCTCCTCCCACCCCAGGCCTATCCGTACTCCACTTCTGGGTCCTCCCAGCCCCTTGTGTACTCTACTGCTATTCTCATCGGCTCTTCTGTACTCCAGTGCCTTCCAGTACTCCCAGGCCCACCTGTGGTGCTCTCCTGGGTCCTCCTGCATTCTCGATTGTACAATTCCCTCGCCTTACACCCAGGCTTAGCTTTTTTGCTTCATTTAATTTTCTTTCTTTTGTAAATCTGTTCATCTTCCCAGCAACTGACACAACCCAAGCCTTCGATCAGCATCCTCCCTTGCCCTGGATCTCAGCACTGGCCTTCAACTTCTACCCAGACATGCCTCCAGCACACCTAGTTATACTTGATCATAGAATTTTACATTACAGAAAGAGGCCATATGATCTATTGCATCTACACTGACTCTGAAAGAGCTATACACTCAGTCCCAGTCCTCTGCGTTTTCTCTGTACCCTCTAAAGCTTTTCTTTTATCAAATATTTATCCATTTCCCCTTTAAAAGTTATTATGTATTCTGGTTCCACGCACAAAATGTTAACCTATCTTTGTCTCTCAGATGGCGACAGACCTGCTGTGCATTTCTGCTATTTTAACTGGGGCCATTAACCCGTTTGTTAAAACAAGGGGAAAAAAAATTTGCTACAAGCAATTTAAAGGTCCACACAAAAATATCACTGAAAGGTTTCAGCCTTGGCTCAGTGGTAACACTCTTGCCTTTGAGTCCTGAAGGCCATGGGTTCAAGCCGCACTTCAGAGACCTTGAACACATAATCTAGGCTGGCACATCAGTATGATACTGAGGGAGTGTTGCACTGTCAGAGGTGCCATCTTTTGGATGATAAATTAAAACAAACCTTTCTGTGCGCAGATTGACTGCTGCATTTCCCTATGTTACAACAGTGACTACACTTCAAAAGTATTTAATTGGCTGTAAAGTGCTTTGGGGTGTCCTGAGGTTGTGAAAGGCGCTATATAAATGCAAGTTCTTTTTTGACGGTAATTTTGTGTTTTTACTTCACAAGATATCCATAACACCATCTGGGAGTGACTTTGTGAGGCCATGAGTTTTTTTTACACAAATTATGTCATTACAGCATGGATAAAATCATTCCCCCCCCCCCTTTCTCTACAATCTGGTGTGAAAGAGATTGCCCATCAGCCCTTCAGGGTCTGAAAAACCCATTTAAAGTTTAAGCAATACTGTCTAACTAGCAACTGCAGAAAAATCTAACTTAGCAAGGTGCCTTGACAATCAGATGCAGCCCTTCCCCAACCCTGTGAGAACATAGCTGCCAACAGGGGAAAACCTCAGAGCTGAAATCTCATGGTTTGTATTTGAGCAATTGGTGGGGAGGGGGGTAGAGAATTATTGGTAGCTTATCTTTTGGCTGTACAGCACAAAATATGTGATAATCAGACTCAACAGATACAGACTTTGCAAGAGTATTTGTAGATAGTTCATTGGAATGAAATCCCACTTGGACATATTTCCGCACTTCCACCAGAATCAGTAGCATACAGGATGTGTGAGGATATTATTTGCCTAATTTTTGTAATCTCCTCTCCTGAAGGCCCTAGCCCTTGCTGGGTACAGTTCCAGGGCCACTGGCTACCCTTCGCTACTTCATCCAAATAACATTCTTCATGTGTGATCCTTCACGATGAGTGTCAGCAGGTTATTTGACCTTGGACAGCCATCACAGTTGAACTCGATCCTGTTCTCATCTGAGAATAAATTCACCGATCCTGCACTTACAGTGGGCAGTCACGCACAAAGCTAGCGTGGGTCAAAAATAGAGCTACAATGCTTTAATGCCACTTCTCTAACCCATGCTTCCTTCGAGTACAGCTCCTTGCTCGGAGTACAGGATCTGAATTAACCCTCTGATGTCCACACTTACTTGCTCTCCAGCAGAATCACCAGATAGTGCGCATGAGCAGGAACTCTTGAGATTTTTTTCCCCTCATCAGGTAAGGGCACAGAGGCCATTTGACTAACCCTACCCCTACCTCTGCCCTTGCAGAAATCAGTTAGCTCAGCACAGGCTTCTCAGGGCTTTACTGTACAATTCCACATTAGACAGCACACTTACCAATGGAGCCCTGTAGGTTTGGATGTATTTTGTGTTTATAGAACAGTTGTGGCTGTGTTTACAACTGGAGCTGTGACTATTGCGAGGACGGAACTTTGCCTTAGGCGCAGGAGCAGACAGAGATTCAAGTCTCATTCTGTCTGAGTCAGAAGGTTGTGGGTTCAAGCCCCACTCCAAAGACTTGAGCACATAATTTAGGCTGACACTGCAGTGCCATACTGAGAGAGTGCTGCACTGTTGGAGGTCTTTCGGATGAGATGTTAAACTGAGATCCGTCTGCTCCCTCAGGTGGATGCAAAAGATCCTCTGATTCAAGAAGAGCATCGGAGTTTTCTCGGTGCCCTGCTCAAAATTGCTCCCTCAACCAGCACCACCATAACAGATTATCTGGTTGTTTATTTAATTGCTGTTTGTCAGATCTTTCTGTGTGCAAGTTGGTTGTCACAGTTACATATGTAATAACAGTGATTCCAATCAAATGTGCCTCATTGGTTGTGAAGCACTTTGGGACGTCCTGAAGATGTGAAAGGTACTATATAAAAGAGTTTGTTTTTTCTTTCTTTCCTTCCTTCTTCCCTCCCTTCTTCCCTCAGCTGCATTGGTAGGAAAGTAGTGAGCACAGGCCACTAATGCTCCCAGCAGATGAGAGGGGACAGTCCCAACTCAGTGGTCTCTGGCACCTGTTGGCAGCCACCTAGGAGGAGGGGGTTGTCAGCAACCTGTAGCCAAGCTATGCACCTGTCCTGTTGTTTCCTGGTGTCCAGCTAGATAGAAAGGAAAACTATAGAATAAATATCCAAAACTGACTCCAGATACCCCATATAAATAAGGTAACAAAAGTGGAAAAGGCTGGAAATGTACAGCTGGTCAGTTAGCATCTGAAAGAGAAAGAAATACGTATGTTTTGGGTGAGACCCTTCATCAATTCAGATACTGACTGATCTATTATGAATTTTAGCTTGGCTTAGTTGGTAGCACTCTCCCGCCTCTGAGTCAGAAGCTTGTGGGTCTAAACTCCTCTATGGACTTGAGCACATAATTAAAGCTGACACGTCAGTGCAGTGATCAGAGAGTGCTGCATTGTCAGAAGTGCTACCGTTTGGACGAGATATTAAAATGTGGTCCCGTCTGCCTACTGAAGTGGACATAAAAGATCCCCTTGCATTATCCGAAGAAGAGCAGAAAGTTTTCCCAATGTCCTGGCCAACATTCTTCCCTCATCCAACACCACCAAAAATAGATTAACTGGCCGTTCATTCAGTTATTGTTTGTGATATCTTGCTGTGTTCAAACTGACTGTTGCCTTTGTCTACATTACAATTGTGACTTCACTTCAGAAGTAATTCATTGGTTGAGAAGTGCTTTGTGATGCCATGAGGGTGTCATAAGGTGCGATATAAAATGCAAGTTCTTTCTATCGTTTTTTGTCCTTATTTCAGATTTCACAGTTTTTGTTTTATCTCTGCAAAGCAAATAAAAGGATATTGTTTCAACACTAGCCCATAAGTTAACTGAAGTCTGGACCATAGTTCTATTTGCTAATCCACCTTGCCTTTTTATGGACAATGCTGAAGTACAGTGGAGTAGTGGTCTAAATAAACAAATCCAGGTAATGGTAGCAGCCTGTGAACCCCTGAGCTCAATCATGGCAATTGTAACTGCTCAAAGTTCTGGTCCCAAGTCAGAAGAACCCAACTTGAACTGCTCAACTTTCTTTCTCCTTTTTCTAAAGATTGTTTTGCACCTGTCACAAAGTTTGACACTTTGAAGTATGACATCTGGCCTGTGACAGATATGTGCTAGTAAGTCAGATGATACTCTAAAATCTGAAGTGTGATGGCTTAAGTGTGACAGGAAAGTAAGTGTGATGCTTTCAGGAAGTGCACCCTATATACAAAGTTTTTAATATACTGTAGGTAATAGAAAAACATTTAAAAAACCATAGGAGTTAAAACATTGGGGTTTACAGTTTGAGTTCCCATAAGAGAAATATGAATTTTTCTTGTCTTTGTTTAACCAAATTGACTGTATTGTCAGATCAGTGAATCTAATGTAGTTCTGTCAAACAAATTCTTGTGTAAAAAATGATAATGTGTATGTACCCACATCAAGCATAATTTGTTATTGTGGAGAACTGGGGCTATCATTTCAACAAAAACATCTTGCATTTTTATAGCACCTTTAACATAGTAAAACATCCCAAGGCGCTTCACAGGACCGTAATCAGACAAAAATTTACACCAAGCCAAAGAAGGAAACATTAGGACAGGTGACCTAAAGCTTGTTAAGGAGAGAGAGGCGGAAAGGCTTAGAGAGGGAATTCAGAACTTAGGACCTAGATGCCTGAATACAAAGCTGCCAATGGTGACCGAAGAAAGTGGGGCGGGGATGCACAAGAGGCCAGAATTGGAGGAACGCAGAGTTCTCAAAGGGTTATAGGACTGGAGGAGGTTACAGAGACATGGAGGGGCGAGGCATGGAGGGATTTGAACACAAGGATGAGAATTTTAAAATTGAGGCGTTGGTGAACTGTGAGCCAATGTAGGTCAGCGAGCACAGGGGTGATGGGTGAATGGGACTTGGTGCAAGTTAGGATACAGGCAGCAGAGTTTTGGATGAGCTTAAGTTTATGGGAGGCCAGCCAGGAAAGCATTGGAATAGTCGAGTCTGGAGATAACAAAAGCATAAATCCGCATTTCAGCAGCAAATGGGCTGAGGCAGGGGTGGAGATGGGCAATATTACAGAGGTGGAAGTAGGAGGTATTGGTGATGGAGAGGACATGGGGTCAGAAGCTCAGGGTCAAATACGACGGTGAGGTTGCGAACAACCAAGTTCAGCCTCAGACAATGGCCAGGAAGAGGGATGAAATCAGTGGCGGGGGAACAGAGTTTGTGGCGGGGGCCGATGATAGTGGCGTTGGTCTTCCCAATGTTCAACTGGAGCTAAAACGCAACTTAAATTTTAAAGTGTATAAACTAATTTGGGAATCTGGCATTGGATAATATTGCACATTAAAAAGAAAAATGTTAATAAGCACTGCACAAGGTGAAATAATGCCTTTTTAATTAATGAAGCCCCTCTGTCACCGCTGATCTGAAATGGTAGAGTCCCAAACATCATTGGGCAAGTCTGGACCTGCCTTGTGGTTAATTGAATACTCATGAGGAATAGAGGGGAGGTCCAAGTTTTGTTGTTAGATGCAGTCAGGAGAGAGGATTGAGAGAGAAAGAGAGAGAGGGGGAGAGAAAGAAAGAGAGATAGGAAGAGATGGAAAAGCGACAGAGGCTGCCCCACCGTGTTTACCTGTTTCATAGTCCCTGAGCCTCGGTCAGTAAATGCCAGTAAGGTCTGTCGTAGACCCTGCAGCATGTTTGTTTAAGACAGAGAGAAAAAGATCCCTCCTCTCCCCGATGACACCTGAGGTGGGAACAATCCCAGCTGCACCCACATTTCGGGAATACTAAAATGCTTTACATAAGTGACGCAGCCCAGCACTGCACCACGGTAGGTGGCTACGAATTTACCTCTTATATATATTAAAAAAAATGAATTTTATATTTGTGTCAGGATCTGTACCTGTTGCTGATTTGTAGGTGAATAGTTTGATCTGTTCTCATTTCCTTTAGCCTGTTGCTAGGTAATTAGACAACACCATGACTGGGATTAATGTTATTATTTACTGCCGTGCTGACCTAATATGACTCTGATCACAGGAAGGGGCTTCCAGTGGTGCAGGTCCAGGTCAGCGTTGCCTTTTAGTGCTGCTGTGCCCCTTACTAAAGAATCCTATTGGAGGTTTCATTGTCTTATAAGGACTTTATGTACATGGGATCTTATTAAGTACATTTCAATTCATCTTATAGGGCACTGGACAACTCTATTGGGTCTGTAATAGGAACCCTATAATTGCTACACGTTCATTTTTAATTGTGAAACGTAGGTGATAGGCGATTCTTCTATCTTTCATTCACCTTCTCTCTGTTCCAACCTTTCTTCTCCCTCTCTGTTTTATCAATAATATTATTGGTATTCGTTGCTCTCAACTTTCCTTTCTTGATCCACCTAAGCCAAAAATACACCACTCTACGCACTGCTCTTCTCCCTGCATCCTATTGCATTAAAATCAGGACCCATCACACCATCTCCTACTCTAATTCATCCTTTTGCTGGAACCTCAAAACTGTGGAACTCCTTACCTGCCTGAGTCATCCCTTCTTTCTAGTGCCCATGGGTTACAAGTTATCCAGCAATTGGATGGATAGGACCTACTGTCTTATATTCTGGGCAGGGTCTTGATACTGAAGCAGACTCTTCAACATTTGAAATGATTGTGCAATGATTGCTACAACATCTTCAGACCCGTTAGTTATCGCTGTTCAAATGAATTTTCAACAAACAGGTTTCATATTTGCTGGTGCATGAAGGGTTCAGATGAATAATAAAGAACCAGTTTCAAAGATAATTTTTGTCAATAGTGCATATTTTAGATTTGTGTGTATTGGGTCAGTGTGTTTATATGGCACCAGAACTAAAAGTACAAATGCTGGAAATCTGATATAAAAATAAAAAATGTTGAAAATAAGCTGCAGATCCTGAAAAGGGAAAAGAAAGGCCAACATTTCGGTCAGACTGTTTAGCTAGTTCCTTTATTTTTCCCACCTGTCTTGAATTGTCCAATAAAAATCAGAACAGCACATCTACAAGACAAGGTCAGAGGTTGTGCTTGAGGGACTCCTTTTAACAATCACATTGAACTTCAGAAAGTTTTTTCAGTTTTATTTCATCTTAACTTGAGGTCTCGATGAGCTAGAAGATGTGTGTGTTTTAACTGCTGGGTTTATGTCAGTGAAACTCATCACATTGCTCACTGGCTCCATCTCAGTCGTTAAAGGGTCCTAATTTCCCTTTTGGGGAAGAACTTTATTCCACATCACACGCAGGCAACACAATAGGGGCTATTCTGAATTGACAATACAGTGGTGTAGAATCATAGAAATCACAGAAGGAAGCAGCTTAGCTTATAATGCTCGTCAATGCCAGCTCTTTAGCTGGAGCTATCCACTCTAATCCCATTTCCCTGCCTTTTCCCGATATCCTTTATATTCTTCCTTTCCAAATACTTGTCCAATTTCTTTTTACATTATGTTTTAGTCTCTTCACCCAATAGCCCCTGTGCTAAAGCATTCCATGTTCTAATGGCCCTTTGACATGATTGGAAAAACAACTTGTATTTGCATAGCGTCCCTCATGCGCACCACCTCAGAGGATTTTTACAAGGGGCAGAGGACGATGCTGAGCATACCAAGGATTGAGCACAAGAAGGGGAGGAAAATTAAGGGAAGGGAGGAATTGAAAACACAGTTAAACATTGGAAGAATGGGAGAATAGTAGAAAGGCAAAGTGGATTGGGGAGGCCCCAAATTTATGACACAGTAACATTTTGCTGCCATGTTCTGTTATGAATTGCATTACATTCTCGATAAATACATTTGGAAGGATCCTGGTTGCTCTCCGGACTAGTAGAGCCACGTTAATTGAAAACTGTATTTTTTTTATTTTGAGTGTTTCAAGTCATGCTGTTGGCTCCTGATGTTCATAACATAAGCCATTGCCATTAAACATTGAAGGCGATTCCTCGATCCTACGCTCCCAGCAGTGAAGCCACTCTCGTGGGATGCGCAGGTCAGAGATAGGGCTACACTATTGTAGTCCCTATTCTCCAAACTGTGCTCCCTGCAGGTTCGACTGGGAGCGCGGGAACGCTGTGTAACCTCTATTTCTCTTTTAACTCTGCCTCCTGGTTCCTGGTGTGTTGATTTTGAACCTGGTCCTTTGTTTATGCAGTTCACACAGATCCAATTTATATTCCCCAATCCCTCAACAATTCCCTCACCTCCCCTAGATAGGAGAGAGGTAGTTGGAATACTGAGTTATATGGACAGCACAAATAATTGGCAAGAAATTATTGAATTTAGTTTTTTTTTCCTTCCTCCCTTAAAAGTGTTGACTCTAAGGGATGGTTTACGAGTGTCAACAGCTCTCTACTACCTCATCCACGTGATCACTCTTAATATGTGAGCCCAGGCTATTGGCCACCAGGCCATTATAATTTTTGTCCATGCCCAAAGTCCACGCAGATGCACTTTCCAGCAAGTTTCATTGGAATCAGGAGCAGGAACTCTAGTCCAGAGGCGCTGCAGCCAATTGTAGTGACCCAATTGTTGCCCTGGCTAAGACCGGCTAACTCAGATCGGTAACCTTCTATTCTGTATGGCTCATTGCTACACTGGGTGGTGCCTTTATCATTGAGTCATGTTTATGGCTGTTTATGCAACTGTAAACATCACCCCCCCATCACTCTAACATAGAACAGCACTGAATATATGTCAGTGAGTGAAACTAATGCAGAATATAAACCAGTATGAGACTGGACTAGAATCTTCCATGTTTTTTTTAAATGAGAAGCCTAGGTGAAGGGCCAAAGCCCATAATTCAGGACACCCATCAGGATTGAAAAGAGTAGTACAGAAGATGAGGTAAATCAAGAAGTAATGCTTAGGTAACATCAAGCATGAGTTTTAAAAGAGATTGTAAGAGGAAGGAAAGATGAAGGAGGCAAGGAATCTGACAGTTTTGAGGTTTTGGGAAAGAATGAGTTTGAGTGGGAGATAGTGCACTGAGTCTGGATTTCAACACTAGCAGGATGAAGGATTAGCATTCAGGATGGTCTGTTTGTAACTTGAGATGAGCAAGAGAGTGAAATTCAGAAGAGCAGTGTATTCTCAAACGCATGTATTTTCAAGATATGTTTTTTTTAACCCTCTTCCTATTTCCCCTCGATTTTCTCTCCTTGCTTGTCCCTGTCACCTCCTGCAGCTGAGAGATAGGTTTGTTGCCAGGGCACCACCAATGATGCCCTGGGCCAGCTTACAGAGAGCAAGTGCCAGTTCCCCAGTGAGATGCCTGGTCTGTGCACAACCGTGTGATAACAATGGAAATCTAATCAATTCCTTTTCAAAACAAAAAATCAGCCTTCCTGGATGGGACTGTTGAACATGGAGCATCAATATCTGATGTAGGGTGGAGGATTGATCCTGCGCACTCCGCATTCCTGACAGCAACTGCACCACTGGGGAGTGGCACCAAGTGGAGCTGCAAAACTCCATGTGGAGAAGTGGGGGAGGGAAGGAAGTTACATCATCGAGTTACATCGAAGTCTCCAGCACAGAAACAGGCCATTCAGCCCAACTGATCTATGCTGGTGTTTATGCTTCACACGAGCCTCCTCCCTCCCTACTTCATCTAACCCTATCAAGATACCATCCTATTCCTTTCTCCCTCATGTGCTTATCTAGCTTCCCCTCAAATGCAGCTATGCTTTTTGCCTCAGGAATCGTCACTAAGCAACTGTTGCCAGAACAGCCAGCTGTCAATCGCCACAATTAAATCATGTGCAGGTGACACAATTGTACGCTTTTTCCACAATTTTACATCACGAGTTTGCAAACAAATGAAATAAGAAAGGTTTGCTAAGCACTTTTTCATGGAGACAATATCCTTTTGGGGAAAAAAAATGTTAAGTTAAAAAATTTTATGTTTAAACCCATGTCTAGGTGCCTGGCCTGTAGAGGGCAGGCACCTCTCCCAGGTTTCGAGGCTAAGCAAGGAAAGATCGGTAATGTACTCTTGGCCTGGTCTCAGCTTCCAGCATCAACAACAAGAAACGCTGTAATTTCAAAGCATACTGTCATATTATAGATGCTGTTGGCATTACTCATTTTTCCCAAGTCCAAAACCAAATAAGGGACAGGTTAGGGGGTGTGGGTTTATCGCCAGGGTGTGACCAATGCTGTGAATCTGTAAACTTGTGGTGTGTAGAATAATTTGCTGCCTGAGTACCACAATTCCGTATAATAAATCCTGGAAGCAGTGATGAGCAGATCTGAACAATAACAGATCACATAGCCTCCTCATGGTTTGGTTGCTGATGAAAATTTGTTGAAAACCTTAATAAGTTAACTAGTAACTAACTTCAGTATTAACTTAATTTCTGTGTTTCGTGATGTGGAAGCATTAGTTAAGGGAAAAAACAGTGGGGATTTTTGGTGGTCCAATAGATTTTTAAAAATTCCAGATTTGAAAACTGGACAGAATTAACCCTCAATGTTGCAGGTGGGCACTATGTTAATCCAGAGTCGAGCACCAGTGAGCCTCACAAACCTCTCCCACAATGGGATGAGATTCAAGCTCTGGTAAACGTCCATAAAAATGAGGGTGGGCTGAAAACTAATTGCTGTCAGCTCGAGGCCGCCAGCTGCAGCAACCTGTCATTTGCTGAGCTAAATTTAGCTCCAACTCAAAACCAGGCCTAGCAAAATACTGTGTGTGCACTCTCACTCCCTGCAGAATACCCAATGCTATCTTCACTCCCAGCAGGTGGGCCCATGTGAGCCTGCTTTAGCTCCTGTCAAACTTTGGCAGTTCCTGTTTTTGGGAGAAGCAAAACAAATTGCACGGGGTCAAAAGAGCAAACCGTACATTCTGGAAATCGGAAGTGAAAAGAGGAAACGCTGGAAATGTACAGCGTGACCGTCAGCATCTGAATGAGAGGGAGAGGGGTAGTCTTGATCAAAGATCTCCCCCTCACTGACTCACTGTTCATTTCCAGCACTTACTGTTTTTATTTTAGAATTTAACAGTATCCGCCAATCCAAGATCAGCATAACGTGACTGATGTGCGTGCTCCATCCTACATAATGTTACAAAGTATTTGTAAATTAATCTCTTTGCGTATAGATTTTAGCCAGGGAAATGCACTGGGAGTTGTAAAGTGGAGCTAGAATTCTGCTAGAATTTCCTAGAATGAACACACATGCTGGCTAGGGGCAGGCAGGAGCTAATTGTCTGTGATTGCCACAGCAGTTAAAGAGGGTGCCATGCCAGATTAAAATTCCAATCGGCTTAGTTCTTCAGGCAACCAGAAGAACCAATCCGGTTCCCATCTACCTGGGTGATAGGAATAATTGATTTTGTTGAGAAAGGATTTGTGATTTTCTGTAAGACATTTGCCCATTGAGAAGGGTCTGCTTTTGATCTGAGGGCCCTGTATTTCTGTGGGATTCTCCCCATTACCCGCTGTATCTTCAGAGGACAATCAGAAACTCCAAAGAAAAGGTGTAAGCAGCCGCTGTTTCTCAGAAGAGAGGGGGGGAATTACATCAATCTCCCGTCTGGAAATTCCAGACATAAGTGCCAGAATAAGGTATATTTACTGCAGCCTTTCCATATATCTTTAGTTCACTTGTCTTCACATTTTAAATCCACATCATGGCATTGAGACAAAGCTCCACGGAGCCAGAGTGCTCATGTCACATTTATCCAAGGTTCGATTAAAGGACTCTTAAGGGTTTCCGCTCACCCCTCCACCTCCACCCCAATCTCGATCCTTAGGTCACGGGTCATCTGATATGCATGGCAGGTTCCTGGAGGGATTCCCACCACCGAGAGGTTGCCCAACCGCAAAATCCCGACAATGCTGCAGCAGACTGGGACTGCAACACCGCGAGAGGCAGCCGGAGAATTTAAAGAGGCAAAAGAACAGGAGAATGGGAAATCAGTTGCCTTGTAGGCCTCACTGAGGCTACTTGGTCAGGGGCAGACCTTCATGGGAGGAGAAAACTGGAGGAAAAAGAAATGCAACACATGAATCGAACTGAAACAGTTTAATCCCCAGAGACTCTGTGCCTTCGACAGATTATTAATTATTGTGGAATTTATTGTATTTTCTGCCATCTAAAATTATATTTGCAGACTAAAGCATTTTTTAAATATCTAATATGTTTTACATTTAATGAAAGAGACTATGGGGTAGATTTTTGTCTTCGCCTCCCGAGTGGTAATCTGATGGAGTGGATCGTCTGCCTTTATAAGATGAAAATCTTCCCCTATATGGCCGTGTAGCACCCTTTGTTTTGGTGCATGCGGCCTCCCGAAGTTCCAAAATGACGTCCGGAATGCACGTGCACAGTTTTAGCGTTACATGCGCCGGACGCCATCTTGGTAAAGGGTTTCGCGCGCACACAGATAACGAATGCCGGCAGCATGTAAAGTAGGGAGAATGTGCATTAGATCAGTGTGCAAATCTGATTTAAAGTGATAGACACCATTTTAGCACTTAACGCTCCACTCAACACATTGTCTTAACCACGAACACCTGAACATGTCTTAGACGGTCTGGTGGACCCCCCCGCCAGCGCTATTCATAGGGATCATGCAGGTTAGTTGCTGGATTATTGCTTCTGGCTGCTGATAGAATATGACGGGTTGTTGAAACTTCCTATACTTATAGAAAGTTGCTATAGTATATTCAAGAGTGGTTTGGCAGGTACTGCCTTATGTTTGGTGTAATTTACAACAGTGTTTGAAGAAGATTCCTGGCAACCATGGGTGGTCTGCTAGGGCTCCCGCTGGGCATAGAACATGACTGGGAGCATGCAGAGAGGCCATGTAGAGCAAGTCAAGCTGCGAGGTGAGGGAGGAGGAGGAGGCGCAGAGAACTGAGCAGGAGGCCATATCCCATGAGGGCCTTCAGGGAACATCACTCTTACCTCCAGATGAGCGAGGATCAGTGCATCCGATAGCTGAGGTTCACTAAGGAGGTTGTGATGGAGATCTGTCACCTGCTGCAGCCACAACTACAGCCTCAGAGCAGGGCAAGGACAGCATTGCCTGTGGCTGTGAAGGTAACCGTGGTGCTGAATTTCTACGGCTCTGGATGCTTTCAGACCTCTGCTGGCAATCTGTGCAACATTTCAATGTGCAGTGCTCTGATCCATAAGGGAGGTCACGGAGGCACTATACGAAATGTGCAACAGTTTCATCACTTTCCCTCCTAATAGAGAGAAGCAGAATGAACGAGCACAAGGGTTTGCTTGCATTGCAGGATATCCCATAGTGCAGGGTGCCACTAACTGCACACATATTGTCATGCGTGCTCCACATGTCAACTCGGCCATCTTCATGAACCAAAAGGGGTTCCACTCCCTGAATGTGCAGCTGGTGTGCGATGACACTCAGCGCATCATGGAAGTCAATGCCTGCTACGCTGGGAGCAGTCATGACGCCTTCACTATGCAGCAGTCCAACATGCCAGCTATCTTTGAACCGGCTCGGTAAGTGAAAGGCTGGCTACTGGGTGACAAGGGCTATCCCCTCATGAGATGGCTCATGACCCCTGTCAGGAACGCATGCACACCTTCAGAGCATCCTTACAAGGAAAGCCATGCTGCCATACACAACGTCATTGAGCATACTGTAGGCGTCCTAAAGCAGCGCTTCCGCTGCCTGGACCATTCTGTTGGAGCCCTGCCGTACTCAGCTGAGCAGGTCTCAAGATTTGTCGTAGTATGCTGCATCTTGCACAACCTCACCATTATGAGGGAACAGCCCTTGCTACTGATTATCTGGCAAGACCCTGAGCCTGAGAAGGAGGAAGGGGCTGAGGAAGAGGAGGAGATGGAGGGGGAAATGGAGGAAGATGCAAGGGGGCAACAAGTAACACTGGCCCTGTCTGCCAGGGCTCTGCGTGCTCACCTGATCCGTGAGCGATATCAATAACGTGCGCGACATCTCGCAAGTCATCAACAGTCCAACACGCCCCACCCATCCTCTCCCACATGATCATCAAATCGCCCTCCATATGATCACACATTGCTTCCTCCCTCAGCTCATTGCTGAAATAAAAACCATCACCAAATGCAAATTCAAATTTACATTTATGAATTAACACATGAAATGATGCAAACAAAATGAGACTGTTCACCCTTGTGCATTCCCTTAGTGCCTGTAGTTCATGTGCCTTTACCTATCCTTGTGCTCCTACGAGGTGCATCCCCAGTGGCTGGAGCATGGGTGGTGGAAGGCTGCTGACCTCCAATGGAGGAGTGTGCAGATGGCCTTGGAGGACGACCTCGAGCAGCTCTGGACCGGGAGGGCCCAGCTTCTGACTGCACCATCTCGGCCTGGGCTACAGCAATCTGGCCTGGCTGGCTGATAGGCAACAGCAAGGGCACTTGCGGAGCAGCAGGGGTGGGAGCAGGAATACTGTTGTCTGGACAGAGGACAGCAGGTTCAACTGCCATGGCACCACTGCCACTCGCAGGGGGTGGCACCTCAGCAATCCTGGTGATCAGCTGGAGAACGGATTGCTGGAGTGCTGTGATGCCCTGGAAGCCCCTTTCCACAGTGGTACCCAGAGCCACGATAGCAGTAGTCTGAGCTGCCATTGCAGCAGTCTGAGCTTCAACTGAAGTTTGCAGACCTTTGATTAGTCAGTTTGTGCTGCAGTGGCGGCTGTTCGTGCTGCAATGGAAGCTGCAATATCGGCCATCAGATGCTGCATGGTGGGCTCCTCAGGTGTGCTGATGGAGCTGACCACCCGTTCCATGTGGGTAAGAATGGGCTCCAAGCTCTGCGCAGAGCTCTGTGCCAAGTTCGAGGTGGACTCCTCCATTCCCCTTGACATTGTGCGCAGGCTTTCTGGCAAGCTTTCCAGTGCACCAAGCATTTGGGTGTGTACGCCCATCAGCCGTCTTCTGTAGCTGGGCCCGTCAAAGTCATCATCTGACCCCTTGGCAGCAGAACCATTGTGTGACCTCGCCCTCTGGCACCTGTGGTATCCATTCCCCTCTCCCGGCTCCTGCACACTTGTACTTGGTGTCTCACCACGTGCAGATCCCTCCTCGAACCTAGACTCTAAAGGACACGTAGTGTCAGTATCTGAGCTGGTGGATGCGCGTGTCAGATCAAGTGATGGTGCGGCTTCAGTGTCCTCCTCCCCCTTCTCCTCCTCCACCTCACATGGTGCCAACTCCAGTTCTTGGGTATCTGCAATGACAAAGTGAATCCGGTCGAGTTGTGGAGCGGGGAGTGGAGCAAGTAAGACGTGCTTGCTGACGCCATCTGCAGCACGTGAGTCAGAAAACATTGTGGGATGAGGGAGATGTGGGAAACGAGAGGGAGGATTAGGCATGCAAAGACCCCCTTCGTCGGGACCTCCAGCGCTGCTGGTGGCCACATCCACAGCGATGGCCCGCCCAATGATGCGCACACTGTCTCCTCCAGGGGAGTGAGGACGTGTAGGCGTGCCTGTCCTCCCTCAGGCCTCTCCTGCTGCTGGCTGTTATGCGCCACCTTCTCCTGCAAATCAAAGGGAAATGTGTCAGTGGATATCTTGCAAAGTGTCTGGGTGATGTGACTGTCATTGTCGAATAGCTGCCAGTGTGTGTGACCTGTGAGTGGTGGTTGTGTGGCCTGCAAGTGTGGTACTGTGTGAGGGTGAGATGCAGCATGTGAAGTGCAGTGCTGTGCACGGATGGGTGGGTTTGTTGGTGGGTGGGTGACGGAGGGTGTCGTGCGTGGAGCAGTGGTGCAGATGGTAGGATGTGCCACTTGACACTTGCATTCACTCACCTTGACCACGCGTGTCAAATCATTGAACTTTTATCGACACTGCACCCACATGCGCTCCTGGCATTCACCTCCTGGGCCACAGCCTCCCATTGCCTCCGCAGCTGTTGTCTGGAGGGTCTCCCACCACCCTGCAGGTACAGGATGGCCCTCGTTTTGTCCACTCCCTCCACCAGGGCCTCCAGTGCGTCGTCTGAGAACCTTGGGGCGCGCTCTCTTGCCAGTCCAGCAATCCTGCCTGCCATCCTACACTGCTCTTATTGACAGTGCACCTCCCCTTTAACTATCGCTGCCAAGCCCCATTTCGGGCCTCCTGCTTGTGCGTACAGCCTCTCAACAGCATGGGTAGCGCTGGCTGCTCGTACAAATCATGTTAATGACCAGGCAGCACAAATCTCACACGTCTGGATTTGGGGGTTATCGAATTTAACCCCCAAATGTATGATCCATTCGCAGAATAAAACATAAACTATTGCAATTAGGGCATCAGTTTAACGTTGAGAATTTAGAGGCATTCCCTGTAAGTGCTCTATCAATATTGCAATTAAACAACAAATTGGATCCAGACTGGATCAGTTTGCGAGATGGAATTTGTAACCTCGCATGACTGCTGAGTGTAAAGTTGTTTTGAAATATAATAAATCAGGTTGTTTTTCCTTTATAATTCAACACTGGATTGCTAAGAACCCTAAGAATAACATAAGATCAACACACCATTTACACTGATGTGCTGCAGCAACATTGGCCTCAACTTTGGCAGCAGCATGATGAAGTATGAGAGGGCTCTTGTACCTCTGAAAGTACTGAGGCCTACATAATATGATGGGTTACTCTGAGAGGCAGTACATTAGCAACACAAATGCCATCTTCCCTGACTGGCTCTGCCCATCTGTACACTACAGCAACGGAGTCTTACACTCCATCACCTGTGCATACCTTCCCTAATTATTTGCAGTGGAATCCAGTACTACATATACACATGATGTGGAGATGCCGGTGATGGACTGGGGTGTACAAATGTAAGGAATCTTACAACACCAGGATATAGTCCAACTGTTTTATTTGAAAATCACAAGCTTTCGGAGGTTTTCTCCTTCGTCAGGTGATGAAGGAGAAAGCCTCCGAAAGCTTGTGATTTTCAAATAAAACAGTTGGACTATAACCTGGTGTTGTAAGATTCCTTACATCTGTACATATACACAACCAGTGGTTGTACTGTCGCACAGACAATATGATCAGATCTCATTGGGTAGATGGGGTACAGTTGGCAGCTCTGACTCCAAATATCGGCTCCACCTAGATCACCTACAAATTTGAACAACCTGTACTCCCACACATCAAAAGCACTGGATTGTGTCCTTCAAAACTAAGCAGTCCTGTTCTTTTTTTCCTCTATATAATTGCAATTGGATTCAGAAAGTTAATGTGCAGTATTCTTTTTTGTCAAATCTCTGGAGCAAATTCAATTTGTTATGCGCTGCAGGATTCCGCAAATTACCGCCCATTTCCTGCTTTTTGTTTTCTCCTTCAGTTTTCTCCCCATCTCTCCTGAAGGGGCTGACTCATGCTGCAGCATGAATCCATGGGCACAGTGAGCACCAGTAGGATATTTTATTAGAGCCTGATCCTGTGCTCGCTCAACATCCACATACACAGTTTAGAGTAGGAGTCACTGAATAGTAATAAGGAGCAAGAACCGTGGCTGATTTTTTTTTCTCCCTCCCTCCCAATGCAAGGGCACTGCCCCAACTTACATTAGCTAATTTAGCACAGACCAGTGATTGGCCCTGGGACCTTCTGGTCTCTGTGACTCAGTTACCTTTGCCAACTGAGCCCTCGGGGGAATATCAGAACCGCATTACATCACAGGCAAGTAACATCAGTTCAAATGTTACGTTCATTATAATTTAGGAATCTTTGTTCTGAAACTCCACTTTCATTACAGCATGCCCTTGGGACTGAGACTTTTGTACACTGCTGTCAGCCAGCCATTATTTCTTATTTAAAAACAGAAAATGCTGGAAAAGCTCAGCAAGTGAGGCAGCATCTGTGAAGAAAGAAACAGAGTTAACATTTCAGGTCAAAGACCTTTCGTCAGCATTTTCTGTTCTTATTTCAGATTTCCAGCATCCGCAGTATTTTGCTTTTGATTATTTCTCATTTACCTCATCTTCTTTTCTATGTTTTTCATCCTCAGTGGAGTTCTGCATTGTGGGTAATTCTCTTCACCTGGGTTTCTCAATAAAAAGAATGTGTTACACACAGCTTATACACGGGAATGCCACAGGACCAATTATTCCTCCAAAGTTTTAGGGTTTTTTGGCGTGTTTAAATAGATTCCTCTAATAGCAATGTTTATTACTGTCATAGTCCAAATGATGCTTCTTCATTTGCTCATCATTAAATGATGCTGCCACTCAAGATCACTGCTGTCAGTTTGGTTTAGTTGGTAGCACTCTTGACTCTGGGTTGGACGTTGTCTGTTCAATCCTTACACCAGTATTTGCTGTCATAACCCAGTGCAGTATTGAGGTAGTACTGCATTGTTGGAGGTGCTGTCCTTTGGAGGCGTTTTAACCAAGGCCTTGTCTGCTTGTTCAGGTGAATGTTAACGATCCTATGGCACTATTAGAAGAGGAGCACAGAGATCTCTCAGTGTTTTGGCCAGCATTCCACCCTCAACCTACACTACCAAAAAACATTAAACAGTCATTCATCTCATTGCTATTTGTGGGACCTTGCTGGGTGCAGGTTTGCCCACGTAACAACAGTCACTACACTTCAAAAAGTAAATCATTGTACAAAGTGCTCAGAGACACTTCAGTGACATTATGATGTACAGTCCCCACCACTTACACCGTCCATGCTTAGAACAGGCAGCCACCTATATCGGGCAAATGGCGATAACCATTTGCCATTACCATTGAAGTCAATTACAAAGGTGCTGCTTATCACACATTAGGTATGCCGACTATTTCGGGCGGCGGTGGATCTAGCAGTGGTTATCACTGTTGTGATATTGGGGTATATGGCCAGAGAAAAGATATGGGAGGTGGAAGCTTTGTTGTGTTAATGTTCACTAGTTGCCACCGGTCATCAAGATGATGCTGTTAACTTTTGCACTCCTCCAGCATATTTCAGAGACTGGTACACTGCACCAACGTTTGCTGTGCAATAAATGCAATGGTTAATGGTATCAGTTTTAACAATATTGTTTAATTTTCCTTCTTAAATGCTTTTGAATTGATTAGCTCAAAGTACCATAGCAAAGACACGCAACACTTACTCTGAAAATGTTCTCTCACAATTTAACCTTCACTTCTTACAGCGGGCAAATTGCATTAACACCAACACGCCCGTTATAAGCGAGGGGACTGTACTACCTTTCTTCCTCTTTTTTCCCTTCCCCGATCCAAATACGGTCAGGTTACAATAAACCATTAAGCGATAAATCACCACCTATCATACACTGCAGCTAGCAACTAAAAGTCATTTCAGCTGCACCTTCCTTGCACCATCCACTCTGCCCTTTTTAAAACCTCCTAATAGATAAGCATGTAGAAATAAGCTGTACAGTTTTATATAGTGGTTGTCCTATACATTATATAATGACCGACTGTCCTATAGCATCATACACTGACTATCCTAAACATTACACCAGGACTTTACTATGACAACAATCACCGCCCCCTCCACATTTTCCTCCAGAATGTCCATTCACTCGCGAACAATGCTCGTGCCATCCATGACCTTATTGTGGATGATTGCATTGACATCTTGACTTTGACAGAAACTTAGTTCACGAGTGGTGACACCGTGCCCATTACTGAAACCTCCCTGCCTGATTATACTTTCCACCACCTACCCCGCCCAAACCGCTGTGGTGGCGGTGTGGTCCCTATCACCAAATCACAAACCATGGTCTTTCCCCCTAATCCTCAGGCACCTTATGCTCCTTCAAGCACCTCACCTTGTTCCACCCCTCTCACCGCTTCTTTAAAACCCTCATTCTCTACTACCCCCCAATCCTGTTTCTCTCACCAAGATATCCTACGTTCGTTTTTCTCTGTTTTCTCTCCAAGCTCATCTTGTCAATGAGACCCACCTCCTGCTCCCCATTTCCACGAAACTGACATTGTAAATAGTTCCTTCTCCTCAGGTACTGACCCTTTCAAATCCACCATCATCGCCCCCTTCTAAAAAAATACCTTTGATCCCTCAATCCTTGCAAACTAACACCCCATCTCCAACCTCCTTTTCCTCTCCAAAGTCCTCAAATGTGTTGTCGCCTCCCGTCTTTCCCGCGACTTTATGTTTGAATCTCGTTAATCAAGTTTCCACCCCTGCCCACAGGACTGAAACGACCCTAATCAAAATTACAAAGACAAGGATAACACAAAGTTAGGACAAATGTAAGGAATCTTACAACACCAGGTTATAGTCCAACAATTTTATTTTAAAATCACAAGCTTTCGGAGATTATCCCCTTCGTCAGGTGAGTGAGTCACTCACCTGACGAAGGGGATAATCTCCGAAAGCTTGTGATTTTAAAATAAAATTGTTGGACTATAACCTGGTGTTGTAAGATTCCTTACATTTGTACACCCCAGTCCATCACCGGCATCTCCACATCACAAGGTTAGGAGGCACAACAAGTTGTGTGGATGGGAGTAGGAAGTTACAAAGGGACATAGACAGACTAAGTGAGTGGGCAATACTATGGTAGGTGGAATTCAATATGAGGAAATGAGATCATCCACTTTGAATCTGAGAAAGACAAATCGTAGTATTTTCTTAATGGTGAGAGACTAGGAGCTGTGGATGAGCAAAGGAATTTAGGTGTCCATGTACACAAATTGCTAAAAGCTAATATATAGTACAAAGAGTAATCAAAAATGGAATGTTGGCTTTCATCTCAAGGGGATTGGAATTCAAAAGTGAGAAAGTGATGCTTCAGCTGTATGGAGCCTTGGTCAAATCCCATCTGGACTACTGCATTCAGTTCTGGGCACCAAGGATATATTGGCCTTGCAAGGGGTACAGAGCAGATTCACCCAAATTATACCAGGGCTTAAAGGGTAAATTAGGAGGGCAAGTTGCACAAACTTGGTTTGTATTCCCTTGAGTTTAGAAGATTGAAGGGTGATCTAATCGGTATTTAAAATGAAAAAGGATTCGATAGGCTAGATACAGAGATATTATTTCACAGAAAAAGTAGTGGAAATCTGGATCTCTCTCCTCCAAAAGGTTGAGGATGCTGGGACAATTGAAATTTACAAGACTGAGATTGATAGATTTTTATTAGATAGAGTATCAAGGGATATGAAACAAAGGTGGGTAAATGGAGTTGAGGTACAGATCAGCCATGATCTAGTTGAATGGCGGAACAGGTTAGAGGGTCTGAATGGCTTACTCCTGTTCCTGTTTTTTTATTTCCCCAGTGGTCAGCATCATGATTATACATGTAGCTTCCGACACAAACAGCCCCATAGAGGAGGCACCCTTGGAATAGAGACACAAGGACAACAGCCCTATCGCTCTCACTGCTGACAAGCAGAGGGCGCCCTTTGATCTTTTCCAACTCCAGGCAGTGAAGGAAACAAAGGCTGTCTGTAAACTATATACAACAGTGACTGAGTGAAGGAGGTGTGGTGGGGGGGGTTTGCGTTGGAGAAGGGGAGACTTGCCAAAGCATATCTATACTATCTTCAATCCTGTTTGTAATGTTAAAGTTAATCTCTTTATAGCCTTTTGTTAAATCTCTGTTTTATCTGAATTTAAATAACTTGAGATAAAACCACAGATGCTGGAATTCTGGAATTAAAAGCAGCAAATGCTGGAATTACAGAGCAGGTCCCTCAATGTCTGTGAAGGGAAAAGACGGGTTCACGTTTCAGGTGCGGACCGTAAAGAGCTCTGACAAAGGGGCTGAACCGAAAACACTAACCTGTCTCTTCACTTTTCAGATACTGACTGACCCGCTGTGTATTTCCAGCATTTTCTGTTTTTATTTAAAATATATAAAATTGTTGTATCTGAGGTTTGAATTATGCATATCCTCCAAGGATCACCCCACAATGATCACAAAATAATATAGCAGAGAAGGAGGCCATTCAGCCCATCGTGTCTGTGTCAGCTCTTTGAAAGAGCTAGCCAATTAGTCCCACTCCCCAGCTCTTTCCCCATAGACCTGCAAATTTTCCTGTTCAAATATATATATTCAATACGCTTTTGAAAGTTACTATTGAATCTGCTTCCACCACCCATTCAGGCAGTGCATTCCAGATCATAACAACTCACTGCGTAAAAAAAATTCTCCTCATCTTCCCTCTGGTTCTTTTGCCAACTATCTAAAATCTGTGTCCTGGTTATTGACCCTCCTGCTAGTGGAAACCGTTTCTCCTTATGCACTCTATCAAAATTAGATTAGAACATGTTAAAGGGGCACAGTCTGTAGAGGATGTGGCCTTATATCACTTTCACCCTGGGAATATAGCAGTTTGCAAAACACATTTTTATCAAGTAAAAATTCCAATTTTTTTTCTGCTGCTCCCCTAAAGATGCTGACTCGTGGCTGGTGTACCACACCTCAAGTGGTCCTTCTTAGTGTGAGAGTGTTGCTGTTGACAGGCTATTCAGCTGAGGGAGCACATTACAGCTGAAACTGTCCTCCCTAACATCCCCACAAGTGCACAATCAGCAGTGGGAACCCTGGCTGATTTTGACCTCCCTAGCCCAGTGGCACTGAGACCAACTGTTACAAACTTCCCACCACCCTAGCTAACATCAGCTGTCTCAACACAGACCAGGGATCTATCCTGTAACCTACCTGACCTATATGGCTTATCACCACACTGGAGAGCGCCAATACCTACTGAGCCACCAGGGGAAGTCACCTTCATTACTAATTGAAATTAATGTATTAGTGGACAACACAGATGAGACTGCGATAACATAGGGATTGGTTCGGCGCAACCAATCCCTATTGATGTTTATCAATGAGCAGTAGTTTTAATCCCATGTACCCACTCTGTTCCCATATCCTTTTATTCTCTTTTCCTTCAACCACCTATCTAACCTATACTTAAATGTTGACATGGTCCCTGCTTCAATCACTAACTCCTGTAGTGCATTCTACGAACTTACAATCCGCTGTTAAAAAGTTCCAAAATCTTACATTTAATTATACATCTATGTCCTCTCGTTCTAGACTCCTCAACCTCTGGAAACAGTGTGTGCTTTAATTCTGGCGTATCTGTAGTTCAGAACAGGCGGGAGTAGCATACAGTTCTGAGTTTACCCTGCTAAAAGCAGCTCTCTTATCCTAGTGGCACGAGAATGTGGGTCAATAATTCTCCATTCGGGATAGCAATGTAAACACAGAGCGGCAGCATCAGAATATCTCTCTGCCACAATTCAAACTACAAAAGTATCAAATATTAAAACATCTCAGCTCAGGAATGGTGCTGAAAGTATAGACCCCCCGGCATCAAAAGAAAAGGAAAGATTTGCATTTATATAGCGCCTTTCACGATCTCAGGACGTTATCGACAATTATAAACTTTTGAACAAGCGTATAAGCCACTCACTCACCGTTTGAATCACGTCTTCTCAAATTCACTCAGGTTATTTTCCATATCTCACTCTCTCTAGGTATAACAATCAGGTTAAACACGGATGCAATCTCCTGTTCCCTACTGGATTAAACTAGAATGGAAGTATGTTTTGTATCTGGACAACGTTCAATTCCGTTAGTGACCTTGTAGCTGTATCAAAGGGGTACAAACGAGCCCAGAATCAGTGCTATGCAGTCAGCGCATGCCCCCAGCCTGGAGGCCTGAGGCAGTTTCGAGTGGATGATCCATCTCGGCCTCCTCCCGATATCCCCACCATCACAGAAGCCAGTCTTCAGCCAATTCGATTCACTCCACATGATATCAAGAAACGGCTGAGTGCACTGGATACAGCAAAGGCTATGGGCCTCGACAACATCCCAGCCGTAGTACTGAAGACTTGTGCTCCAGAACTAGCTGCGCCTCTAGCCAAGCTGTTCCAGTACAGCTACAACACTGGCATCTACCCGACAATGTGGAAAATTGCCCAGGTATGTCCTGTCCACAAAAAGCAGGACAAATCCAATCTGGCCAATTACCGCCCCATCAGTCTACTCTCAATCATCAGCAAAGTGATGAAAGGTGTCGTCGACAGTGCTATCAAGCGGCACGTACTCACCAATAACCTGCTCACCGATGCGCAGTTTGGGTTCCGCCAGGACGACTCGGCTCCAGACCTCATTACAGCCTTGGTCCAAACATGGACAAAAGAGCTGAATTCCAGAGGTGAGGTGAGAGTGACTGCCCTTGACATCAAGGCAGCATTTGACCAAGTGTGGCACCAAGAAGCCCTAGTAAAATTGAAGTCAATGGGAATCAGGGGGAAAACTCTCCAGTGGCTGGAGTCACACCTAACACAAAGGAAGATGGTAGTGGTTGTTGGAGGCCAATCATATCAGCCCCAGGGCATTGCTGCAGGAGTTCCTCAGGGCAGTGTCCTAGGCCCAACCATCTTCAGCTGCTTCATCAATGACCTTCCCTCCATCATAAGGTCAGAAATGGGCATGTTCGCTGATGATTGCACGGTGTTCAGTTCCATTTGCAACCCCTCAAATAATGAAGCAGTCCGAGCTCGCATGCAGCAAGACCTGGACAACATCCAGGCTTGGGCTCATAAGTGGCAAGTAACATTCGCGCCAGACAAGTGCCAGGCAATGACCATCTCCAACAAGAGAGAGTCTAACCACCTCCCCTTGACATTCAATGGCATTACCATCACCGAATCCCCCACCATCAACATCCTGGGGGTCACCATTGACCAGAAACTTAACTGGACCAGCCATATAAATACTGTGGCTACAAGAGCAGGTTAGAGGCTGGGTATTCTGCGGCGAATGACTCACCTCCTGACTCCCCAAAGCCTTTCCACCATCTACAAGGCACAAGTCAGGAGTGTGATGGAATACTCTCCACTTGCTTGGATGAATGCAGCTCCAACAACACTCAAGAAGCTCGACACCATCTAGGTCAAAGCAGCCCACTTGATTGGCACCCCATCCACCACCCTAAACATTCACACACTTCACCACCGACGCACAGTGGCTGCAGTGTGTACCATCCACAGGATGCACTGCAGCAACTCCCCAAGGCTTCTTCAACAGCACCTCCCAAACCCGCGACCTCTACCACCTAGAAGGACAAGAGCAGCAGGCACATGGGAACAACACCACCTGCACGTTCCCCTCCAAGTCACACACCGTCCCGACTTGGAAATATATCGCCGTTCCTTCATCGTCGCTGGGTCAAAATCCTGGACCTCCCTTCCTAACAGCACTGTGGGAGAACCTTCACCACACGGACTGCAGCGGTTCAAGAAGGCGGCTCACCTCCACCTTCTCGAGGGCAATTAGGGATGGGCAATAAATGCATGCCTCGCCAGCGATGCCCACATCCCATGAACGCATAAAAAAAATAAGCCCAAAATTGAACCTTGGGCTTCGTTGCCATTTTATGCGCAAGCTGACGGTGCCTGTCACGCCACCACAGGCAGCTCACGCATTGAAGATGACAAATGTCGGACCGCTTCCCTTGCCAAAGGTAAATCCCAGGAGAAGTGTTGGAGAAGGATACGGATGGGGGCGGGGGGCGGTGGATCGCATTCCTGCTTCTCCTAGCTCCACAGGAAAGTCTTTTTTTCAACCGTTATTTTGGAAAAACTTACCTTTCGTTGGTGGCCGCTGCCGAATTGTGAGAGGGGCAGGCCTGGTACCTGCTCCGCTTATCGGGAACAAAGTTCCAGAAGGGCCCTTCAACAGGAGTTAGGCCCCTAATTAATGTATGCAAGGGGTATAACACCTGTTTTAGGCAGGCACAAAAAATGGGCTGGATGAATTTAGCAGTGGCTCGAATGCCCGCAGAGACTGGCCATCCTACCTTAAAATTTTCAGCAACACGCCCGTTTCATGCCCATAAAAACGGCGCAACACACACCAACATCTACCCCAAAACGCTAACTTTTTAGAGACACATGCGCAAATTTTTCTACATCACATCCGTTCCCCCAGCTATCTTACCCGACAGTCGATGACAGTGCTTCACTAAGATTGACAGAAAAAACATGTCGCCCGCTGTCCAATCCCAATTGCATGGAAGTGGGGCATAGTGGGCGGTTTCATCGGTCAGCAGGTGAGAAATACCGTGGACGGTGCGTCGCATTCGACTGGCAAGGGCAGAGATTGATGCCCAAAATTTAAAACGACATAGAATTTACAGCACAGAAACAGGCCATTTGGCCTAACAGGTCCATGTCGGTGTTTATGCTCCACACGAGCCTCCTCCCACCCTACTTTGTCTAACCCTATCAGCGTAACCTATTCCTTTTTCCCTCATATATTTATCTAGCTTCCCCTTAAATAAATGAATTGTAAACAATTTTACAACACCAAGTTATAGTCCAGCAATTTTATTTTAAATTCACAAGCTTTCGGAGGCTTCCTCCTTCGTCAGGTAATTGTGACGAAGGAGGAAGCCTCCGAAAGCTTGTGAATTTAAAATAAAATTGCTGGACTATAACTTGGTGTTGTAAAATTGTTTACAATTGTCAACCCCAGTCCATCACCGGCATCTCCACATCTTAAATAAATGAAGGGAGAAAAAGGAGAAATGCATATGAAAGTCCCAAATATGCCTCAGGTTGTGTTCTAAGGTCATCCAGAACCCAAAGCTTCCTGGGGCCTAACTCCCCCACCAATTTGGCTACACCTCATACTTTCAAAGCTTGGCGAGTCTTCCCCCGTTTCTCAGGATGGGAGCTCTGTCTCCCTGGTGTCTTCCTGTTGGGTGCTTCCCTACCCGGGCCACCATTGATTATAACTCGTTAAGGGCCCAACGATCCTCCCTCCAGTTACATAACCAAATAAAGGTTTCAATCATTAACTTCATTCATGTTCACTGCTTGGCTGTTTATCGGAGGTCAGGAAAAAGCCAGCAGCAGGGCACTCAGGGCAGGTGAACAATCTCTGGGTTAGAAATCCATCCCTTGCTGCTCCTCTCCCTTTCCCTTGGCTCTTGAATTGAAGAAGTGCGAACCTTTCGTTAGCAAAAATTTGCTGAATTCTGTTCTTCAGCCCTTGTAACAATGAGTGAGAGAGGACAGCACGTTAAAGACAACTGAAGTTCGTAGTATTTGTATTCATAGAAAGTTCTGAGGGGCATGGAGCACCACCCATGAATCACTTCATCCCATGGTCGAAAAGCAGTGACCTTCAATCATTGCTAACTCTGGAATTTTATGGTGCGTGATAGGACAGCCAGGTCCAGTGTGTGCACACTCACCACTTCCACGGCTGTTCCCTCTGCATGTACGTACCTGCATCTGTGTTGCTGCCTGGGTGGAAGTTATGCAGTTAATTAGTCCCGGCTTCTTCTCCTGTTGTTTTAACCTGGACTAGCCCATCAATACTGTCAGCCCAAAGCCAGCCCGACTGAGAAGAAGGGATGAAGGGAAAAGAAGAAAGCAGTGTCCCATCTGAACAAGAAGCCAGGCTCCCCCTCCCCCTCCACTCTTATCTGTCTACTATTGGAAACACAAGTTGACTGACTTTTGGACTCAGTTGGACAAGTCCGAACAATGTATTACATTAAAAAGAAGGTATTAGTGCACATTCTTTCCCATTGTAAATGTACTGTTTTTTTTCTGGTGAGAGAAGGAGGGCAAGGGGAGATCACTGCACATATTCGAAACAGTTAGTGTGATGTATGAAAGAAAGACTCACATTTATATAGCACTGTTGACGACCTCACGATGTCATAAAGCGCTTCACACCAAATGAAGTACTTTTGAAATGAAGGCCCAAATTTTATCATGGAGTCAGGAAGATGGGGGAGGGTGTGGGGGAGGGGGTGGGGAATTACTGATGGGAAACCAGGAAGTACGGGTTTCCCAGTCGTCCTTACGATTTTGAAGTAAGGACGTCTTTTTTTTTGTCAGTTTCCCACCTGGCTACCAGTCAGACAGGAGAAGAGGAAAGAAGCAGAAAAAGGTAAGTCTTAGATGGTGGGGAGGAGGGTTCGGGGTTGGGAGTCATGGGGGGGGTCGGGAGTCATCGGGGGTCATCAGGGCGTCTGAAATCGTGGGAGAGGGGTTCGGAGATCGTGGGGGTGGGGCTGGGGTGGGGCCACTGCAGGTAGGCTTGTTAGGCCTTGGGTAGCACTCCTGCTCCTCCCGGCTCACAAGCAGTGCAATAAAGGCGCTTACCTGCTGCTTCGGACCTTCTCGCCTCCTCTCATGTGGTGTGAAGTAGAAGGCCCAGAAATTCCGACCCCCAGGAGTTAAAAATAAAAAAGCTGTAAAGATGGAGGCCCGCAGCCTCCTTGAAAGCTTTCAGTGTCCGACCCGCCTCCTAAGAGCAGGTTAGTCGTTCGTCCCTCCTCCGTTAAAACCGGAAGTGGGCGGGTTGGAGATGAGTTGGCGTCGGGTTTTAGATTTTAAAAACTTTTACTGCCCCCCAGCCCCCAACCCACCCGTTCTTCTGGGTTAAAATTTAGGCCATAGTCACTGTTGTAATGTAGGAAACGCGGCAGCCAATTTGTGCACAGCAAGGTCATACAAATATCAATGTGATAATGACCAGGTAATCTTTTTTTAATGTTGGTTGAGAGATAAATATTGACCAGGACACCAGGGAGAACTCCCATGTTCTTCTTCGAAATAATGCCATGGGATCTTTTACATCCACTTGAGAGGGCAGATGGGACCTCGGTTTAACGTCTCCATCCGAAAGACGACACCTCCAATAATGCAGCACTCCCTCAGGACTGCACTGGAGTATCAGCCTAGATTAGGTGCTCAAATCCTGGAGTTGGGCTTAAACCCTCAATCTTCTGACTCAGAAACAAGAGTGTTACCAACTTAGTCGAGCTGACGTAAAACAATTATGTTCATACAAGTTATATTTTTGCACTTTGTGCAACATTATTTTTGTATTACCACTATTACTTGTCATTTAAATCTCCTGAAAGCACAGAACTTTGCTTCAAACCTGCACTCCCGTTGCAGCAAAGGCTTTTTTCGATGTTACCCAGTTCAAGGACAGTGGGGCGGATTTTAATGGGTGGAAAATCACTTGCGTCCCGAATTGGCTGAGTCCCCAATTCCTGATTTTCAATCCTGGCACACTCTGAGAGAACTAAAATCAAACCCCTACCTCAGAGTGTATTCATCAGTATAAAAGCCCCTCAGTCAGCTGAGCTTTCACCAGAAAAGGAATATTTTACATTTTACGTCTACATTCACTCCGCTCATCGGCACTTTCATTCAGCTCTAATGGCAGTGTGTGGAGCTGAGTGTGAGTTGACCGTAACACCAGCTGGTTACTGTACCATCTGAGTAGCATCAGCACTAGAGTGCAGTGCACAGATCTGGACTCCATATTACAAAAATGTTATAGAAGCACTGGAGAATTCAGCAAAATGTGCATGCTGTCTTGGGTACTGCATTACATGGTACTTGTAGAAACTGGAGAAGTAGCACATTTTGCAATCTAATGTTTTTAGCTATATTCATGTGTTGAGTTAGCCCTGCAGAAAAGGTTTTAGTGTGAAACTAACAGGATTGTTTTCCAAGTTAGAGCTGCCAATGGGGAGCCTCACCCGTCGGCTGCACATAATCGGAAACGGCGGGCAGCGGGACTCGGAAAGCTGGTGCTTGTAAGTTTCCATGTGTCTTAACCACAAGTTCAGTTCCCACGCTCACTGGTACATTACTTATAACCAGAAGCCTGTTTAAAGTGTCTATGTTCTGCTCTTTCACTGGCCGACCGAGCATGTTTGAAAGTGCAAAAAAGATTTACAAGCATGATACCAGAACTGAGAGGTTATACCTATCAGGAAAGATTGAACAAGGTGGGGCTCTTTTCTCTAGAAAAGAGAAGACTGAGAGCTGACCTGATAGAGGTCATTAAAATTATGAAAGGGTTTGATAAGGAAGACGTAGAGAAGAAGTTTCTACTTGTTTGGGAGTTCAAAACTAGGGGCCATAAAGATAAGATAGTCACTAATAAATCCAATAAGGAGTTCAGAAGAAACCTCTTTATCCAGAAAGTGGTTAGAATGTGCAACTTGCATGGAATGGGTTGAAACATAGAAACATAGATGCCTTTGAGGGGAAGCTGGATAAGTACATGAAGGAGAAAGGAATAGAAGGATATGTTGAT